>NW_013952419.1:1928166-1966894 GCF_001266775.1 Austrofundulus limnaeus | reverse complement strand
ACAACCAGGGATTACAAATAATTACTTTTTGTTCTTCTGCAGTTTGGCGCCCCCTCCAGCAGACGGCGCTCTAGGCAACCTCCTATTTCGCCTATGCCAAGAGCCGGCTCTGGGGTCAGGTAGGTAGGTACCTGTGAGGTTAGTCTTAGGGTTTGTGGTCAGGTTTAGGCTGTAGAAATGTAATGGAAGTCAATGGAATGTCCCCAAATGGATAGCTGGGCGAACATGTATGTGTGTGAGTGTGAATAATAGAGAATAATTGAACAGCACGGTAGAACCAGTTGACTGTTGAAGAGAAAGATGGGCACAACACTGATCAAATTATTTGCAATGCACCTTTGGAAAGATTAAATTAAAACGATAAGCCTTGGGAGCATAATTAAATACTCTGCTGTCAGGGGAATGACACAAATAGTAAAACATGGTTGTGTATGTAACCCCACCCCCATACATGCACAAGCACACAAACACACACACCACATCCTGAAATGTTTGCAAACCACAAACTAATCTACAGCAAACTTTTCCAGTCTGTGACTGCACACCTATTAATGAAAATGCCATTAAAATGTTAACAAAGCGCAAGTGCTTTTCATTCCTGATGAATATTTACACTCCACTTAATTGTCTGCCRCTCTGCTTTTCCACAGCTTTCTTTGCCAGCTGACAGGCACAAACTAAATCATATGCTTGAATTATTTGTCAAGATGTCCTCTTCACACTGACCTGATGCTGTTATATGAAACAACCAAACAAAAGCTGTTCTAGTCATAAACAGTGTGTGTAGCTAATTAAATGTGGCAACTGACCTTTATGTTGCTTAATCACTTTCATAAATTTAAAAGAACACGTATTTATAAGGAAAAAAAAACTTATTTGGTGTAAGTTAAAGAAGAAAATGTAAATGTTGGAACTTTGTTGACTGGATTTATATTTACTGGCATTTTGAGTGCTCAACTTGTTGTGTCTTGATAAATGTCTTGTTCCTGAGGGGGGTGTGAATGTGCAGGCTTGTCTGSTGGTATTTATGGCCGRTGTGCTCGCTAACAAGTGCAGGTCGAGACGATGCCTAGAGGATGGTGTGAGGGGAACCAAAAGGGAAATCGCTAGAATGTAATGTAAATTCAATCTGCAAGACTTGGTTATGACACTGTAGTCTAATAAAAATACAGTGTGTATGTGTGTGTTTAAATATGCATCATGTGTAAATTTCTTCTAAAACAAAGTATGATGAGGAAAAATAGATAATACTTTGTTTGATTTATGAATCTGTGAAATCTGCACATTAAAAAATTGCATTGTTCTTAAATTGATGCTTAAATGAATTCAGTCCTTTATTCAGATTTTTTAAAAAATGGTTTTGTGAACAGTTAATATCTGACTTACTGTAAATAGCTTCTTGGATCATCTCCTTTGAAAATAAAAGAAGGGATTAACTTTGGCAAACAGAAAGCTGGTTTGAATGGAGCTCATAAAACTGACAAAAGTCAGTTCCCTCCATCTTTTTGTCGCTTAAACAAAAAGTCGTCATCATCCAGATTATGGATGCTGACATATTGTGTTTTTGGAGTGTGGGCAGTACGTGGATGCATGTTTATGCAGGATGCTTTTTCAGAAACCAAATAACCAATATATAACTCATTATAATAATTATAAAATTAGTTRTTATAATATAATAACTAATTACAAATAAATAAAATAGAAAAATGAATATCTTATTGAATATCTGCGAGGGGACAWAACTCATCAAATGTCAGCACTTGAGCAAAAATTATCTGAGGTGTAAATTTTTTAGAATTTTTTTTTCAAATATGTCAAGTTTTCTTGATTGGTAAAGTTGTTGCCTCTCAGCAAGAAGGTTGCTGGATCATTTGTAACTTTGACTTTATTCCTGTGTCTGAAAATTGATATGARGAAAACTGCTAATATCCTAAAACAACTGCAAACTCAGAACTTTYGTAGTGGTTCATGTGAACACTATTGGTTTTGCATTACATGGTTATTCTGGCAGAAATATTTTRGTGCCTCAACATGTTCTCACTCCCTACTCGTCTGTATCGGTCAAGCTCCTTCTGTGTCACTTATTGATGCATCAGATTAGGTTTTAGGGTCATGTTTAAGTTTAGGGATCAGGATTAGGTAGAAAGTTTATAGGTTGGATGTTCAGGATTAATAGTTGTTAAATTTAAAATTAAGGGTCCAAGGGCATAATTTTAGGTCTAGCATTCGGGGGGGTTATGCTCTAAAATCATGTGTTATTTTTAGCAATTATGCTTAAACATTCATATACAGTACAGTATGATATTGTATTTTTTAATCAGGTTAAAGTTACCTAAAGACAACAAGAGAGTTGCATCTGTCTACTAAACCAGTTAAGTTATTTTGTGTTTGAGCAAATGATGTAATTTTATTAGGAAGGGTGGTTATTTCAACTTTATCAAATTATTCTGGGGTCCATATCCCCCCTAACCCCCCTGCAAATTATGCCTATGTAAGGGTCATGGTTAGGGTTAGTCGTTGCACATTTTATAAACTTTTCAAAAATATGAGAATGACCTCCTCCTTGTTCTCATGTTTACAGTTAATGGCCAGAGAGGGGTACTGGACACGCCAATAAGTAATGCAGAGGAAGCCTGACCAAGCATCTATATATGATGACTAAGAGTGAGAATGGGCTGCATGCTCCTTTTGGAAGTGGTCCAATCTGCTGCAGAAGTACTGAAACCTTCATTTTAGAATTTAATAAGCAAGAAATGCATATTTGACAGAAGCATATATATTTGTTTGAAAACAGTGTTTTCRCCGACGCTAGAGATGCAACGTTAGCAAACGATCCAAATCTGTTGAATTGCTCCTTAAAACAAATGATAGGAACCCAGTTGTGAACTTCTGGGAAACCCCTCCCTCTGCTGTATATGTCACCACACCCGATGTCTTCCCATAGCAGTCTACACTCTGGAAAAAATAAAATAAAATAAAAAATAAAATAAAATAAAATAAAATAAAATAAAATAAATCTAATATAGTCTGTTATTCTGTCCACAAAAGCAGCACATTTTTTGTCAGACAGATTCCCCCATGCACAACATCTGTGCTCTCTCTGTCCATGAGTTATTTRACTGTCTCTACAAATGTCTGCTTCCASTTACAACAGTCGGATTCTGGAAGCGAGTATAGTTGAAGCAAAAATGCAGCGTCCGAGAGCGCTTTCAGTATAAACAAACTTGCCCATGAACTTCTGACCAATCACACAAAAATTTCTTATGTGGCGGAGGTTGAAAAGTTTTCCCCGGCAGGTTGTGGCAAGAAGGGGACTCGAGGCTGCGAAACAAAATGACGCAATTTTTTTATCATGCAACTGCAACAATGAGAGTGGATTTCGGTAGTTCAGATGGAACGTGGCCTTAACCCTCTTTCTGTTCTTTGGTCAAAATGACACCTGAGGTCTCAGTTTTAAAACCGAGGCAAAGGGCAGCAGGAGTGTTAATACAGCAAAAACCTATTTTGATCTCAGCTCTAGTCAGACAAGTTGAATGGTGAATGTAACCTTATCTATTATTATAGATAAGGTAAGACAATCAGCTTGTAGTATTTAATAGACCTAAAAACTAGCAGGGAATTGAAGACATTTTGTTGATGTTATACTTTTTTCTCTGTAAATCAGCATTGTGTTAAATTAGTTTAAATATTATAGTAAACCTCATCACCCCACATAAACTGTGTGAGGGAAAAAAACCTTTGGGTTGAAGTAAAAGCAGATTTGGTTTTAGCGGAGGGCTGGAGGTGATCCAGCRCTGGAGGCAAAGATTATGATTAAGAAAGAGGAGGTTGAAAAGTGAAGTCACACCCTGATCATGATGAATCATTGCAGGGTGTGATATCACTCATCCTCATAATCACTCATTCCAATCAGGTATCTAATAAGAAGGAAAAAAAAGACAATCAGGCTCTTTTCAATATTAAAATGACCACATGCTGCATAAAATTCACACAATCACTATACGTTTTACTACATTGTCATTTCTGGGGAAACTGTGCACATTTTATTTAAAACCCTTACGGCACCACACTTCAACTATGTGCCCTTTTCATATAAAGAGATCCAATGAAACCAGAATTTTACCACCAATTAGAGAGTCAGCTGATRTTCAAGTGATTAAACAAGCAAAGTTTAATGATCGTGTTCCATTTTTCTCCACTAAAAAGAGAATGTCGTCTCTGCAGTGTTTTTCCACAATGGGGAAAATGACAATTTCAAAAGATCAGTGCAGTATTATTTCCCGTCTCCCACATCACCAGGCAGCAGTCACACTGGTTTCAGTGGCTCATTTTTGTTTGCCTTTAATGATTCCAATGAGCATTCTGTGTGACTTTTAATTGTACATAGTGCATGGATTAACAGAGATAATCTAAGCACCAAAATAATCTTGTTAATCTGCCTATCAGTTTCAGCTGTAAATGATAAAATTCAGCTCATTTGAAAGCAGAGATTAGACAGCAGTAGCCGACAAGACGACAAGCTGTTTGCTGTGTCATTGATGCAAATATCACAGAGTTCTGTCAATTCTGCTAATGGATCCTTYCTCTCAACTTCAGACCCACAGACAATCAAATAAAGAAATCTTGCTGTGAAATTTGTTTCTTTTTTGCATGTAAGTTGAAAAAAAGAAGAAAAAATAAAAAAAAGGAGAAAACGTGAGCTCAGAACCCCTGTGCCCTTATTGACTCATGGACCCTTTCACATTTAAGACGGGAGCAGCATGCCAGATCAAACCCTGCTGAGCCGATCTCAGCAGGCCTTTAGAAAAGGAATGAGATCAAAGGACTGTGCTTATTCATTTCTTTTATATTATTTAGTGATAATGCATTTAAATAACAGAAAATGTGGAATGCAAGGATTAATATTTTTAACAATTTATAAAATTTAGCTTATTAGTGGCTAGAATTACAACCACAATTCTGAAAATGTTGGGATGCTGGGTAAAATGTGAAAAAAACAGAAATGCAAAGATGTGTAGATCTCATAAAAACATATTTTATGACGTGTAAAACCCAAGCGGGCCAAATGTTTTGATGATGAATCAAAATTAATTCAATGAGCATTTTATGTGGSCCAGGASAGCTTCAAAGATGTAATACAATGAAGACCCAGTTTTCATTGGGGTTACGTTTTCAGAGTACGCACAAAGTGTTAAGAAAAAGGAAATGATGCAGTCCAGAAAAGGCCTCTAGTGTGTTTGGATGGCTACCCTTGAACTCTGATTGGCCACCCTGTCTGGCCACCCCCGCCAGAGCTGTCAATCATTTTGTTCATAGCACACCTAGATTAGCATTGCTTCATTAAGTTGTTTGCCAACCTCCAATAAATACCTCAAGAAAAAATGTGTTTCAGACTGAAGATCAATTTATATAAAATGATACAAAATAGTTTTTCCTTCTTTTTTAATGCAACATTCCAGTTCACACATGTTGTGGCGGAAATGCAACGTTTGTTCTTTCACAAACGCAACTATAAAATAATAATAAGAAGAAGAATCAACACCCCTAGATTATGGCGCAAAAGAGAGCAACTATGTCAATTTTAAAGAAGAAAAGGCAGTAAGTTAACAGTTGTTTGCAACATGAATTCTATTACAATTCACAAATGTTGACTTAAAGCTGATAAATAAGTTGAACAGAAAATAAAAGCTAAGTTATCCAGTTAACATCTACCGGAACGCCCACATTCCGTTTGACATATTTGTTCTTTTCATGGTAATTTAGGTCTGAATGTTAAAGCTACGCTAAACCAGGCTAATCCCAAAACTGACAAAAAAGATCTTGTGCTCTGAAGTTGACAAACTGACTAAAGCTGTCTTGTTTGTACGGCTGTTTGAACAAAATATGTTTTAAAGACTAATTTAAATAGTTCRAGTCATGCCCTGCAAGAGATGTTAGAGGACAGGAGGGCTGGACCTCATTTTGGTGACTGCAATGTTGAAGAAGCAAAAATAGGTCCTTCAGAGAAAGGCACAGGACAGGACTGAACTATCCAGCATACTGGAATTCACAACTTTCCTAGAACCATACAAAGAGGTTTTTCATCAGCTTTTTAACTTCTGTAGTCTAGCTATAGCCTTGCCTGTGAGTAGAGCCAGTTGTGAGCGCTGCTTCAGAACACTAAAAAAATCCTTTGCAAACTATAATGAATGATCAYCGACTTAGCAACATTGGCGTCTTTGGTTTACAGTGAGACTGATGTATCCAAATTTCTATTTGAGTTCTGGATTTCCTAGATTTTCAATCAGTTCAAACATACAAAACATATCCATGCAATATTTGGGTAAATAAAAAGTTTTATTCAAATTTTGGCAAACAGTTCATTGCAACTTAAACTGCAATGACTTTGGGTAAAATGGCTATTTTATTGTGCCACYCTTCTATAGTCAGTGCCCTTGCTTTGCCCCTTCAACAAAAAAAATAGGCACGCCTGTGGTAAAATTGTCTTATTCTTTTTTACATTGAATCAGTTATACACAGTACTTTTTGGTGTTTGAGGGGAAATATTAAAATGCTGTTTCTGTGCAGAAAATRCTACATAGAGCTCAGTTAATGTTTGTTAGCAGTGCTAAGCCATAGTAACAAGATAAGGAACAAGAGTTTTTTTTGTTTGTTTGTTTGTTTCAAAGTTAAACACAAGTTTATTACAAATGGCCCTTTGAGGGTAACTATGCTCATGTGACCCTCCAACATATYAAATGCTTAAAGGTTTTAGAGCAAAGACCCAGGACTGCTAGAATCCTACATCAGTCAACATTTAGATTTTTTTTAGTTTGAGAATATTGAACAACAAACATCTTTTACCAACTCTCACATATCTTTTATTAAAAGTTTAGTCAGCTGCAGCAGTTCTTTAGTTGCACAGCATGTGTTCGAAGTGACCGACCCAGCCRTGAGCAATGACTAACACTGAAAAGAGCCCTGACCTTTTTCATGTTTTTTTTTCCTTTACAACAGAAAGAGATCACTATAATTACAGAAAACCACGGTTCTTTTTCGAAATAGYGCTTTCCGATAATCCTTGACTGCTGACCTTGTCGATCCTCAGCCTGAATTAAATTATTTTCTTTGAACACAACTTTTTTATGAGTTGTACAAACACCTTACAAAACATTATAAAATAATAATAATAAAAAAAAAATATCTAAATTAAATAAGTTTGAACTGCCTCATGCAGATTACAGCTTTTGCCCCAGCTGTCAAAAACTTCTCTTCTGCTTTTTAGGAACAACAGTCATGGCGGCAACACTGGTCCACTTCAAAAACTTTCTATTACAGTGCTCTGCGAAACGCCAGAAGCAAGGAGCAGCCAAAGGAGTCAGCTGTCTTCTCTTCGCTGAGGGCCACGGGAGCCTGAAGACAGTTGATCGCTGCTGTGACCTCCAGTATTACTCTGTGGTTGTCATGAGAACAGACACCAGGCCTGCTCTGTCAACATCAACCCGTCCTAAACAAACTGGAACTCGGCTCGCAAAGTGTCYGGCTTGTCACGCTTCTCTGAAACTGGCTGAGTGTTTTGCAATGCCGATTAGGTATTCCAATTTTCATAGGTTTTTTTACTTTTTATTTTTTCAGTCTGTTTTCCCATAGAATAATGCTCAAAGTAAGTGCTTTCAGCTGCCATCCAATACTATCAGTGTTATCCCTCGACAGGCCGGAGGTCCACTTTGCTGTGTGAGTGAGCTCAGCTAAAAGCTTGGCTGGATTTCCTGCTCATAAAGCTGCGTTTGCCTTGTGAATTTATGAAAGAGAAAAATAAAAAATCACTTTTCAGTTTTCAGTATTTTACACTCCAATGACATCCTTATTGCTTCCCCATTTAAATTACTTTTAATAGTACTACAATTCAGTTTAACCATGAATGCAAAATCAAAACCTTAATTTTCACCAAATGACACATGTAGTCTTATTATACCACTTACAAATATATGAATGAAGATCTTTTGCCGTGCGTGGAAGATGAATTCATATCCTCATTGCCTGAGGAAAGAATGGTTCGAAAGTCTGGAGGTTCAACAGGGAAGTGGATATTGTTTTTGGAATCCTCTGAGCTGTTCTCAAGCACTTCATTTATTACTGATAGCGCTGCTGCTCTGTGGACAGGTACCAAATGATGCTCTGGGCAGTTTTCATCACCTTCTGCAGAGCCCACCTGCTTTGGCCGTCCACCACTTTGTCTTTATGAGCGGAAACACAATGACCCAATATCAGACAGGCTATACAGCTACGTTTTGTCTGTGAACATGCCATTTTAACTTTTTTCTTCATAAATGTGCACATTTATGTTTAGCTTTTAATATATATGYTCTTTTTTAGTTTAACTACTTCTGCAAATTGTGTGCTTTTTTGCCATTAATCAAAATGTTCAGCTCAGTCAGTGTTATTTTGTAATTCAGAATAGAAATAGCCTCTATTGTCATGGTTTAATGGTGATTTTTCAACCCAAAGCGCAGACGAAACACCTCTCAAAACACTTCCTTCCTTAGATAAAACAACTTTGTTTTAAAAACCAAATCACAAAATGTCGTTGAGGCAGGAAACTACAAAAACAGAATGGGGACTAGACACAATCATACAAGACCTGGACTAACACAAGAGGAGTATAATGCTAAACTAAGGAATGAACCAACAGAGAATATAAAGACAAACTAATTAACCCAAAATGTCCAACACCTGTGCAGAGAAACTGAGCAGGAGCAGGTGGCTGTGGCAGAACAGAAACAGCAGAGCACCAAAAACAGAGAACACAGAATTTGAACTAACACTAGAAATCCCCGTGCATAAACATAAAAAGGCACAGTCCTAACCCTTTATTGTCCCTGAGTGGGGAAATTCAGGTGCATCAGCAGCAACACATTTACATGGTTTAAAAAAAACGATGAAAGATTGATTTTACACTTTTAAACTATTTTCTAAAAGCATTGATATCTCTTTGATTCCTTTATTTCCTGATGCCAGAAAAGTCACAGTTACAACAGAGTATTAGAGCCAGAATATTATTTTTTTTTTTCATGAGAATCAAGTCATAATATTACGAGAATAAAATTGAAGCCTACTATATTATGAGAACTCCTGCATGAAAAAGCTGCCTTGCCACTGTGGTAAGTGGGGTGGGGGTATCTTTCTTGAGCTTTATATCACGTTATAATGTCATTCCCTCATCAAGAACATACCCAGAGTGTTGCTGTGACTCATTCATGCATGTTTGAGAAATTCTTGCATCTCTCTGTAGCCATGTGGAGCTGCCTAAATGCTTGCTGGTAAAACAGCACCTCCCTGGAGCTCAGTCTCCAGCCAGGCTCCTTGGAGCTCTGTCTGCAGCCGTGGGAGAGTCGGAAACAGCAGGAGGTTCTTAAACAGACAGAGGCCAATTTAAGGCATTTATGGCTATGATGCAAAGTTGAATTTATCTGATATTTATTTTTGCAGCATTTTCACAACAACTGAAGGTAACAGTTGCTTGACTCTGGGATAAAATTGAACGATGTGCTGAGAAAATACATAATAACACCCCCCAACACCACTGAGCTTCTTTTGAAGTTATACTTTGGTATTGATGCTATTTAATTCACTAGATTTAAATGGTAAACTCAAGCATTTGGCTTTACAAATAATGGGATTTAGTCATCACATATTGTGGATGGAAGCTTATTGCACTGACAGTGACTCCAAAAAAATTGGGACTACTTCATAAACACAGTGACACTGGAGACTGACAGATGGGAGTCAACCCAGGAATGGAGAACTGACATTTCATGTAATGACTTTATTCTTGTAATATAAAAATATAAAATAAATGTCGTCTGTCTGGCCCTAATACTCCATCATATTTTGGTCTCTGTGTTCATACATTATTTTATTTATTTGTTTTTTTATACATGTATTGTATTGGTGATCTGTGTGAATCTCCACTGGTTACATCACATTAAATCATATAGTGTAGTGGCACTGTTTAGGCAAAATGAAAGCTAATGTTTGCCAGTTTGAACGGGATTAAAACAGAGTGGAAACCACATAATCAGTGACTAAAAGATAGAGTGGAATTTTACCTAAACTTTTAACGGCCCAGAGCAGAAAAAATGACAAATTGCCATCATTCCTGCTCCCCAATGTCACTTCCACATGCTCCACTATCAATATCAATTCTTCCAAAAGAAAGTTTTCAGGTAACATTTCATTCTGTGAAAGTATATATCTCCCAGAGGTCACAGAGATATTTTACCGCAGCGACTATACTCTGCCTCTGTGGCTCTGAAGCGAGCACAATTCATTATTATGTTTAGATGTGAGGTGACTTACAGACAAGACTGACTAGTTGTGGGGCCTGTGAAGCTGTAAATCTAGAGTCATTGGGTGCCTGAACAAAATACACACAGATCACCACAAACAGGCCCACAACAAGGAAACTGCCAGCGAGTCATTTCAGGTGAAATAAAATCTATTCCCTGAACTTTGTCACTGACTCTAATTACAACTGATTCATACCTGATATTCTCCACATACTGGAAAAGTTGTGAAATTCTTTAATATCAAAGTAAAACCAATGCCAGGGCATGCGTTTTTTTCAGCAGTTATTAGGAAGAAAGTTTTTTCTTCACTATTCACAGTGTCAGTCAACAGCTCAGTATAACAGAATTGTATAAATTAGCCTAAATGTTAATTTTGGAATAAAACAATGATTTTCTAAAAGGGCAGGGCTGAATTTTGACTAACAAGTTTTCTGCTGTAAGTTCTCAGCTCAGCTTTCAAAATGCCAAAGTAGCAGTGGCCGAAACGATGACCCTCCTGAAATGATGTCCTGCCTTCTTGGGACTCTGAGAATGATTAGAATTAGAGTTCTGCTATCAGTGATGTCCAGAAGAAGAGGTTGTAGTTTTCCTCACCCAGAATATCAGCTTGATCTTAAGTAGAAACAGGCAGGACGCGCATAATTGGTCGAACAGTTTCTAATTTACTTCGGTGCCCTTTTTCGCCTTCTGTACTCTTTTCAGATTGTGCTTCCAAATGACGTTTTTAAATCTGTGAAGGACACGTCATGCCTCCGGAGATGACAGATTTAAAGGCTCTTTCAGAGGTACACAACTTTTTGTGGTTATTTTTTTTAAATATGTTTATGCCAAAATACAGGATGTCTTTGAGCAAACATTCTGCAAATGCCAATTACGAATAAASGTTTTTTGTTTCTTTCCAGCTCTTTCATTCCTCCAGTGAGCAACAACAAAAAAAATAAAAACTTGTTTTAAGACTTGAATTTATGTGAGCAGTCTGATGGGGGAAACAGGTGTAATTTAGCTGAAAGTGATAACAGTTCTGCAGCAGGAGAGCCTAATTTAATGATCAATAAATAAACAGACGACACAGTGACCGTTATACAGAAGAGATACTCTGTATTTAATGTAACAAGTAGAGGAAATAACAAGAACTGTTTATCATACACCACTCAATAATTAGAATCATTAATAAAACAAATCCTAACTTCTAGGAGTTCACCATTAAATAAAATTCAGTTCATTTGAAATTAGTTGGTGAAATGTTTAACTATTCGAGAAACAGAGAAACATGATTATAATAATCTTAGCAAAAAAATTATTTGTGTTTGGTAGATCTTTTATGTTGTAACAATGCTAGCTGAAAGCCTGTTAATTTCCCTTTTAAATAGTGCCACATTTGTAAGGATCATACATTTGTGGGATGAGCAGTAGAGCTGAGTTGCGTACAGAAAAAAATGTACCGAATCGTCCCCGCCAATGTCAATCAGCATTTTCTGTCATTGACTCGTTTAGTGTTTGGTGGACGGGATGACTGAAGCGTGAAGAAATAAGTTGGCAATTTAACAATTAATTCATTTAATAAAASTGGGGAAGAACCATACACAGCCACATCAGCCTGTTCACACACTGCTGTAGGATGACATCCCAATCTTCAAACAGCATTTTGTCACAAGTCAGCCAACGTAGTTGCGTTGGTCACTTTGGCACAAACAGCATGGTCAAGCTGATCCCACAATTGATCAAAGGTATTGAAGTCTGGACTGCAGACCATTCCATCCTTTCCACTTCCGAATTCTGGAGGTAGCCTTTGATAAACCACACTCTGTGGGGCAATCTTGGAGGATTCCAGACTGTGGAAGTATGGGATTGCCACTGAGGTTCCAATCAGGCAACTGATTGGCAGCACCTGCTCATCCCACAAATGCACAAATGTTCCTTACAAATGTGGCACCATTTAAAACAGAAATTAGCAGACTTTCCAACGGTATAAGATTTATTGCCAAGACTCATTGTTACAACAAAGAAATAATCTACTAAACATCAATTTCCTTATTATTTGTGCTAAGTTTTTATAATAGTTTATGGTTATGTATTTACTGGATGGACATGTCCAGTGCTGTACTGTGAGTCATACTGTATATGCATTGTTGTTTTGTAAACTGAACGAGTTACTGGTTTTGTAAGGGGTAATGGGGACCACAGCTCTACAGGGGTGCAGGATTCAATTGCCTTGAACTTCTGCCCAGATGGGAGTGGATCAAACAGCTGATGGTCCTGGTGGCTTCTGTCTTGATGACGCTGCTAGCCTTTGTCCTGGGTCAGCTAGCATCAATAAAGTCCACGTTGGGGAGCCCTGCCACCCCAATGATTTTTTTCTGTGTCCTTCTGTTCTGTGGTTGTGTAGATGGGAGAACCATATTGTCGGGCAGTAGGAGGGAACGCTTTCAATTGCACAGAGATAAAAGTCGATTAGTGGCTGCTGAGGTAAGTGGTCCTTTCTCAGCTTCCTAAAAGAGGACAGCTGTTGTTGCACCTTTCTCAATTCTTTCTCACCAGGGGAAATATATTAGGGGAACTGTCTGTTGTTTATTCATGGTGTTTAATAGTAAAGAAAACATTACTTTTTAACATTATTAGCTGATTCATACTACAGTTTTCTCTTCTTTCTTTCTTTGTTTCTTTGTTTCTTTGTTTCTTTGTTTCTTTCCTTCTTTCTTTCTTTCTTTCTTTCTTTCTTTCTTTCTTTCTTTCTTTCTTTGCCTTTACGAGGGTTTTTATCAACAGATAATGGTTAATTCTGTTTTGAGTGGATGGTTTTGGTCAAAACTGAAAAAATGCTATACAGAAAACAAAAGGTATTGCAGATATTTGTTGG
Source organism: Austrofundulus limnaeus (assembly GCF_001266775.1). Classification (NCBI taxonomy): domain Eukaryota; kingdom Metazoa; phylum Chordata; class Actinopteri; order Cyprinodontiformes; family Rivulidae; genus Austrofundulus; species Austrofundulus limnaeus. The sequence continues at coordinate 1,953,709 of NW_013952419.1, read as the reverse complement.
TTTGAACACGACAAGAACATATTTTCAAATGTTATTTGACTGAAAGTATTTCTCACTTTGGGAAATTAGCAGTTTTGAATGTAACTGATATATAAAATATAACACAAGCTTATAAATCAATCTTGTCTTGAATTAGATGTTTGCAAGATGATTAGTGAAAGGCAAATTTTGAAAAGCCTGTTTTTTATGTTTTTTTAAAGAAACAGTACTTTGGGGAGGTTTTACAACAACAAAAAAGTCTGGGCAAGTGGACCAACAACTGAAGAAATGTATTTCTGAAGACATCAAAAATATAAATTCACATAAATCTGTACAGAAAGCAAAAGACTGAAAAGCTGTTTAATGGCAGTGATTTTCAAAACTCCAAGTTTCACTACATTCAATACAAATGCTGAGGTTGAAATAAATGAGAAAAACTTCAGGACACCAAGGTGTTAATGTGTCTTCCCTGAACAGGAAATCCTAGAATTAGACATTCGTACAGATAATACATTTACTGCATTTCAAGGACATGACTCCTCTTCCACTTGGATCGGCTTAAGATATAAAGTGTACCACATTATTAAATAAATAGAAGAAGAAGAAACCTTTCTAAATTACACAGCATGGTTTCCTCCATTCCATTTCCTTTAACAAGTTAATTTGGATGCATTTTAAAGAAAATAATAACATGTGCCTGCTCATTTTTGAGCATGAAATAGATGCTGTTCATTTTTTCAAAACTACTTCTCAGGTTTCCAGTTCTCAACATGGTGTTGACTTCACACACATTTGTTACCAAGTTTAATTATTTCACATAATGACATTTTGTTGTAAAAATTACACAGCGTCACATTTTAAATAAGGCTAATGACGAGCTTAGTGTTTAATCAGTTTAGCTGTTTATGTGCCATTGGTTAAAAAACGTTCTTCATCAAACGAGCCTTTTTGAAATAAAATTTCAAGTGATTACAATCCCTGAATGATTGCTGAGTCTTTTCTTGTATCTATTTCTGCCAATTATTCAGCAAAGTGGATGGTAATTATGGTGTCATTACATCTCTATTTACTACGCAGGCATGCTAAGTGCTGCTGGGAGGTTTGTAAAGCTATGCTCTTGACATCTGCACGGCCAGCAGTAAAATGATTTTTGTTGTTCAGTTTGCATCGCTGATAAATTGGAAGATTTCTGTCATGTTTTAATTTAGTATTAGACCAAAAAGCGCTGCAGCATTCTTGTTTTATCAGAGGGTTTGAAAAGCGCCATGTAGTTTTAGTTTAACTCATCTGCATTTTCCAAGGTTTTAGAGATAAATGCTGTTTGGCTATTAAGCCATTTCCTGAACGCATCCTGTTTGAAAACTCCCCGAGTTGATTGGCAGGCCGTCTCATCTTGCCTGATGGGAATCTGCTCAGCAGATGCGGTCCACAAGGTGTCTCATTGTCTTGACTGAAAGGATTAAAGACAACATCCATCTGCAATCTGCCATCTGTTCCCTACAACTCCTCGGATAAAATGGAAACACAAACGCAAAATATGCAAGTTAAAAGTCACTAAGAACTATAAAATTTATCGACTTGCTTAGGCACTGTGAGAGTTATTTGAAAATGGATGTTTTAGATCTTTTCAAATTTTCAAACAAATAATATCTTACCTGTTGTGGATAACTTCTCAAAGACAAAAGTGCATTGGTGTTGTTATAAAATTTAAAATTATTGGTTCATGATAAGGCTCCCTGAGCCACCCTTTCATTTTATGTTTTGGGGGATAGGGTGGGTGGTGTTGATCTTTTTTTATACTGACATATATATAATATGCGGTACAGGATATAACCTAGGCAGGGTGTGTAAAATCTGTCACGTGTTGAGTTATTTTTTTCCTGCTCTTCATTGCAGCCGAAATTCATTCAACTTCTGTGTCTTTTTATTTTCTTCTTCCTGTAGATTTTTCAGCACTTGTCAAAAACTGGGCCTCGGTCAGAAAGGAGGTTAGAGGAATTTATTAATTTATCAGCTGATGGCAGATGGAGCAGTTTTTTTGTCCATGAGATTACTGTGTTTCCTTCTGCCTGCCATCGCAGTGCACATCAAATGGGACGATCAYGTTCAGAACAAAAAGTGGTGTATACTATATATCATATAACATGATTTAAAAATACAAAAAAAACTGTTTTATTTGGCCTAGCAATACAATTTAAATCTGGTGTATAGTTTGAAATCTCTAATTTTGACACTAAATGAAACAAAGCCTCATAGAAGATGTATCTTTCCAGCTAGAACAATTTTTTATATAATTTATTTTTTTTATTTGACTGAGATTCAAGATCTTGTTTACAAGAGAGGTCTGTTTTGATAAGACAAATACAAACACACGTAATTACACAAAATGAGTAATTAAGAAATCTGACTCAATTGAATAAGCCCAATTAAATGATTGCACATTTCATAAGAAAATTTATCTTTATTATTCTCCTAATTTAAATAGGTAATGTGACTAGGCTTCAAAGGGTTAATAAACAGTCGTAATTTATAAATACTGATACTATATTTTAATACCAAGGTATACCACAATATCATTACACTGCCCAAGCTTAGCAGTGAAGCTGAAATCTGACCAGAAATCATCAGCGATTTGTTGGGCAGCTGACAGACCATTGTAAGGCCACAAAGAAACGAACCAGACAAGCCCCTCAACTGCCACTATCCTGCATGTTTTAGCTTTTTTCCTGCTCTTCAGCATGTCTCCAAGTTCTGCAGAAGCCTTTTAAGCCTTCAGGTGTGTCAAAGCAGAAAACATTAGCTGTTTTTTTCTGGTCTCCAAAGTATTCTGTCCCTAATTTGTTTAAGACATCAGCACCTGCAGAATCACCAGTTCCAGTTCTTAGAATTCTTTGTAGATAACTGTGAAAAGAGCTGTCTGCACCAAGAAAAGTACATATTGTTCAGAATTTTACTATAGTACACCACGTTAGCAGATTTGAATTACTAACCTGCTGTCACCAGTTCCTGCAGACAAGTAAACTAAAATAGCTGTAATTTTGTGTTTCTACAGGTTAAATTATTAAACTTGTATTTATGTTACAATTCAATACAAGTTTTTTCTCAAACCGAGTATGAATATGAGTACTTTAATTTGGGTACTCACCGATAATGATCACCTGTACTGGTACTTATTGAGTTTGAATCTGAACATTACACAATAGTTCTAAAAACACATTATTTGTATTAAGAACAAGATGGCTTTCCTTCCTTATATTGGTATGGGGACATTTTGTACAGGTACTTGCAAAAATGCTGGTAACGGTATCAGGACACCACTAATTACAATTAAAACATTAATTCTGTGTGTTTTTTAATAGTTTGTTCTGCAAATTGTAAACCTAAAAATCATCTCAAACTATGTTTTTGACAATTTTAGTTCAAAATTGCAGGACACCCTAATGTTTTAGTACTTTAACGTGTTTTTAAACTCGATTTAAAAGATGACCTTGTTTTTTCCATTTCTCTTTTCTAAGCCTCCCCCCCCCCCCCATGTTGTAATTAGAGCAACCTGTACATGTTCATTAGTGTTTCCTCACCATAATTGCATTAGTACACACTGCAGGTAAAGGACACCAGTGAAGGATGATATAAACTGCCCGAGAAATATGTCCACTTGATTTTAAACTCATTTCATGTATTGTGACAGACACAAATTACATTTTTACCACCTCATCTTTATGTTCTTAGGGTTTTTTATTTTTTTATTTTTTTATTTCTGTCTCTGTCTCACCTTTGATTAAAATGGGCCCAGCTTGAGGCCATATAACACATACCTTTTCAATGAGCTGACACAAATGAGTAATGTTGGCTGGCATTTGTGTTCTTGATTAGAATGGTAAATGAGCAACAACTGAATCCAGACACGCTCCCAATCCTGTAAGTATGTTGTGTATCGACTGATCTTTGTAGTGGAAAGCCACACTTGCATCAAAATAAAAAAAAGTATTATAACAAACTGAAGGCCAAGCATTCTTTGAAGAAATGTTGCATTTCACCCTTGGAAATGTAGGATCTTATGTTAAAAAATGACAGCTGTTTGGGTTGAATCTTCTTGGAAAACTAAACATGATACTGTGGGACTGTTTCCTCTCAAAGTAAATGTTGGCAATGACTCCCAGCCACCACTATGCCAAGTTTTGCTGACAGAGAGAGTAAACTCAAAAGCTTCATGGCCAAGTTTGAAACAAATGTTCTGTAACATTTGGAGTATGTGTTAGCGATGACTCCCAGCTACTACCACACTGAATTGTAGGTTAATTTCTGTAATACTGCTTAAGCTACAAACATTCTTAAGTTGGCCAAGATTGAATAACTCTGGTGGCCATAGAAGCCAACTTGAACCAAGCTGACTACAACAGTACTGAAAATATTAATGAGAGTTTAAATATTACATTCTGAGAGTTTGATTAAATCATGCTATATTTTCCTAGTTATCACCGGCCTTTTCCTGATTTTGTCAGTGAGAAAAAAATGGTATATTATGTGAATATTTAAACCTAGAACTGCTTTATTTTATCAGAGTACAATGAACAAACTCATTGGGAAAATCTAGCATGATCAAATAATTTCTGATTAATTACTGTAGAATTTGCCATTCTTGTGATGTCAGCTTGGTTGCAACATATTTACAGCCATGGCTGATAAATCGGCCATAGATTTTGCTTACAATATAGAAAGAGTTTAATTTTGTAAAACTGCTGGGAGTGTGATGATGGGCCAGCTCAGTAATTATGTTACCTCTGAAAAAAGTTGCAAAAAATATTTTAAAAGATAAACAAGCTCTGTTGTTCAATAAGTAAAGAACACTGTTATTATTAACAGATAATAGCAGTGAAATATTTGTTAAATATTGTTTTGTTTCCTGAAGGTCGTCACAAAGCTGTGTGCATTTAACAGAATTTATTCTGTTTTCTTACATAACTTACCAGAATCTCCAGGGACTGTTTGCATCCTTCTCTCACTTGGTTTTCTTTGTTATCCCACAAACAGCCCGTGTTTTATCAACCTGTCCCTTTCTCCACGCCTCGTGTTTCATTTCTTCACAAAGATTATCGCTTTTTCAAAAAGCTTATTGTATCCTTTCAGTCACTGAGGACAGCTCGTAAGCTCTACTTTGTGTTCCTGCCATCCTCATGCACCAACAGATGCTTCTGTAAACTTTGCTTATTTTATCTTTTGCAGAGTTAAGCCTGGAAAAACTTTTTTTTCTTTTAGTTGTTTACTATTTTTGCCGAGGGGCTTTTTTTTAGTTTTATTAATTTAGAAATTTTTTTGGCTGTATCTGGACCAAAACAGAATTTTAATTTTGATTGAGCTCAACTTTGGGGAAATAAAAAAAGGATTTTTTGTTTGCTTTGTCTCCAGTAAGTTAAGCTTTAAGTGCATTTTGGATGTATTATTTAAAAAAATCATAAGAAACTAGACAAAACTGCTTAATTGAACAACTTTTACCAGCAAGAAAGAGATAATAATGTTTTCATGAGACTATAACTTTTTGAACATGCGCAAAATTGGCGCTCATTTATTTGGCTTTTTATACATTTTTGTTCTCTTTCATATGAAGCATTATCCTCAGCAGATTATTGGCCTTTTATCAAAATAAGTAAAAAAGGCTTTTATAAATCACTGAAAACACTTTATTTCTGCACATTTTTAACCCAAAGGCTGGGTGGATAATTGTTTTCTTCACAGAAAGTTATTAATCAAACTTATGCACTGTTCATCAATGAAAAAGTTTTTTGTTAAAGGGCCATTACCTGCATTTTGTTGTGAACTTGGAGTCTCTAGGAGTGCAGAAAAGTTGAGTTTAATTGCTGCGTAAATATCTTTCTATTCTTTTTGGGTCATATTTGTTAACCTGTTTACTGTGCTCTGTTTCTGTGATGTTTTTTGAACTATTACATCAAATGAATGAAAGAACTTCTAATTAAGTTCATGGACTTACCAACTATAATCTGGTCATCATTTTCATTCTCTGGTTCTGGGTCAGGCTCTGGCATCAAACTGGAATGAACCGGTCTGGAAGCTGGAAGAGGCGGGGCATGAAGCGCCTCTTTTGGATTTAAAGAGACAGCCTCAAAATGAGTTAATCTGAGAAACACCCCAGAAAAAGGGTGAAAGAGGGGCTTGTGGAGCTACAATGAGGAGGAATTCAGACCAAAACAATCCAGTTCCAATGCATTATTTAAATGTTAAAAAAAAGATTAAAAAGCATGATAATCTCCTTTCAAAGGTCTGTTTTTTAAATCCCAAACAGGTGACTGAAACTACTTGGTTATGATTAAAGTTGTAACTGCACCTTACAGAATCAGGCAGTTTGGTGGTTTTAAATCATGTTGAAACTTTAAGACACTTTAAACATTTGAAGAGATTCACGTTATTCATTTTATATTTTCAAAAGAAGAACCAGCATCAAAAAACTTGATACTCATTATTGAGAAACTTAATTTAGGTTCATCATAAGTACGTTACGTTCAAATTAAGTTTCTTCTAACCCTGAAAGTCACTGGATTTTATGTAACGACACCAAATGCATAGTATGGTATATATATATATATATGTATATGTATATATATATATATATATATATATATACACACACGTATATACATAAATGTTGAAAAGCGGTCTTTAAAATTAACTCTGCCTCTTTGCCAGTTTATATGAGACCCAGCTTGGTAGTTGTAGCGTAATCCTTCTTGGCAGACAGACACATAAGCAGAACATTAAAGACCAAATTCTGCTTTGCCAGAGGGAAATATGGTAATAGATGAAGATCTGAGTGCTCCTCTCTGTAGGGGTTGTGAGATAAAGGTAACCTGTTAGTGGGGCTTCACATGTTCCCAAACATACTTTGTGATAACATGTACAAGCTCCAAAACAAAAACCTTGTCAAACTCTCCCATTGCAAAACAAAAAGGTGCCAAAACCTCTAAAAATAAAAAAACATCAAATGAGCTCACTTGGTTATTTAAACTTCCGCTATAAGACCTAAAGACATTTTCTTCTTTTTTATGTCTGTAATTTTTTTGTACTTTGTTTTTTGCGTCTCTGTGCACCTGTGCAACCAGCATGGATTCTGTTCTTTTGGTGCAAGTAAACAACTTGTCAGACATAAAACATGCGTCAAGGTTTGCTGGGAGCATGCTACTGGCTATGGCCAGATAAAGACATCAATTATTTAGGCTTTAGCTTCCTTCCGACTGGTACTGGATATTTGAAGTGTTTGTTGAGGTGCTAATAAAAACAGTTTCCTTCAACTTTAGTTTACAGTCATACAGGCAAATAAGCAAGGATAGACGAAAACACCTCAACATCTTCCAATCAATGATTGGTGTGAATAGACTTCGTGTTTTAGTGTCACTCACTCAGCATCTTGGAGGACATGCAACAGTTCTTATGTGAACTGATGAAGTCTGCTCATGTCTTTAATGTGTTCCGACAGTTCTTACAGTGCTTTCTTAAGTTTTCAAATGTCTTCCTGTGTCTGAAGCTGCAAAAAGATCTCACTCGGGAATATCATATAAATGCTCAAAAACTACTTGCTTATATGGTCTAAATGTAAATTTACACAAACTGCTATTGACAAGGATGGGATATTGTTCAACAAAGCAGCAGAGCTGAATGACCAGACCAAGACAACAATTAAAAAGGTAAGTGCAGTTTTATTTACAGGTGGAGTTTGGTTTTGGACATCAGCTGAAAAGGAGGAGAACGTAGAAGGTGAGTATTGGTTCTTGGAAGAGTAATTTGTTGAAGATGTTTTCTTGTTAATATGTGATTCTTTCTTACAGATTTTCCAGAGGCGAAAAGTTCCAGAGGAGGAGGTTTTCAAAGGCAGGTGGCAGTTCTTCAGGCAGAGTGGCTGTGAGGGTTCTGTGGTGAGGTTCTTTGTTTTCTGACCCAACTTGGAGTGAGGACTTCTTAGTATGAGGTGTGGCTTCTGTGATCTTGGTAATTAATCCACCTTGAACAAAGGATGAATGAGGTAAGTACAAAAATATTCTTTAACATAGAAACTAGGAGCTAAATTCTACCATAAAGGTTAGTTGCATCAGTGTGGATCAACTGAAGGAGGAGGCTTATAAAGCTGCAGCTGATCATCAGACAAATCCCCAACAGGTGTGTGTAACCAGGGTCAGACATCAATCTCCACACAGGAACATGGGTAGAACTGATTCTTCACAGCTATAAAGTATTTACAACTTTTTGGTCATGGTATGATTGGTCTTGTAAGGGTTGGTTTCATAAATGGTTCTGAGAAACAACCTCTGAACAACATCTGTATTGTCAGCCCATTCAATAGTGTGGTCCTCCTTGCAAAAAATAAAAGCACTACTAAATAAAATTGGCAGAACCATAGATGATCATTCAAAAGTAAAAGTAAATGTACCTTGTATTCATGTTTCCATGCAGTGACAAAATTTGTGCTCTGCATTTGACCCACCACACGTGACCTACACCTAAGTGGAGCAGGGGGCAGCTATGTAAGCGGCCAGGGAGCAGATAGAAATTAGTTGTTATGCTCAAGGACACCGTAACACGTAGGCATGGTGAGGAACTGCATCTGCTATGTTCTGGTCCCAAGACAACTGTCCTACCACTGAACCACAGCTGCCCCGCTTCAAAGGTAACATTGTTTAGGAACCAAAACTACTTTTTTGGAGTTCTAATGAATACAGAATACAGAGCCTTGAAAACGTCTTGGCACCCCTTGACTCTTTCCACATTTTGCCTCATTACAAACCCAAACTTCAACACATTTTACTATGATTTTATGTGACCGACCAAAACAATTTTTCTTCTGATGCCTTGAGTTTTGAGTGTGGTTTTAGCACCGGACACATGAAGGTTTGGAGATAAAGCATCCAAATAGTGTTGTAGTCAATACCACCTAACCCGAGACCAAGTCAAGACCAAGACCACAGTGTCTCAAGACCGAGACAAGACCAAGACATTTAGGGTTTGGACCAAGTCGAGACCAAGACCAAGGGAAGGCGAGACCAAGACAATTAAGGTCTCATAGTTGAGGTCTAACTAGGATGTCAATCACAGGCATTTCTCATCTTTTTAGGTAGGAGAACTTGAACTGTTGGTGCAGACTAAATACTTTTTCTCCCCACTGTAGCTATAGCTATAGCTTAATATCTTGAGCTAATATTGATAAAATCTTTGTTTGAGGGCAGAGAAAAGAATTTTGCTACAGAGGCAGATTGTTAACAATAGTGATGGTAAAAGTTTAAAGTTGTCCCATCATCTCTGAAAGTGAAACACTGCTGAATGTAAAAGTTGCTGTACGCTTTCTCCTGGTTGTTGTTGTTTTACAATGATATTATTTATGAATAATGTAGCCAATTTTTTTTTTACTTAAAATTTTGAAGACATCTTTTACCGCTCCCAGGGATCTACAGTTCACTTTCCTGGAGTGCTGCATGCGACTGAAGACAGTGGTGATGGGTGACAGCCATTAACAAAATACATAAATAGCAACGAGCCAGGTTTGGATTTGAATCAATAGCTACATTTTAAATCCAATGAAAGCAAGAATGTTAACTAATTATTTGGACAATAATCTGGCTATTTAGTGATATTTCCACAGTTGTGGTCTTGACTGGTCTTGAAATAAAATTCCAAGCCCTCAATGTCCGAGACCGAGACAAGACCGAGTACAAATGCTGTCGAGTCCGAGACAAGACCAAGACCATGAAAAACTGGTTTTGAGACCGGTCTCAAGTACAACAACACTACTTCTAAGCATAGCCAAACAAGCACCGATAGACCAACTACTGTATGTCAACAGAAGGATCATCCGACAACACAACTGATAGCTGCCTTTTAGCTTTACTGCTCCTAGTTTAATCTCATTCTTAATCCTATATTTTTGCACAGGAACATCAAAGTGTGCGAAACTTTTTTTTGGCACACTTTAACTTTCCCATAAATAGGACTTGTGGTGACATTGAGCAAATCAATCCTCCTCCTTAAATACACAGAGCTGTAATTGTTTGTAACTCAGGGGTAAAAGAAGTATCCGGAAAGAACCTCCACTTTTGTTATGAACAATATTAAAATTGATCTTCTCATCAAGAAAAAGTAACTTTTCAAAGCATGTTCAGAGGGTGTTTGAGTTTACATTCATTAAACTTACCTAATGCGATGCAGCAATTAAGTCCAAAACCACTGCCGCAGACTGGTTCAAGTCAGCCTAAGGCGCATTCGATGTCCTGCAGGGAAGTTTCTTTTTAACAACCCACACAAATCCTCCCCTCACTTATTTCACTGAGGTCCTTCTTAATTCCACGTTCTTAGGGAAATTTCACAGTTTCTTTATGGTGAAGCATCTTGATAACAAAAGAAGTCACTACTCTGGTAATGATTGTGAGCTTATGAAATTATGCTTTTTCATTATCTGATGTCATAAATGCTTAGACAATTCTTCTTGTCGTTTCTAATGTTGACTTGAGATCGGGAACAATTACTGTCATTTTTTTTAGTAAAGCAGTGATTTGATGTTTTAACTCTGGTCATAAGAACAATGGCAATGACTTTCACTGGAGCTGCTCTGATGCGTTTTTAAAATACCCATTTGAGTTTAGAGAATCTATTAAATGAAACAATAAAAACGTATAATTTCTATGCAGAACACTTTTTGTGTTTCACTCAATGAAAATCAGTTTTTTTTTCAAAGCAGCTACAACCATTGCTCAACATAATTAAAACCTTTGTGTGACTTTTGGCAGGTGGCATGATTCCTTCAAGGAATACTAATGCCTTTATTTCCTAAATGGAGGATGTGTTTAGTTTGTGCATTTTGAGAATATGCACCATTTGTTTTACTGCTGATGTACGATGAGCATTGTTGATCTTGAGTCTATAAAACAAAGTTCTCATGAAGCTGAAAACGTATTCTGGATGTGAGCCATAGACATAGGAGCTCTTTCATTACACATTCAAGTGCCAAAGTTTTAACCAAGTAAGTTGAAAAAAAGGCAATTTTCCACTTATTTTAGTTTTACTAACACATAAACAGTGATACTTGAATTTACGTCAAAGAAGTAATGTGAAAGAAATGGCTCTGGCGAGTCTTGGCGGGGGGTCTTTGAAAAAGTGGATTCAGTGCAGAGTTGGTAAAAAGCGAGTCGAAAAGACCTTAAAAGCATCAAGCCCCGTTCTCCCACCAGGTGAGGGCATAAACTGTGCGGTGCCCTCCTGTTCCAATAAACATGTTTCATTTCAGACCACTTATCATCAAAAATGGAGCACTTTAATTTCCTTTTTCATTAAGAGAGTAAATTGAAAAGTGGAAAATATTAACAGCATTGATTGCCTTTTTTTCTTATACTTTCACACTTTTGTTGCAGGTGTTCCCATTTCACTTATAAAAGTAGTCTTGGCTTATCTGGTTTTCTGGGTGATGTATTGTAACACATGCAGTATTTTTAATGAGAGTGAAGGGGGCAACTTTTGAAAGTCAGTGATAAAACACTGTAATTGATAGTGGTTATGGTACAGTTGGGTTGAAAAACAGCTTCTGAGCAAACGCCTCAGTTTTTTTTGCTTATCATTCAACTATAGCTTGCCTATGTGGCGCCACATGACTAATACCCCCAAGTTTTCCTTTGAGCAGAGGTTTGGAAGTAATTCGAGACTCATTTTTACAACTTTAAATCCCTTTTTCCCCATTGAACTTCCACACGTTTACTCTGTCTTGTTTCATATGGTCTGTACTGTGGCAGAGTTAAACTCGTAAACTGCTGTTGTTTTTAAGACTGCTGACCCCATAATTCTCCATCTGTACACTGCTTTCCCTTTTCAGCTCCGCTATAGTAGCACAAAATGATTCTGTTAAGTTGCTTGTTCCTGTCAAATTTAAACTCAGATCTTGTTTGGGCAACATGATTACTTAGTGGTTAGCACTAATGCCTCAAAGCGAGACATTTCCAGGTTCAATCCCACAGTTCGAACCAGAGTTATTTGTGTGGAGCTAGACTTTTTTACTGTCCGTCATCATACATGTCAACCAATTTGGACATTTAACTGTATTTTGATCCTCAAATAATTGTAATTTTTCACAAAAAATCTTTATTACTCACATGTGATGCAACGAGGAAGGGGTACTGTAAGGGAAAGCAGCAATTGGTTTGAGAAATGGTTATTTAATTTTATTCATTGCTTTTCTTTTCTTTTTACATCAAACAGGCTCTGAGACGTAAAATAAAATTTGTCTGGATGAGTTTTCTCAGGTTTTCTCTATGCGTTTTTTTTCCACAGGACAGTGTTAAGTTGCCATGACAAAGGAGTTAAACTTTCAGTTTCACAAAAAAAAGAAACAAAGAAAAAAATGAAATGGACTATTTTTCTATATTGTAAGTGTAATATGGAAACAGAATAAATATCCGTTAGTTGTAATTTGTTTTTCAATATCAGTTTATAAACAGAAAAATGAATGACCAGAAAATAAATGGACTATGGACCCCCATATACATATTCTCTTTGTAGTAGTGTAAGTTTTCTCCAGGCACTCAGGTTTCCTCACACACATTCTAGGTGTTTTTTTACTCACTTCCTGTCACTACTTGTATGTAATTTTTCTCCCTTACAATGTCTCTATTACAATCACCTACACATGGCAAGTAATTCAAATTATGTGATAACGTCTTTTAGCAACTCTTGGCACAGCTAAAAATTACTTTCCTTACGGAAGAGTTGGCAGCTGTGCCTATGTTTGTGTTTTCGCCTTGAGCCAAAAATCTAAATCCACTTCTGCTGTTTTCCTCTACTTATACATTTTACACTCCCAGAAGCAACACAAGTTTGTTTTTATTTTTTTTTTAATCTTATACCTGTACTTATTTATATGTCAGGTCTAAGGCTTGATTGTGATTCCTAATTTGCAACTTTCTACATCTGCTAACTGAATAAATGCAAATGTAAACTTAAAGTCAGTGAATTATTCATAAACGTTACCTTTAGGTCACAGTGTCTATGGAAATGCACAGCCAGTGTTTCACATACACACAGCTATCTCATTCAGGACTCTCTGAGCTTTAGAAGCATGTTTCATACGTGTTGCAAAACGATGAGCTACCACAACACCTGTTCAGACGGGCTCAGAGTGTTGACTTTACCACAGCTACCATCTAATACAAAATTCATTAACATTTGCTGCTCTCTGCTATCCGGAGACGCTTTGCAGCATCTGCCTTGTGTTATTGTGGCTAGTGAGTTGTTTATCCACGAAATTCCATTAGGTTTTTGGTAATATCAAACTTGTTTTCCTAGCTACAAAGAAAAGAAAAGGATACTAATTTGTATTTACCAGAACATTTTTGTGCTGTCTTAAATAAAAGGGGGAAAAAGTCTGAGCAACAGATAGCTGAATTTCAAGAGCATAGCCAGTGAGCAAACTAAAATGGTGCCGTATGTTGAACCTAAAGCACAGAAAAGCCCTCATGTAGAAGGTGTCCAATAATGAAATTAAATCAATATAAGAGTGAATTGTTTTCTTATACCCTTTTATCTGTAGAAGTTTAACTATAGTTTGCTTGCAGTGTATTTAGTTAACTTTTATCATTTGATCATGTTTGCTTAATACTCAGTAAGAAAACACTGTTTCTGTTGTTGCTCTGATAATTAAAAGTAAGACCTGATGAAGCCAGAAGCTGTTGTCACTCAAAAAGTAGTTTACATCTACAGAGACCCAGCAGTTTAAAAATATGTATGAGACTGTGTCTCAACAATGAATCATTTCCAAATAGGGAAGGAAGCTCTCAGAAGGGACCAGGACTCTGGACTTTACACTTAGACCTCAGTTTTGAGCCCCTCCAGACAGGCTGGGGAGAAGGACTCTCACTGTCTCCAGGTGATGTTGGTCTAGGACAGGGGTCTGCAACCTTTATGATCAAAAGAGCCATGTCTGCTACTTGGCTCACTAATAAAATGTGTTCAGAGACGTAAAACAAGCTACAACTATGATTATCAACTAGTGGGTTGTAGGCCTTTTCAGGAACCTCTATGGCCAGTAGAGGTGACATTATAAAACTAAAGAATCTATTGTGAATGTTATTATGTATTATTATTTCGTACATCAGGACAAATGAAAAGACCATAATCATGTAAACAATAAAAATACTGTATATGGTTTTTACTGAATCTCATAAAAAACTAGTACAACTCAACTATTCAGGCATATTTTTTTCCTAATTCTTATTTTATGTAGTTTTCAAATTCTTTAAAAGTATTTCTGATGGATTTCAGAGAAAGATCATGGAAGGAAGTTGAATTATTTAAGTAAACAACAGGCTAGCATGAGATAACATGTCTTACTTTTTGTATTAGTAGTATAGATCACATATTTGCTTACAAATAAATTTCTGTTGTGGGTATAAAAAATAATCAAAAAATTTTCTGTTATGTTTGGTCACATTTTCAAAGAGCCACTGCAGAGAGACCAAAGAGCCACAGGTTGCAGACCCCTGGTCTAGGACTTTCATACCTTCTCTGAGAGCTCTTATACATTGTTTGTATTGGTCTTGTTTCAATATCTGGTGTGGAATAAATTAATTTAAAACTATTTTAATTTACAGTACAATTTTCTCAATTTAACTGTTTTCAGACAAAAGAACTCAACGAGATCAAAGGTGAGCCAAAGATGAAAATCCTGATCTCAATAAAGTTCAAAGATAAACGTCATTGTGCATTGCACCTTAAAGAGACAATCCAGTCAACTGCAATGTGATGTTCTTTTTCAAAGGTTATACTTTGTCAGCCGTGACGTCGATCATAAAGCACAGTGTTCAGAAAGAGGGAAAAGTCTTCGGCCAGGCTAGGCTAATGGTTTTTTATTTATTTGACCTGTATTTAACCAGTTTAGTCAGTTGAGAACAAATTCTGATTTGCAATGAGGACCGGGCAAAGAGGCAGCAAACACAGGAGCAGGAGAACACCAAACAGACAACATATAAACAGCTGACAATCAGACATCAAGTTGTACAGACCATGTAAAAAGATGACAAAGAGCTAGGATAAGATTCATGGTACAAAAGGGTAGCAACTACGGGTGGGCGTATTGATCTAAGTATTGATGCAATCAATATTAAGATGGATGTTGGTATCGAATCGATACTAGCCTGATGAGATTGAATTTTTTTATACTTTATTTGCACTACTGACTGTATTTTTCACAAATAAAGTGGCTGATGGTGCTAAACTACATTGTAGCCACAGCATCCCTGGGGCAGAAGCAAGGCTGCCATCCACCAGCGCCACCAGGCCCTTTGACCACCACCAGCAGGCACGTGTCTCTCCCGAAGAAAAGCAACTGAGATGGTGGGGGTTTGAACCTGCAACCTTCCAGTTACAGGACAAACTCCCTACCTCTTGAGCCACTGTCACCACAAAGCTATTCAATGAGYGTTACAGGTGTCAGTCTCTGCATCTGAATCAGCTATACTAGCCTTGTATACTTGGTATTGGACTGATGCCAAAATTCCTAGTATCACCTACCCAGTATCAACAGAGATTGAAATAGAAATTGATAAAAGCACAGGCAGCATTTGTCATGTAATGCTCTCGCTGAGGTTTTGAGCTGTGAAAATGGGACAAAAGAAGTAAATCATAGTTTGTTGTAGGTGGTTCCAATCAGCAGCAGAAAATTGAAATGATGAATGCCCACAGGAGGTGCATGTTTTAAGTATAGATAATACAGTATATAAGATATAATGTTGCAGCTGAAGTGGAGGGCACATATGTTGTTATGGTTGTTTTTTTTTACCAGGTTGAGTTTTATAGATCAATAGAAACCAGTTTGTTTGTCTGTGGGAGTAAAGAGAGTTCACCATGAATGCAGAGTGAAATGATTGGTGCTGAAGGGAGCTAAAATCGAATGACGCCCTGGTAAAGGGTGCCCAGAGTGTGGAGGCGTTTTGGAAGTGTCTCTTTGAACATAAAGATTGTAATTACAAGATGTTTAGCAGATTGGGTTAGAGGTTAGTCAAATATGTGCTATTTTGTTTATGATTTTTTAACAGAAGCTCCTGACTTAATGGTAAAATAATTCTTCTGCCCACCTGCCTCACAATCGTCTCTCCAGCTGACCGACAAAATTGTGCTTCCTCCTACTGGACATTAAATGGGCACACCATTTTTTTTGTTTAAATTGCTACAGGGTGTCATTTGTTGCCACTGGTTGGTAAAATTACTGTTTTCATCACACAAAGAGATCAGCATTACTTCTATGACTCCAGCTGAATTTGATGTCAAACACAGACATCCATCACGCACAAAGTTGTTCAAAATGTGTATTTCAGTACTTGTTTACTAGGATTAGTCACTCTTGTAGACTCATCCAGTTTGTTGAAACATGTTTCATCAGATGTTTATCTTGTCCAATAGGCAAAAGCATGTCTGACAAAAAGAAACGCAATTAAAAAAAAAGAAGAAGAAAATGAGAAACAGAGTCAGATTCTGTGTTGGCTACATCATTTTCCCCAGTATCTAAAGAGATCAATAAATGTGTTTCAAACTTTGGCATATCTTATCTACAGATCCCCCATAGGCCATGTTTTTGAAGAGTTGCAAGATGAAATTTAGATTTGTTTTTTACCGCTGACTGTTAATGCACCCCTTTAACATTTCGTTCCTCATCTACCTGGGGGCAATTTTCTATATAACTGCTGTGCCAAATGCAGCAAGATGATTGCTTTAAAAAGAAGCCAGAATAGATAGGGGTTTTTTTTTTCAATAAAAACCAAGCATCTTGCAGAATTAGATGTTGTTTTTTGTGTAGAAATCTCTGCATGGATTGAGGTATAAAAGTAAAGCAATGTGAGGATTCCTAAACATCAATGCAATAATATTGGGGCAGGGGGACGTGTGCTGTAATTAGATACTTCAGTTTATGATGTTTGCAGCCTATAACTCATAAAATCAGTATGTGACCTTGGTACAATTATCTGTGACAGGGGCTGATTCTTATTGTAGAGGAACAACACAGGGAGACTAAAACTTAACCCAATGATGCCAGATGTGTGAGATTAGCAGGTGGGATTGATGAGAAACATAAGTGCAGCTGTGACTACTTAAATTGGGATGTATCAGGTTTCAGGAAATGTCAAAAGTGAGCAGCGGAGAGGAAACAGACAGGTTTCAAGTTAAGTATTTTTTTGACTTTCAGCTACAACCACACCAAAGTTTAACTCAGTTATTGTCTAACTGGCTAGGTTATAGCCATTTTTGTGTTTTTAGAGGTAAATTGGCTGTGGTGACCATTTTAAATCAACTTGACAAAAGTTAATACAAGTACATATTGCATTCACTTTGCTGACCAATGTTTTAATAATACAGTTAGACACATTCACTTGCCTTGATTTCTACATTGCCTCTGGTAGAACAAGCTGCATTGGTTTGAGCTATTCTAGATTTTATTCCACAGTAGTCGTTCACCCAGTACTTAAAGATGTGCTGCTAAAAGTTGCTGATGTGGCCCCAGCATCTTTGCATTTGCAAAACAAATTTTTGCATCTTCTGTTTTACAAAAGAACTTTAACCAAAGTTGTTTTTAAGCACGGAGTTCTTATAAGAAAAAGTTTTCAAGGATTGCTGTTTGCTCAAATAATGACTAAACAATGTCTCACAGCTGTTTGTCGTGAGCCTGTTTATTCTGAGATAAATCCCTATAATCATAGTTTTTACGAGGACAACTCCTATTTTAGTTTTAAACCTGGATCATAAAAAATCCTTCTCAGTGTCTCTAAAACCACCACAAAGTTGTTTATCCTGTCTCCTTGAGTGATTATATGTGTATTAAACTGTAAGCACAGAGAGCAGCTGTAATCATTTTGGGTTGTTTTCATATTTTTTTTCAAGTAGATCAAACCCCAAGAATAACAGAATGTCCTTTCCTCAAGGTTAATCAGCATCCGAAACACCTCAGGCTAATATTAACATGTAGTTCATGTTGATGCAAACTAAATTAATTCTTCCACAAAGGCTACCAGCATCATTTGTCACAATCAGTGTTTATGAGTTTTTATTATGTTGAATATTTAAAAAAAAAACTGATGGTGCAAGTTTTGCACCACTGCAGAAGGTAGTACATGCAGATAAAATTACATCATTAAATTCTGGACGACCTGCATCAAGAACTGTCATGTTCTCAAGATGTTAACCTCGAGGACATCACTTTTTTTATTTACTGTTATGCACATAAAGTGAGACTAAGTCGCAAATGGTTGAAAATAAATTCAGCTTCAAACCAAACGCACACTGACGCAAACTTAAAACCTTGAGGCCCAGAAACCCACAGGGAAAACCATAAAAAGCATAAGACATAAATGAATTGTAGATTGCTGTTAAACTGTAGCCCTAGGAAAAAAAATCTGCCCATACCAGCAAAGATAATGAAAAACGTTCCATTTAAGACTAACCGTATAATATTTAACGGCTCTAAAACATAGTTCTGCATCAATGTGGTTTGTTTTGTCACGGAAGAACGCACAGTCAGCTTTACGCTCCTCCATGTAACTTTAAACTTTGCATCTGAGATGGTTTAAAGAATAAGGCATATAAAAAATAACGGTCTCCATATTGTGTGTTGCTCCTAACGTGTTGATGTTATTTTTTTTCCATGTCCTAGCTTTATTTCCTTCCCCACAATTTATTACTGTGTAAAGTTATTTTGCATTTTGATTTAAAAAATGGTTTTCTGGAACTGTTCAACCCAAATGATGTTGGGAAAGTGGGGGCGGGGACGTGTTTATGGAGATTTATTCTACGCAAAAATTAGAACTGAAGGAGAAGTAAGGACACCATCATTCATTTAGGTGCGGATCTCCAGCAGCCTGGCTGCAAATTTATCCCTGAGCTCCTGTGGACGCTAAGATATTCTTTCAAATTAATAGAAGATCCAAGTTTTTTTAATCCCCTGTGGTGACTTTCACTGTGTTTTGGCTTTTTCAATAACCGGTACTCAAAACTCCCTTTTGGCTTTGGGGACAAACAATGTTTTTCCTTCTTTTTTCAGTGTAACAGCCAGTTTACATTTGCAAATTGATGTTATTGACCTGTAAAACCAGCTTTGTTCTGTAAAAACTGCTTCACTTTGTAATTTTATTCTTTAATAAAGCTAATAAAGTTTCACAAGCGCAAAATATTTAAATGACAAACTAATTGGTTGTTAATTGGGAGACATTAATTTATGGCACCTTTGACTTGAAACTGAAACAATTGAAATAAGTTGGGAATAAAAAAAAAACATTTTTCCACGTGGATTTCCTTCAAATCTGAATTTGATTTTGTAGGTGAAAGGTCACGCAGTAAACATGAATGTATGAACATATCAAAACTGTAAGACAAGAACAGCACACTGTGGCCATATTTAACTGAACAAACAGGAACACATCAGTAAGACGGCCAAACAAACTTAAAAGATTTGAGCAAGAATAAATTCAAAAACATCTAGACAAAATAATTCAACGAAACAACTTGTTTAAAAACTTATAAAAAGTTTTATTATGATATTATTAGGGCTGCAACGATTAATCGATTAATCGACGACTAATCGATTATTAAAATAATCGATGACTAATTTAATAATCAATTAATTGTTTTCTTTTTTTAGTTTTGTTCTTTACTTTTTTTCTCTCCAAACTGCTTTGACACCTTCCACTGCCACATCTGCCTTTCTGTCCTTGACACACATGCACAGTAGTGGTAACTGGGGTAGGCCGTGGACGTCACAAGACATTATACAGACAGGCTCTAGTATCATGGCTAACTGACAACAGAACTCAAAAGTGTGGGATCATTTTAAGAAAATGAAAGAGAAACCTGTGCAATATCTGCAGAGCAGAACTTGTCTTCCACAGCAATTATTTTTAGTTAGCATATAGCTAAAATCTAACGATGGTTATATAATAGCAGCTGCATTCTGGCGCAATAAGCTCTATGTTTTATATTCAATTAACGTATGATCTGATTAGTCGACTAATCGAAAAAATAATCGGTGATTAATCGATTATAAAAATAATCGTTTGTGGCAGCCCTAGGGTCAAACAATGTTTTAGTCAAACAGAACCAACAAGAATGAAACAAAATGTAAAGAATTAGAGAAAAAAATAAATGTTAAATGTAAATAAATTCTAATTATAATAAATTAATAATAGTTTTACATCTAAAAATGATATTTTATTATTTTAATCTATTTTCCTCATTCAGCAACCTATTAAATTTCTGTTATGTTTCATGTAGGAGAAATACACTTTTTTCAGTCAGTATTTAATACAGCTGGCAAAATAAATTAAAATATGTATTATGTGCTTCTGTTTTTGTAATTCAGGAGATTATAGAAAAATCCTTCATTTTATGGGAAGACCCTCTTGATTCAAGAGAAAACTCAGGTTTTTTAAAAATTGGCTGCTTATTAATTAATTGTTGGTCAATCTATCAGATAAATCAACTTCAGATTAATTCATTAATCAATAACTTGCATTATATCTACTCATATTCATGTAATTAAGCGTTTTAATGATTTGGCCGATTAATAGATTAATCGAAAAAATAATCAACAGATTAATCAATTATTAAAATAATCGTTAGTTGCAGCCCTAGATCTTATTTATGATACAGTCCTAAACTGCAACTCCAACTTACTGTCTTTGTTCATGTATGTACATACATTAACCTTCTAATATTTTATTCCTGAGACGATGCTATAATATTTGCTTCTCTCATTGTGCTGTCTCTGCATCTCCCAACCACAGACAGCCTTTTTTTTTTTCATATTTAGATTTATTTGACAACTACTGCATTTCCATCAAAAGGGAAAAAAAAGGAAGCAAAGGTTTAATTTATTCGGATGACCTCTGGACAATATTTTGTAAATGCTGATTTAGAAGTCCTCTAAATGTTCCTGAACAATTTTGAGCAACTTCTGATGTGGCATTTCAAAATAATGGCACTCACAAAACTGACATTTTACATTTTTTCACTAAGTTGCTGTCTTTATTGCAGCTAAACAGCTAGTTGTAGGAGCTGGTCTCACTTCAGGCTCACTCTAGAAGTCCTCTAGATGTTCCTCAACAATTTTGTGCAATATCTACTGTAGCATTTTAAATTAATGGCACTGACAATACTGATATTTTACAATTATTGTTCTCTAAGTTGCTGTCTTTATTGCAGCTAAACAGCTAGTTGTCAGAAACTGGTCTTACTTCAGGCTGAAACTGCAAGTCCTCCAGATGTTCCTTAAATAGATTATATGTGGTGAGAGTTCTGATTGACTGAGGGACAGAGTTCCACTCCTGTGCAGCTGTAAATGAAAAGGCGTTTTGACTAAAAGCACTTTTACGACGAGAAACAATACAATCTTCACGGATTGCCCCGCCTTTTAATCAATGTGAATTGTTCCTTACAAACTGAGAAAGTATTGGAGATGACAGACATTTAACAATTTTTATAGCAGACAGAGATTTGAGAATTTAACAAAAATTTTCCAACTTAAAAACGTGTGTTTTTCTAAAATATTGCAATGATGATATCTTAATGTTTTATTTTTTTTTGTCTAGTAATTTGGTTGTCTGTTTGTATAATGACTCTATGGGTTTTAATGCTGTTTTATTTGCTTGTGACCAGGTTGTGAGTCAGTATGTTATGTGTGAAAAAACACATGCATTCATGAACATTTTAGTAGCCTGTAGTGACAAGTGTGGCCTTATATGAATCTGCAATTAGAAATACTGAATTTATGTCGAGTACAAAATTTTTAATCTGAGTTTTAAAAGTAAGTTTTGAGTTTATCATGATCCCAAGATATTTAAATTCCTGAACAAGTTGTAGTATTTTCCCCATCCACATAAATGTCTGCTTCATTATTTGGTAGCTTAGATTTGTAGAAAAACATTTCATCTGTTTTGTTTATTAAACCAGACTGGTTTAGCTAATCTGATGCATTAGCCATAGACTGTGTAAGTTCATTTACAAATTGATTTGTGTTTGCACCATGTGTGTAAATGACTGTGTCATCTGCATTCGTCTGAATATAGACATTAGAGCAAGCAGAAGGAAGGTCATTTAGGTATAGAGAAAATAACAGTAGCCCCAGAACGGAACCTTGCGGAACACCTGCTGAGAGAATTTGTAGATGTAATCAGATTCTAACTGACTGAGTTCGATGTGAGAGATATGTTTTAATCCATTTTATTGCATCTAAAGAAAAGTTAAATTTACTTAATGTTTTACTTCTTTTAGCTTTAACAACTCAGATTTAGGTTCTTTTAGCTTCTGCATTCATATATCTAAAGGAAAAATAGCTAATACCTGCTAATATGCTAAAGTCAACAACTTGAATTCCAGTTAGGCTCAATTGGACAATGTTGAGCTGGAAATCAAGTCATTTCCCTTCACTATGAAGAAATGCTTAAAAAAACTGAATTAAACAGAACTTCCATTGTGACACACGGTAAATAGTTCTAAGGAGATTTTTTCTCTATCAAGAACAGTTTCTCTGTTCTCAACTCTTTTCTAAACTTCTGCTAAGGACTACTTGTCCTTGCAGAGGTTATTGGGGGGTGGCGGTGGGGGATTTGGAGCATCAGAGTGCCTGAGAAATTCACGTACAGACGTCTTGTGCTGGCAGCAAACATCATACCTTAATCCCAGATTAAGCTTTGAAGCAAGATTGCTTAGTGATTAATTTTTGAAGCTGTACATCATTTGGAATGTATCCATCAATGTTTAACAGCTCCCAAACTGCAGAGTGTGCCACATAAAATGAGAGGTTGGCTCATGCTGGGGAAAATAAGTCAGACTCATTAAGAATACATCAGTTTGCATTCACTCATTTTTTTATCTCGTATTTCTTTGTGACTTGCTATAAGYTTGACCACTAAATACTAGCTCAATAGAAGTCTAAAAAGTATTCTGATCAAACTATAATTCACTTCATGGTAAATATATTCTCTGTAAACTGTATAAAGAAGTGCATGTGTGTCCTGTTCTGTGTGATTTGTCATGCACTCATGAACCAAACCACAAACGGTTTGCATTGTGTCTGATGATAACCTGTTATTAGTGACACGAGGGGACTATTTTAACCAACGGCATCCATCAACTCTTTTCCTTTGTTGTTGGCAAAAKGAAACTGTAAGATGAAACTGCTTTTAAACATCCACCACAAAAATACAATAAAACCCACCTGCACTATGCATTATGACGCCGTGCAGCCAACATGTGCAAACACAACAGCATTATCTCGTAAACTGACGCTCAGGTTTGAGAGGTGAATTAAAAGGCTGCATCACAAAAGAAATGAACGTTACAGCGCGAGAGCCGTTCTGCTCATTGTGTCTAAGCTTAAATTATATTTATGACATACACCTACTTCCTGTTTCAATTCCACTATAATGTAGCCTACATAAACTGGTAATAATACAAAGACCACACTGACAGCAGGAATCAGAATTAGCTCTGGAGCTGTGTGTGACCGACATATAACAGCCACAAGGAGAATTCATCCATGTACCACAGTGTGATATAATCAAGCTTACATAAGCATATAGAATAAGAAAACAACAAGAACAGATGCATCTTACAAGAGATTTATAATCAGTTTTTCAATTTTGTTAAGAAAAATGTTTATATATAAAAAAATGAACATTATTTTTCCACTTAATCAATAAGGATGCTCTTTTATTTGCTTTCTTCCTTATTTAAAAATATTAGCTCTTAGTTTCTGTGCATAAAAGACAGTCTCATTGTCAAAAGGAGTAAATTATTGTATCTCCTGCCCATTGCTACTRACCTTATTTCAAACAATAGAAATTGTTCTCATGTCTTATTATCATGTTATATCATGCTAGCTGCTAGCAACAAATAAAGGCTACAAATGTCTAATAAACAAGCCACTTCTGTCAAAAAAAGTCCAAGAATTCTTTACCTAAAAAGGTTGTTCTGCTTTTCTATTACACGTATTTTTTAATTTATTTATTTTCATTTTCCACCTCCGCTCTCATCAGTTGTTTTGGCTTCTTTTCATCTTTTCAAAGCTGTCTCAAAACTGATTTTTTCCCCTGCAGTTTCTGTTTAGAATTTGTTCTGAGGTTAATTTGTGAAGAGAAGAAAAACAGCAAAAATCCTCGTCCAAAATCTTTGACTTTACAMGGTGTTATCTGAACAAACGGCACTCGAGAAAACACATCCTCGGACAGTTTTCCTGACTTTTGCTTGTGACATGGGGTGAGCTGAATTAAAATGAAGACGACACTTAACAAGTGGGCTGCATTGTGTTAAACACAGTGGTGGTCGGAAGGGAGCAGAAATGAAAATACTGACATGTAATTAGGCAGAAAGAAGAAGCTTYGGCACTGCTCAAATGCATCTTCTCTCTCACCTGGCTCCAAACAATTTAAAAAATAAAGATTTGTGAACAGTTTGTTGGTGAAAACATGAAAGAAGACACGAGAAGTGGTTCATCAGATGCCTCAGAGCGGCAAATCAGACTGTGCACACCTTGTTGTAAGAGTGACTGCAGTAGTTGGTGCTTAAAAGCAGTGACAGATTCTTGTCCACCCCCCCAACCCACACACACACACACACACACACACACACACACACACACACACACACACACACACACACATACACACATAATCATTGCACTCATTCAATGCTTTTATCTGAACCCATTAAAACTTGATGAACACAGCAGGGAGCAAAGTGGGGTTTAATATCCTGCCCAAAAATCAGTTTCAAATAAGCAAACTTTCTGATTAAAGGGTGAATGCTCAACTCACTGAACTGCAGCCACTGGAGACCAAAAATTAAAAGAAGAAAAAAAGAGGCAGTAAAATCAGGAGGCTTCAGAAAATTTATGTTTGTTCATCATCTGAATAACGGAATGCTATGTTACAAATTTTACGACACRAAACATTTGTCAGGATCTGTGTCTTTAGGTTGTGTCTTCCTATTACTTTCTTTTCAGCGTTTGGTTGTGATTTATTTTCTGTGTTTTGTGGTTCATGGATTTAATATTCATCTTATAATGTGTTTAGTGTGTTCTTCTGTGCCTCACTCACTTCTCTTCAGTCAGTGTTTTTCCAAGGCATCTTGCGACGCCCATTTCCACTGGCTTCCTGTTCCACCTGTCACAGCTGCAGCCACTTCTCCTCATTAGGCCCGGCCTATTTAGTTTGTGTTTACCAGGAGTTGTGTGACCTGCAGCTCTAAAGCCSCATGCAGCTCTTTGGTCCCTCWGCAGMGGCRCCATGAGGCTTTGAYGAAAACRTGAGATTGATATTTWACAGAAAAGGCCAGCTTTAGAAGTTTTTTATTAGATCACATATTATGTCTTCAAAACCACTCATATAAAGAGTGAAAAATGTTGACCACTAATCCAGCTTCCAGCCTTTTATTCTCAGATCTGTCAGGATTTTTTTTTTTTTGTGAAGCTGAGATTAAATATAGTGAATTCACTAGATAACAAGGGGAAAAAAGAACAATTTAATTACATTTGGTTTAAGCTATATAC
>NW_013952419.1:1923665-1926902 GCF_001266775.1 Austrofundulus limnaeus | reverse complement strand
TTTCGACGTTACATGTTATCCAGCAGTATCTGACAACAGATTTTTTAATTTTTTATTTTTACTTTAATATAACAAAATATTTTGGGAGTTTTTATGTGAATCACATACTTAAAATCAATTTTTAAATCCTGTTAAAATCCAGAACAACTGTTTTACAACAGATACAGGCAAAGGTGCTGTTGACGCWACAGCCTTTTTGCAAGCATTCTCCAAAGATCTGACAGCATAATCATCAACAATCCTGCAGCATCTGTGAGCACTTCTGATCTTCCAATTGTCTCTTGTGAATTTTCCAACACAAAAGCAAGAGAGCACTTTAGTGCACACACATGAAAAATCCGACTGGGTGATGGTGGTTGGGGGGAACGTATGTAACTTAATTAAAAGTGACGAGCCTTGAAAATGTCACTCTGTCTCCCTGTTATTTGGGGAAAAGAGGCCTGTAATTAAGAGTCCTGATTAGAATCCATCCATCTACCGACGACTGAATACCCCTTTTTTTAACGTTTGCCAGTTTAACTGTAGAATCTAATGAGAATGAATGACTTGTGGATAAAGTCCATTGTAGCCCTGCCATACTGCATTCACAATAATTGGGGATAGAGGATGGGGACATTGGCGGATCAAGTGAAGTGGGTGAAAGAAGAGTCTCTTTTTTTCCCAGAGAAAATAAAAGAGATGTGTGTGCTGGACCATATCAAAGCCCCCTGGTTTATGTGTCTGTCTAGGTCTCTCTTAATTCAGTCACTACACTGTGGTGTAATATCCTTTGACTTTTACCTCACCTGTCTGTCTCACTGTTACGTTGTTCATGAAGAGAAAAAAATGCCATGCAGCAAAAGCTTACCTTCAAACAAAAGCTAACCTTTTTGAAGGGTCTTGATCCGAAATTATTRCGTAACGTCTGGGTTTGTCAAAAGTCCTTTCAAAAGGGAGATGTGACAAAAAAGTTTATCTGGCAAGAGAGCCGAGAGGATCATTTAGACAGAATAAAACCATTTTGTAAAAGTACACTGGATAGGAATAAGCAGGACATTACAACTCATTGTTTAAGTTAYGTGACCCTGCACACAGGGTAGGTCCAAGGTGCCCTGGGCAAGATTTCAAGTGGAGCTCCTTGTGCAGTTTTCTAAATATCACTGCCAATTTACATTCACATACCAAATTAAATAGTTTTGTCTCTGGTATTTTTATTATTATTATTATTAGAAATCAGTTTGCACCATAAAACCTCACTACAACGCAGATGAGAAACCTACAGAACAAGTTACAGGGATTATTCTGCAGTTATAAAATATACTTTCGTCACCCATTCGTAGTGCCCCCTACCTGGGTGGTGCCCTTTGCATTTGTCTATGCTGCCCATGCAATGAGCCAGCCCTGGCYGCATGTGTGCATATAGACTGAGGCTTCCAGAGGATTTCACAACAGTGTAAACAGGCTTTACATTTTCCTGGAAAACCTGCCAGTCCCCCAGCTGTGGATCACTTTGTTTCTAACAAGACATCAGAGAGCTGCGCAATCGATAAAAACGTTATTGCTTCACGAGCAACGAGCTGGAGAACAGCTGCTTCTCACCCAGGGTTTTCGGATTCTCCTTTTTTTTTTAAATGTTGACTCTTCCTGTCTTTGAGCGCTGCAACTGATCAAAGAGGAATTTCGGACGTAATAAACTCTTTTAACCTACTAAAATGTTTGCATCCTAATCAAACCGACATTCACAGATTGTGAGTGTGTGAAACTGTGATGTGATCATGATATATTGTCACACGTTACACTGCAGTTTAAATCAGGTGTTGACAGYGTTTGGAGGAGGAGCTGTACATGAGAATGTGTGCTATCACCATTGATTCTGAAGATTCAGTGATAAATGCTGAATAAGAAGTGTATGTCTCAGTAAAGACTATAAATAACATATGTCAAATGTCAGGGGTGCGTTAAAAAAAAACTTGTGAGGCAATGTTCAGTGTCTGAAGTAAATTCCAGCTGCCGTTGTTTAGAAAGCAGTGCATCCTGTTTGCCTAAAGGAATCTGATGTGACATGATCGCCTTAAATGTCAAGTGGAGTCAACRTTATCAAGTGGTCCTAGAGGAATATCGGCCCAGATAACAAAGCATGTTCTTTGCCTGTAAACAAGAAAAAGAGAAGCACTTGYACACAAAGCACAAGGATGGTGGGGTGAGCAGTGTAGACAAATAACAAGTGAAAGGCACTGAGATGAGAAGAGTTGAAAACCCCCATCAAGCAGCAGCATGAAAAAGTCAGAGAACTACAGAGCGAGGCAGAGCTGAAAGGAGCAGATCAACAATCATTCCCAGCCACGCGCTTCATTAGGACTCATTTTGCTGCACGCAGCCAGCCCCGTCTTTCATTGAGGGAGACAGCTCATTCATGCCCTTGTGGGAAAGTAGCCGTCTGTGCGTTTTGCAGCCGCAGTGGAACAGCAAGCCTCTGTCACGCTACGACTTGTCACATGATGTTTGCAGGGATTACAAAAACAAAACACAAATGCATCCTAAAGACTCACTGTGGAGGTTGAATGATATATAGGAGACTTTTTTTTACCAATAAAGATCTAGGTCACATTGACTTTATATATATGCGCATAACTGTAACCTTTAGAAGTGCCTATTGCATTTGATAATAGTTTGTTTTGATTTATTTTCAGAAAACCTATCTAGGTTGTCTTGTTTTTTTTTTTTTTTTTTTTTTTTTCACTGAGAAATATGTCACATTTTGGTCGATGAGATGTACATTTGAGATAAGGCTCTGCATTCTGAGATATATGAAATGTGCAAAATGGGCTTTTTGTTTTATGCTGACAGGACACACGAGTTTTCAAAAAGAATCCTGGTCTAAATTCAAACTCAAGATCCCAGGTGCACCGTGTGGAATTACTGCCTTCAAAAAATTCTGTCTAAATGTCATGGCTCGGGTCAAGGATGAGCACCTTCAATGATGGAAGGAGACACAGTGTTTTTTTTTTTGTTCACACTAAAAGAGGGCCAGTGCTGCACACTTACCCAAATGTAATAAAACTGCCATTTTAAAAGTTTATGTGTGTGTGTGTATAGATATACTAAACAAGAACTGATTATGAAAGAATAATAATCTTGTTTTCAGAATGTGTAAGATTATTTGTCTTGTTAGTCTGAAAATTTGACTCAAATTAAGTCAAAATTTCTGCCAATGGAGTAAGAAAATTTTACTTGGTAAGATTCTTGAAATACTTGATT
>NW_013952419.1:1920859-1923206 GCF_001266775.1 Austrofundulus limnaeus | reverse complement strand
AGATAGACAGATAGACAGATAGACAGATAGACAGACAGACATTTTTATTAAACTACCATACAGTGCCGTAACCTAAAACATATGGCAGTTGTACTCTTGTTTAATAAATATGAATACAAATGAATACAAAACTTCAAAGCAAACAAAAAATTACTTCAGTGAGCTGAAGTGCATATATGACACCTTGAGTGCAGACTCCTGCATGGTTCTGGTAAAAAGTCTACGTTTATGTTTTTGTGAATTCAGTATACTTCTCATATTTAGTTTTGTGCAACATGTTTTAGTGGCAACTTACTGTATATTAAAGTCCTTCATGGCAGACAGTGTCTCCAAGCAGACTAAACATATAAACATAACAGCTGTATTCAGTGTTTTTGTTTAAGTAAGAAAATAAAATAAAATGTGTCATTGGTAGACCATACAAAAGTCACCTGAGGACCAGATGTTGCCTGGCTTAGATCTTCRTAATCTCTGTTTTCTTCTAYAGTCAGSTTGTGGAGGCAGCAGGTCYKGGAGAGAAACCCAGGCATCCCTCTTTCCAGTTCGCCCAGGTGTTTCCAGGCCAGAGAGGATACATAATCCCTACARTGRGTCCTTGGTCTTCCCCTGGGCTTCCTACCAGTGAGACGTGCCCAGAACACCTCTAAAGGGAGGCATCCAGGAGGCTTGCTAATCACTAATCAGATRYMCGAACMMCCTCAACTGACTTCWTTAGATATGGAGGARCAGCGGCTCTACTCTGAGCTCCCCCGGGATGATGGAGCTCCCCGCCCTATTTCTAAGGCTGAGCCTGGCCACCCTATGAAGGAAGCTCATTTTGACTGTTTGTATCCGGGATCTTGTTCTTTCAGTCATATTCCACACCTTATAGGTGAGGGTTGGATTGCAGACAGGCCAGTAAATCAAGAGCTTTGCCTTTCAACTTAGCTCTTTCTTCACCACAACTGACTGAAGCAACACCCTCATTACTGAGGACGAGGCCCCAATCTCCATCTCCTRCTCCGTCCTACCATCAYTCGTGAACAAAACACCCAGATGCTTAAACTCCTCTATTTGAGGCAGAGACTCTCCCTTTTCCAGTTGAGAATGACAGAATCTTTGTAATGGTTTTCTATTCATTTTTGTGTGTGTGTTGTCCTTTTTTATTTTTATTTTCAAGGTATAAGCTGGATGTGCAGCAAACAGATATATCCTTTTTTTCAATATAGGGGCTCCTGAAACGTGTTTTATCATCCGTCCATCCATGTCTATACCCAGTTAATCACAGTTCCTGGGAGCTGGTACYTACCTCCAGCAGTCCAGAAGCGGGGTCATCAGAGGGCCAAACACAGAGGAGCAACCGTGCATCCAGACTTTCATACCCAAAGGATGTTACCWAACATGTTTTTGAACCAGATTTGCAATGTCAAAATCTACTCGCTGTTGAAAAAGAAAACTGATCAAATAAAAGCTGGGAATATATTAAAGCAGATTAGGTCCACTATAATGGATTCTATCGCTTTTATGTGTAATCACACTGCCCTATTGTCCGTATGCTGCTTTGGCTCAGAGCCTTCCAGTTCAAATAGGGCAGCCAGCTCACCAGCTGGAACTCAGGAAGCACAAACCATGACCAGGTTCCTTCTCAGTGTGTGAACACCAGAGCTGCTGTTGCTGCTGTGCTTTACAAGCTAACAAACTGGCTGTTTGCCTGAACCCGAACAGAAGCGGTTGCATAAGCAGGCATGATGTGGTTGGGGGAGCACGACACAGATCCCATTTTTTTCCCAACACCGAGATGTCGAATGTGTAATCATCTTTGACGTCCAATTTGCCACCTCTKCCATTTTTTCCCCTTAAAGATTAAAGGCACACTCCTGTTTACTTTGCAATATTTTGAAAGTATGCATCCATACAGTTATATAAGCGACAACCCATTTGATATGCTATGTTGTTAAGTTCATTGGTGCACTGCACTCTGAATATTCTCATCACAAGAAAGTGCAGCAAATGATCGTGGTAAAAAAAAAAGAAAATATTTCCTCAGTGTTGAGTTTTCAAAGGCGGTTGTGCACCTGTTTTATTCTTCTAAACATGTTGAAATCTTTCAAAACCTACAAAACAAGATCCTAATCAAACATACGCGCAGGATCGTGTCAGGGTTTTGAAGAGATAATATTTATTTTTGAACTCCAAAACCCCTCTTCTCCAYGTCTGAATGCACCCTCTAAAACTACTCCTTGTATTACTACTCCTTATATTACATAACTGGCACTTTTGACCCACTTTGTAAAAACTTACACAAAGGTGCAGCAAATAAAATGCAAATGTAAATAATAATAATAATAATAACTGTTTTCGGAGTTAA
>NW_013952419.1:1911616-1918820 GCF_001266775.1 Austrofundulus limnaeus | reverse complement strand
CTTTGTATGTATGGATCACTTGGGTTGTCACCGACATCTGGTGAAAATTTCATGTCATTAGCACCTCTAGTAATATATTTACTGAGAAAAATGGTGACATGTTCAATACTTATTTTACCTGCTGTAAATAAAAAAAAATAAGAAAAGATTTCAACAGCAGAAGACTTGTCCATCCAGCCTTACATGGAGCCAGAGTCTGACCTAGAACAAGAGGAGAAYGAAGACGACGAACCTGCAGAACTTACAAAATTAGTAAGGCCACGTTGTTTAGCATTTCTACAGCAAATACTGTGATGTCATTGTTCAATAAAAATGTAATAAGGAATAGAGAAAACTGAATGGAATAAAAAATATGACTCAAACAGAATATAAATATATCTATGTAGGAGAAACTAAATTAAATTGTTCTGCATGAGAGACACCAAGAACATAACAAAATACGTTTAAGGGCTAAAAAGGTTGATTTTGCATTATAAGCCGTCTTCAACAACTCATAACTTTGGTGCTGGGAAACAGAAAGGACCCCTGATTCGGAGATAGGATAAAAAGGGACAGTTGTGTCAAAAAACTACCAAAGACATAGAAGAGAACTAAGCCACAGGAATAATGAGTCATGTCTCAATGTGAGTCCATCACACCACGCCAACACTGCAGCACCTTCTGCCGCTTTCAACACTGCTGCCCAGTTGGCATCTCAGTCCACTTCTGTATGTTGGAAAGGCTTTGTCAGCTCATTTTTTTAACGAAGCAAGGATGAACAACTAACCTTCAAAAATGTCAATATTTATTTTTAAATATATGTTTTTTTTTACCTTGAAGTCATCAAACCAGTTTCATTAAAAAAAAGAGAATAATGTGGGTGTAAAAACAGCTGTTAACGTTCTTTTAATGTGAGCAAAAAAACTATTTAATCTAAAGAATGTTGGACAAGACGAAGTTAAAAACTGATTATTCACATCTTCAGAAGAGTGTTAGAGACATTGATTCTTGATCAAAGAGAATTTAGTGATCTGCTTTTAAATATTTTAAAAGTAAAATGCTAATCTTGGGTAAAACATGATACGATTAATACAGAACAGGGACAGCAGAACAATCACTGGGAAAATAAATTGTGTTTATAACCATCAGTCTACTTTTTTTATCGAAGTGTGTGCTTATCTGGTTACTTACTGTACATACCTCACAGAAATGGTGTCACAGKGCAGAGCAAGCCCAGAAAAGCAAGTTCCACTGAAAAGCTGGTTCTGTTCTGAGTGCTCACATCACATCCATCAACCTTTGTGGGAGCTTACTGAATGCTGCTTCAGCTGGGCCTTAAAGAGACCAGATTGGTTCGGTTTGCTAGATCAGCTTTAGAGGGTCAATAGTTTTTATGCTTGAGTATGTTTTTTTATTTTATTTTTATTTTTATTTTTTTGTGGTCAACATAAACCTGTTATAACCGTTTGGTTTATGCATTGATCTGAAATCATTCATAGGTAGAATGTTGCAAAATCATGTACTTTAGTGGACTCTAATAAAACAATTTTAAATGAATTACAATTTGAGTTTTGACAGAATTACATTTTAAGCATACAAATAGTAATCTGTGACAATAGAATGGTAGAAAAATGTCATTAACCCATTTTCATTATTTAGCTCTCTTTATAAATGTAAAATCCTAGTTTAAAACATCTACTAATGTTTTATTATTTAGCTCACTGCTCATTTACATTTCATTAAAAATAATAGTTAGAACTTAAAAGTTGCAGCTAAGGGTTTAATTTTACATTTATGTATTTTGGAATGAAAAGCTGCCTTTGCTGATATCATTATTCTGAGACAAAACAAGCACAAATGCTGCTAACTCAGCTAACACAGCTAATGTAAACTTCAACATTTAGCCACAATATTTAAAATTTTAACCTTTGCATGTAGATTTACATTTTTTTAGATTTAGAACTTAACATTTAGACATACTTAAAATTTAGTAAAAAATTAGCAACATGTAAAAACAGTGCTTTGCGTTCGCATGCAATACTTTTTGCGTAACCTCACAATATTGTTTTGCAAAATGTTTAAAGTTTTGTATGAACTGTATTAAATCAGACTTGTATCTTGAAATATCAGTTACCGAAACAGGATGTATTGCGACTTATTTGAGAAATTGACAGTGATGTT
Source organism: Austrofundulus limnaeus (assembly GCF_001266775.1). Taxonomy (NCBI): domain Eukaryota; kingdom Metazoa; phylum Chordata; class Actinopteri; order Cyprinodontiformes; family Rivulidae; genus Austrofundulus; species Austrofundulus limnaeus. Next base: position 1,916,660 of record NW_013952419.1, on the reverse strand, counting down.
GCATGTATGGATAGAGTTAAATCATCTTTATATAGCATATTATGATATATTCATTCCAACGATGAATTAAAGTAGCAGGGTAACTCCCCCGTAAAATGGTGATCATGTGAATTTGTTAATAAACCATCAGGCACAACAGTAATAAATGGCTTTTGCGAGGGAACGCAAAAAGTAAATCCTCACTGGCTTTATAAAATAACATTAAAATATTAGTGGGAATTTCTCAACTAGGATTTTACAGTCAAAGTGAGCTAAATAATGAAAATGTGTTAGTGTGTGTCACTTTTAAAACATTTTATTTTACACTTGGTGCCCCACACACAACAGCCTTTTGTTTTTTAATTAAACATAAAATTAAGTTATACTTCAACTCATGTTGTTCAATCATCCAAAAAGCCACGACATTAAAAATGCAAAACCAAAACTTTGCTTATGTTTGCTTACATATGAAAAAAGCAATACAAAAGAAAAATGAATTTTTCATCACCTTTTCAGTCAATTGATGGGCCTCAATGCATCACTTTCTAATGATCTTGTGCCACTGTGTTCTCCTGACAACTTTTTCTTAAATCCTCTCAAATGTCATTATAGATGATTAAAAATTATATAACCCAGTGAAAGCACTGAGAGTGTTCACAAGCCTATAAGAAGTGTTAGATTACAGGAAAGATTTAGAAAGATTGTGCTTGTTTTAATTACATAAATTGCAGTAGAAAGGAAATCAGTGTGAGTCACATGGTGCCAATCACAAGTCCTTAATCCATGGCTTAATGTGAATGTCAATAATATCTGAAGATTTTTCATACCCCAATATTAAAATGTGGTGTCATTAGTTTAAAACACTGATTTCTTTCAAATGTTGCCTTTATTTTACTGTACAGGTTTAATCAGAGAGCAGCACAAAAGTATCATCAGAATAATTAATGGATGAACAAATTAATATAAACTCAAATAAGCTAAAAAATAAATAAATAAAGACAAAAATATTTAACATTGTCAGTTTTCTGAAAGGCCAATTATGTAGTTGCTTTCGATAAAGTACATATAAAAAATTAAAAGTGAGAAAAAATATAAATAAGAAACAGATAAAACGGGGGAAAAAACAAGTAAATAAAGGTAACACATTTTTAAAGCGCTATTATTCGAAGACTTGATTGAMTTGTTTATCCACTGTTTCGGTCCTGACCTTTCGTCTTTTGTTCCCCACTTTAACACTTCAGCCCTCTTTTTTTAGGCCCACATTGCAAGACATGCTGTCATGGTCAAGTACAATAACTTGATTAAAAACAAGTACAAATGCATCCAGAATTAAATAATAATAATAATAATAATAATAATAATAATAATAATAATAATAATAATAATAATAATAATAATAATATATTAAATAAAAAATAAGAACTATGAACGATTTTTGTTAATGTTAACTTTAAAGGCCTACCACAAAAAAAATCTGGTTTCTTGGAAGCAAAGTTTAACAAATTAATGATGGCTAAAATAAAATGTGGAGTAGTGTACTTTTCCACCTTAAAYTTTCTTGTGACTCTACAAAACTGACTCTAATGCTCACATTACCCTAAACAAACAGCGATAGAATAGAAATCAGGGCTGCTATCTGTGAGAGGCAGAATCACAGGCTTTACTAAGAGGCAGCTCCCACTTACACTCAACTGCTTACATTTTGCCTCAGGAGGAAGCCGTCAGTCTCTGTTCAGGACTCATTGCTCAAGTGGCGTCTGCAAAATTGCCTACAAGAGTGAGATGTAGACCAAATGAATGCTGGTAGCAGCTATCAATGAACTGAGTGCAGGAGGCTGCTGGCAACAACTATATGTGAAAAGTCCACGAGTCTTTCAGTCAGTGAGTGAGCGTTAGCAGACTTGATCTTTATTTTATGCATGCTTGGCCATTATAGTAGGAAAACAGAACAAAACCCTTGATTATTGTTGAGTAGTAAACAAATGCAGACCTACAGCATGAGTTCAACTATTGCAAACAAAACTGGGACAGTATAAGAAAAAAATGTGCAGAAAAACATTAAAAAGAAAAAAGCATTATTTGACAGATGTGCCTGCTTCTGATGGGCTCCGTGTCAGGTGGACGCCTGCAGCAGCTCTTTCTTTAATGAATGAGAGTCATGAAGACGTGTTTTTATGAAGACCATTTATGTTCCTGACAAATGTCAAAAACTGATTAACCTGTCACTGACTCACTGTTCTTCCTCATACTTGCAAAATCACCTGAAGAAATGTATGGAACTGTGATCGACAATAGTCAGAGTTTTGTTTGTTTTGTTGTTTTGTTTTGTTTTTTTTAAGTTAAGAAGCAGCTGGCCTAAAACCCAGAAATTTAATACAAATTAAACCAAGATTTAGAATAATTATATTTTTAAACCAAGATTTAGAATAATTATCATTTTGATCCGTACATTGGTAATGTCTGACTGGGCCTCGTGTCACTTTATGTTCAACAAATTGGGCCCCGAGGTCAAAAAGGTTAAGAGCCCCTGCTTTATACAATGCCTGTAATTGACTGACCACCTAGCTAAAATGTATACCCCACCCTACCACCACCTCCCACCTAATATGCCACACATTTTCAATAGGAGACAGGTCTGGACTGCAGGCAGGCCAGTCTAGTACTTGTTCTCCTTCACTATGAAGCCACGCTGTTGTAACACGTGCAGAATGTGGCTTGGCATTGTCTTGCTGAAATAAGCAGGACGTCCCTGGAAAAAGACATGGCTTGGGTGGCAGTATATGTTGGTCCAAAACCTGTATGTACCTTTCAACATTAACAGTGCCTTCACAGATATAAAGTTACTCATGCCATGGGCACTAATACACCCTCACACCATAAGAGATGCTGGCTTTTGAACTTTGTGCTGATGACAATCCAGACAGTAATTTTCCTCTTTATCCTGGAGGACACCACGTCCATGGTTTCCAAAACCAATTTGAAGTGTGAACCCGTCAGACCACAGGACACTTTTACACTTTGCATCAGTCCATCTCAAATGAGCTTAGGGCAGAGAAGCTATCTTTCTTGCACCATGTTGATAATGGCAATTACATATGGAATCCAGAGTGTAAACAAAGTTCCTTCTGCTCCAGCAAAATAAATAAATAAATAAATAAAAATTATTTGATTTTGTTGTTGACAGGTAAAGCAGTCTATCCAATTAAGTTTTGGATTCCACCCAATACCAGATGGCAACCACAGCTGACTGACGTGAAAATGTCTCTAACCCATCTTTGAGATTTTGAGCAAAAATCTGAGATCTGAGATGACGTTGAGATCATCCCCAAACACATGTTTAAGTGCAAACATGTCAAGCATCAACATAGTTTAAAATATTTGGTATTAACTGCTGGTGTCATCCCCCTCTTTTGAAAGATGGAAACTCTTAGAAGTATTGGATATACAGTATGTTTACAACTGATTACCTTTTGGACTCGGTTCAGTTCCAGATGGCATTCACAGCTAATTGGCCTTAGCAAACAGAAGAAACAGCTATTACTCTGCCTGTTTTTTTTGAATATTGAATGAAAAGCTTGCCATGGTAGTGGCCAAAACTCATCCCTAACACATGCTCAAAGAGCTAACAGATCACACAAGCCTTTTGTTGGCATGCAGGGTTGTGTGATTTGTATTCCTTCGAGGAAAGTTCAAAAAGAATGATTCTTCCGTTGCAGGTTTCGCTTTTGCTGACATAATAAAGAAACGGATATGGTTTGTTTGATTATCTCCCTGGAGCTCATCTTACATTTTAAAGGTTACATAAAAAATCTGGGCTTCTAACAAATTAGCCCAACTCACTGGATAATGATCAGGACAGTGACAGGGTAGAGAAGGAAAAGGACTAGTTGAAGTGAGGAGTTGCACATATGCACTCCTAGAAATGAGCTGAACAGTTGGAGCCTGAAGTTCTTATCTGGTGGGTTAGTTCTGCCTCGATGCATTAAATAAGATTCCCAGGAGGACTGAAATCAAGCAAAATAGCCCCGAGACATCAGAGGAAAGAGTCTGCCTAAATCAAAAGTGAAGAAACTTTTGTGTTCCCATTTAGGCGCTTTCACATTACAGCAAGAACATGGCTCATTGTGTTCCAGAATGTTCTGAAACCGCGAGAGGAATTGGACTAATGACTAAGCAAAAACAACTCAACAGTTTTACTAAATCTTTTTATGCTTTCTTTTTAGCGTAAGCATGAGACAATGGGGGGGGGGGGGGGGTCACATCCACTGCAGAGTCTTAAATGAAAATAAAGGGAATACAGATGAACAAAAAAAATCTACTTTTCACAAAGAGCAATTTTGACACGAGAAAAACAAAAAGTTTTATGAAAACATGAACAAACTCTCATTCATCACTGGAGAAAACTGGATGGAAGCCATCTCTTTTGTTGTGCAGAGTAGCAAAGAAGATCCCGCCCATTCAAAATTATAAATAACTGTCACATTCACTTTTGTTCACCATCTGGGCTATGTTTGATAGAAATATTTTACTCACATCACTGGGGAAATTGGGCCTTATCAGCTCTCGGATGGTATTTTGACAGCTTTTTAAAGCACACTGATTTACTCTGAGACAACAAGCATTGAATCTTTAAACTCATCTTTACTGTGAGCCTGTCTTGGTTCTGAAAAAATGACTGATAAGCTAAAATTAAGCTGTTTACCCACTTAAGTCAGTTTCATATTGTTGCAAAATACTGAACATAGACATTTATTTGTTTTAGTACCATTCTTTTTGTTGAAGCGTGATCATATCCTGTTTCACTTGGCTGCATCTTGGGTACTCGGTTCATGAAATGCAGCAAATGGAAATCAGATCAAGAATAAAACTGACGAGGAGGTGATTAGATGCTATATGACCAGTTAGAAACAAAGTATTCTGTTAAAAATCCAATCGTTTGAATAAATTTGGTTACTTTTGGAATTGTGAATTTTCACAGTAGTAAATATGTGTGTGTGTGTGCGTGTGTATATATATATGTATATGTGTGTGTGTGTGTGTGTGTGTGTGTGGTGTGTGTGTGTGT
>NW_013952419.1:1898191-1910121 GCF_001266775.1 Austrofundulus limnaeus | reverse complement strand
CTGTAAATATATACAGTATATATATACAGTATAACATAATAACTCATGTCCATGTTAAAGTTATCTTCTCTTGCAATCTTTGGTCAGTTCAAATAAGGACACATGAGATCACTTGGTTCCTGTAAATGGTAAATGGACTGTTCTTATATAGCACTTTTCTAGCCATCCAGGACATTCAAAGCACTTCTCGCTACAATCTGTGTCCTCATTTACCCATTCACACAGCACTCTATTAAGTCTCTACAAAGCTAACATGTACAGTCACTACGGAGACTAATCAGTGCCAATTTGCGACACACATCAGAGGCATTAGGGGTGAAGTGTCTTGCCCAAGGACACAACTGAGACAGCTGGACTGGGGATCGAACCGGCGACGTTCTGGATCCAGAACAAATGAGTCATGGTTGAAGCTGATGGAATAAATATATCTTTTAAATCTTTGCTATTTGCTGTTTATCAAACACATCATACACGAGTCAACAAACCACTCACTCTGTGTCCCAGTGTGTCTAGTTTCTGGTAAATTGTAAAACTTTGTTTTGGTTTTATTTTTTATTTTTTCTGCACAACAGCTCTCTCTCAGTCCGCCTCCCTCTGTCCCTGACTCCCACTTCGGAAGTTCTCCAAAATTTCATGCTTTCAGAAAGTAGAATGATTTACTTTTCTCAAGAGTTAGAAACGGCTCACTTATAGTTGTGCTTGTTGTCTGTCTCCATTCATTTTGCCTTCAAAAGAAAACGCTGGACTTTTTTTTCCAGCACATTGGGAAAATTGGAGATKTACACATAAAAGAAACCGTTCAGCAAAGGTGAAAAAGGTGATAGCAATCACTGTAAATGTGTGGAATTCAGGGGGGAAAAATACTGTCAACCCTCGAAATAAGGGCAAACGTCCTGATGAAAACAACTGTATTGTTTTTTAATACAGCAATCTGATTTTAGTAAACCCTCCAAAAAATTGTTTTTCTTCATCTCTGGCACAACACTAGTGCTGGTTTATCACATTTATCCAACAAACCATCTCAGCAGATGTTGAATGTAGGGTGAGAATTTAGCAGAACCTTTGGGTTCACATAAGTGACCTGGTTTTACAGAACAACAATAACAGAACCCATGTTAAAAAATTATTTATTTATTTTTTGTGACAGCTTTGAGGTTTTAACATTGATAAAGAAGAAAAACAGCAACTCCTAAAAGTTTGCCCCTCAGAATACCCGAAATGTGTAATAAGCAGAGGTGGGCAGTACAAAGTAAATTTACTTGAGTGTTGTACTTAAGTACAGCTTTTGACAATTGTACTTTAAGTAACTTTTTTTTTTTGCTTTGCTTTAGATGCTACAACTAATTACTTCTTTGGCCATTTTTGTGTAGTTTAGTGTCTATTTTGCTCCAGCGAAACACTGTAAAATTACACACTACATCCCTTTGGTGACAATATGCAGCTTTAAACCAGTTGCAAGGAGAATATTAACTTTTGTCACCTTATAAGTACTCTAGATATTGGTATACTATGTTTCAGTGTTTGCTTAGATCCTGATTAGTTCTAATTTTAACATGGACTTATCTCATTCAAGTTAGGGAATTTTCAGTCCCTTTGTTCTATTGATAGATTTCTAACATAAAATTTGTTAAATTATTTTGTACAAAAGTGATTCTAGTGTACTAGTGTACTAGTTTGTTCAATTCAACAAACTAGTACAAATATCAAATGTATAAAAACTTGATAAGATGAGATTTGATAAGAAATGTAAGAAAATTGACAGAGCTACTTTTACTTTTATTAGAGTAATATTTGACCATTAGTATCAGTTCTTTGACTCAAAGAAGGAAACTGAGTACTGTGTCCACTACTTGTTATAAGTTTTATGGCTCTCATTAAGTATACATTCCAATAATACAAAACTGAGCAAAACACAGCTCAGTTCCGTTGGGTAAAAAAAAAGACAAGATTAATTCAGAAACATCTGGAGGTTTCCGTTACTCATTCAAACAATGAACCATTTCCACAAACAAATTATGCAGTATTTATATTGTAAATTGTGTTCTGGGCTATGAAATGACTCCATGAAACAAGAGAATAAGTCAGTTAATTAATTTGAAAGTAACACTGTTCCACTGGAAATCGGAATTAGGAACTGAAAATTGTGTTTTCAACTTTATTGTGCTCCAATTCCAACTCGGAAAATCTGGAGGATTTATATGTTGCGGTGCCCAGTAACCAGAGTGATCAGCAGTATAGGCCGACAATCCATTTCTCTGCATTTCATGCATCAACACACTGAACCCACATCTCCTAATAAGAAGTACAGTACAGAGTGTGCAATTGATTTAATGAGATCCAAACCAACAGAAGTGAAAATAAAAAAGTTTTATAATCACTTTTCTCGAGTGAGGCAGCCATATTGGATTTTGAGGTCAGGATTGGTTGGGGAATCCACTTTTTGTCAGGAGAGCAGCTCCCAGGTTGGCATGCTGAGAGTGACATGCCTCTGGTCATTTTGCAATTATAACTATTGTCTCCTCGCTTACAACTGCCACAGCGGTCCCAGCTGAGGCTCGTTGGCCCTGATGATTCACCTACTACTTAAGGCTGAGCTGAGGCACTCTTCTTCATCGGACCGTTGCACATCATACGATGAAGGTTAAGCCTTGGGCTCTCCTGTGGCTGTTAAAGTTATTCTTGTAGAACAAAATCCTCACCTGTGTGCCTCTTTTAGACTTCTTTGTTGTGGATGCCTCCTTGGATCACGTGATGGGACTTGCTGCTCTTTTCTGGGATCAGTTCACCAAAATGAGCTGGCTCTTTCAGCTCTTAAATAGCTCTACCTGAGCTGGTCTTGAACCAAAAGAGGTCCTGATTAGTTCTTTATTGAGCTGAATCTTTGAAGACTAGTTTAGATCTTTAACTACTTCAAATTGCTTTTAAATACATCAGTGTTGAAAATATTCAACTTTGAAGAGGTTTTTTTTTTACCTAATTTTCCTCTGGGATCAATAAAGTATTTTTGAATTGAATTAATTTTAATTGAGATCTATTTGCAACCATAGAAATGTTATTTTATTTTCACAGCACTTTGCTTCTCTGTAGGAAGGCTTGCACTGCAAAAATTGTCCATCTATCCAAATCTTACAATTTTGTATTCAAACAAAAGGTTTTTTTTATATTGACTGATATACTAAGCAGGAGCAGTGCAGTGACAGAGAAATATGAACTCCCACAAGAGTACCTTTAAAGTATAAATAACTACTTTCACCACAACCGTCTAAAGAAAACATTTGTCTTTGTAAATGACTTCAGGTAATTGACTTCGAGACAAATATCTTTGCAAAAAATGAACAGTCTGAATTTGTATTTGTACAGCTACTATATACAGTAAATAGCAATAACTGTGTGGACCAATGTAAAGGATAAATTACTAACAATCAGTGTTCTTTCAAAGTTTCATATAATCGTGGTCACACTTCAGTCAATATTTAAAGTTCACAAACTGGTGGATGTGAGTTTTACACAAATATTAGAATAAAAGCACTTTAAAGGAGACTTCTCATGCTTTTAAATCTTTAATTTTAACATTTCAGTTGGGGTCTAGAGAAAGTGGAACTGCAATGATTTGGTCTGAATTCCTCCTTATTCTAACTCCACAATCCCCCTTTTCAGCTCTTTTCTGAGGTGTGTCTCAGATCAACTTGTTTCGAGATTGTCTCTTTAAATGTAAACAAGGTGCCCCCCCACCCCCCACCACCACCACCACCACCACCAGCAGCAGCTTCCAGAGTGGTTCAGTCTAGTTTTTGACAGAGGGATTTTTCATTTATCTAGCAGTGCAGAGACCTTTTATTTGCAGGTTAGATAAGATGCCAACAACAGAATACTTTTATTTTGGTAACTGTCAGACACAAGAACACACGTACGGGTAAAAAAAAAAACCATGATCGCTCTGAAAGTGAAAAGTATTCCTGAGCTCATGTTAAACTGAACACCTGACCGGTCTACCTGAGCCATGTGTGAACATGTAACACAGCTGCTCTTGCTCCATCAGTTTGAGGTGAGCAGAGATGAAAAATTGACATCTATGCACAAAGAATTGGTAAAAGTGCTCTAACGCGATATGCTTAAAGTCCAATTTGCCACAGGTCACAGGGTTATCCAGGAGCCCTCCAGACTTGCAGCGCAGGCATGACCTCAGAGTGAAACAATTACCTGCCAGTGTGTGCAGGATATCCTTCCAGGACCTTTGATTTTCTTCATCTTAGTGTAATTGATAAAATGTGTGCATTATCACCAATGATTTTATTTATTTATTATTTTTTACTCGCCAGGAACTGGTCAAACGCTTCTCATTTTGTTATAACCCTTCCTCTTGGGGCAGCTGAATGAGGCATGGAAGCGATGGCGCCTTTATCTAATGGAGCGAAGCAGCAAGGTCTCCTTACTCTTTGATAAAACACTGGCAGAATACCGATAGAGATCTACTAGATGGAAGTCTCTCATCTGAGCCCTAATATACAGTAAGTGATAAAGGTCAGACACGGACTACGACTGCAAATTATCAATCATCTAAATGCAGCGCAGGGTCCGCAGGGACTGTTTATATTAAATGAAGGTGAGAACCCATAATATGTGAAGAAGAACAACAGAGAATAAAAGGTGGGCAAATGACAGGTATTTTGAATTTTGCGAGCATTGATATATTATTTTTCTGTCAAATGCAAAAMGAATTGCTGTGTTTATTTTTGAAAACATAACTATTTCATAAATAATAATACCAAGGATTTTTTCTGTATGTTTCTATATGAAATAAAAAAGTGTTATATTTTTGCTCATAAATATACATTTTTTTTATTCTTCAGAGTTGCATAAAATAAAACCTTAATSCTTTCCTATCAAAAACAAAATGCATCGACGACAGCAGGCAACATATCAACTAAACACTGACTGGAGTTTTCAGMCWTGTGTGTACAAATGTTTTATTAGTTCTGCAAAGTTTTCAAAAATAAACTAACACATACGATTCCTGTCACGGCTCTAAACTATTCTATTTTTTTTTTCAAAAACTGAAGCTTTCCTCCAGCAAGAACAAAACAGRTAGAAAGAGGGAAATTCCATCATTAGAAGACAAAAAAAGTAAAAGTCTTTTAACACAGCACAGTGGACGACAACAGAGGTTTTCTGGAAACAATAACAAAATTCTATTTGATACATTAGGGATGGGCAACTCGTGGCCCGCGGGCCACATCCGGCCTGCAGGTGACTCATTTTCAATGAGAAAACATGGCAGCTAATGCTAAATGTCTCAAAGTATGTATTGCTAAAATAACAAAAGTTACTAGAATGTCCTGACGCTTTGATATGTAGCACAAAAGTTCTGGAATGAGACGCATACCGAAAACCGTACGCAAGAAAAATGTGTGCTTTATGAGCATTCACACAATAAACATGGATTGTAAAACTGGCAGCAATGTAATGGTTTATAAAATAACGTTGAACATGAAATATGTTAAGAAGTCAGCAATCCATTTTGGTTTTTGACTCACCCCTACAGAATGAAACTACTTTACTGCACAGAGGTTGTTCAAAGAGCTATCTACAACAGGTAAAATATTTATTGTTTAACGTTTCAAAAGAGCACATCACAGGAATACATTATTTTCTATAATGAATAATTAATTCCTTGATTTGAAGTTCACTTAATTGAATTAATGTTCAAAGGGAAAAAATATATTTTTCTATATTAAACCATTTTCAATAAGTGCATTTCAGTTCTGCTCTGCAGTTCTCATTTGGCTTCAGTCCASTGCAGCTACATAATGCAGCTACTTGTAATTATTAGAAGACAAAACAAAAACCTTATCATTCATGCAGCTGTGATGAAGCAGTTGCCTTCCCTCAAGCTGATTCAGTGACAAAAAAAACTTTTTTTCAGTAGACTAGACACAATAAATAAATAAAATAAAATAAACTTCTTAATAAATGATACCCTGTTGCACCTCCCAGGTCATTTTGACCCAGCGGCAAATTCGTTCAGTTAAGCACCCGTCATCAGCAAGAGCCCAAACAAAAGTTTCAAASTCTCCTGAATGGTAGTAAACAACTCAAGGTGGCTGTTTCTGGGAAATGTCAAAAGGAAAAATTAAGGTTTTGGAAGGTGATTTTCTAAAATTTAAGGTAAGTCTTGTGTGCATGTCTGTGGGTGCTGTTATGCAAAATTATAAGGTGGGCACAGCATTTTTTTTCTTTAGGAAGAAGGGCTTCCTGGAAACTAAAATGCAAAGACCATTTCCTGTTTGGTGCCATACAGAGCCAAAGAAACTAGTTCATGGGGAGAGAATTTTTTTGTTAAATGTTATGGAGAAACAAGTGAAAAATAAACTAAAATGTTAAAAATGTGACTTACAAATTTGCATTATGAAGCTCACTTTCTGATGTAACATCCTAGTTTAAAATCATCTTCAGCAGCATTAGCAGCGTTAGCAGCATTAGCAGTGTTAGCAGTGTTAGCAGTGTTAGCAGTTTTAGCAGATGATTTGTCTCAGGATGGTGACATCCTGACAAGATCAAGCACCAACAACAAAGGCTGCATTCCATTTTGAAATACTTCAATGTAAACTTCAACATTAGCCACAACATGACGTTTAAATTTAAGATTTAATATGTATGTACATTGTTAACCATTTAAATTTGCTGTATCTTTCTGTATATTGTGTACTGTGTGTAAATTATATGTAAAGCATCTGTATATTGTTAATACTAGAGAGACATGAACAGCTAAAAACAAATTCCTTGTATGTGTCAACATACTTTGCCAATAAACCTGATTCTGATTCTGATTCTGAAATTTAACATTTAGTAAAAATATGCAAAATGTAAAAACAGTGAGCTAAACAATGATAATGTGTTAGTGACATTTTTAAACATTGTATTTCACACTTGGTGTCCCATCAAATATGATTCGACCATTCAATAGAACATATCAGAATAAATGCAATTGGCTGCATAAGAAAAAGCAGAAACAACAATTTCTTGGGAAATTTTGCACTTTCCTCTGAGGCAGGAGTAACTTTTAAGAGAGGCTTAAAAAAAACAAAAATGAAGTGTTATAATCAAATGTTGGTAATCAAAGAGTAATCAGTATGTCAACCTATGACTGTTGATTTAATTGTTGATTTTTTAAAGATGATTTTATTGATGAATGAATATGTTAAATATAAGAAATGAATGTGTGATAAGCAAGGGACAGTTCTACTGTTTTAATGCAAAGACAGAACAAGGAACAAGTAAGATCTATGAGAAGAGGGAAGCTATTGACAGAAGATGATTTTACTGAAAGGGAAACAATGTTTGAAAAGTCTTAAAATGTAAAAAGTGAACTGAAATTGAAAGTCGAACAAGAATGACCATTAAAYTAAAGCTAAGACAGGGCGTTGGCACGAGGTAGAAACTCCCTCCTTGGGTCAGCAGCAACATAAAAACGGATCACATGAGACGTGGTCAGTCTCTCACTCCAGCCTTAGATGAAGAAGCAAGGTCTGAAAGTTCTGTTGGACTGAGTATCTGGCAGAACCTGAAGGCTCTTGTTTCAGATATCCAGAACAAAACRTAATTTGTAGCAAAGGTAGAGAGTCTACCAACTTCCTAATCCAGCTGAACAACTAATCCAGAACAGACCCAGAGCCTCGCTTTTGTCTCAGAAAGAACATCCATGGAGGTATAGTAGCCATGAATCCACTTAATTTTTTCCTTATTTTATTTTCATTTACAGTCAATAGCTTAGGGAAAGATGAAGCCAGTTTTAAGAATTATTTTGATTATTCTATCGACATGTTGAATTGAGATCAATTTGATGAATTTTAGATTTTGGTTGTGACCCGCAAACGCTGCAACTAATATAACCAAACAAGAAGAAAATTCTAACGTAAGCTGTGGACATTCAATCCTTGAAGTCACTTTTAAGGTTGATCATCTCATGAGTGTTCAAGAATAGCTCTTAGTTCAAAAACATTTATAATAAAGGATTTATATTGGTTGCTTTAGCACTAAGATTATTTTTAAAAAAGTGTCCTAGGGATTTAGATCCAAATCACTRAAATTTATCCAGTCAATTAACAAGAGCCATTGTCATAAAGAAGAGGGGACCTCAGTAACATATGTGTCCAGGGTATACTCCACTCCATAGCTACTCGTTGGGTTTTAGCCTGGAAGAAGAAGGGCGCAACATCTGGATGAACGTTGCCAGCAGCTGGACTGACTCTCTTCGCTACCCACTTAAACAGACACTTTCATCACTATAGGTAAGACCTTCCAGCGTTTGAGGAGTCCAGACCCTTATACGGAGGGTGGGGTTAGGAGTGTCCCTTAAAAACTTGTGGTGACAGAAGGAAAAGAGGGGTGCCTCYAGGGACAAGAAACAACAACTTTAAGATTATATTTTAAACATTTTATATACTTTTTTCTGTATGTAAAAGATCATAGTTTTTTTAAGCATGGGGCTGATGCAACRTTACTTTATAACTTGTTTCTGCACATGCAGCAAATATTTGCATTCAAATGGCAGAAGCCTCCAGTGGCCACCGTAATTATGAAGGTAGTAAAGAAAGTAGTCAGGTAACATTAATCAAGGATGCTCAAAGAGAAACACAAAAGCAACGATTCAACACGAGGGACTGCTGTTAAAAAACCAGAGGATGTCTGAAAGAAAGTTTATTAAATCAACAACAGTAATTAATTGTTCTGTCTTCTTTGGATCGTGATTTCCCTCGGCGTCGTTCTCGACTCATTTTAAATCTCCGCTCTGAAGAGCTTTCTTTCCTAGGAGCTGACATCACAGTGAAAAATGGAGAMAACGAAAGGCGCTGAAAAGATTAGCATCTATCGCACGTCATGCACTTTGCAGATGATTCTCACCTCAGATCTTCGAGCTCTGCACATGTGACTCACATTGCCTCGGTGTGGCTTCCTGTGAAAAAAGGTCATCCTGTTCGCCGTCTCACAGTCTCAGACCCAGTCTTTAACCTCAGCTGGCAGCAGACTGCTTCAGTTCTGCGTGATCGACTGCGATCACTTTGTGTGGCTTCAAACATGACTGGAAAGACACTGGGGATAGCCTTCTCACTTCTGCTCCTTCCCTCTCTTATCCAAGGTAATTCAAGGCACACACGTGTGCTGTCTCTTATCTAATACACCTACAAACACGGTTTGCTAACCTTTGGTTTGACGCGCGGTTTAGCTTCTAGTTTAACAAGCTGTCAAGGTAAAAAAATGCTTTGATTTTGTCTGCATCCACGCAGACAGGTGTCTGTATTATAAACTTCAAAGAGCAAGTGATCTCGTCTCCTCACTTTTTTTTCGCAATCTTATGTACCTGACAGGACTCCCGAATCCTGAGGTGATCCATAATGAAGCACTGGAAGCTGAAGTGGGTCAGAACGTTTCTTTGCCTTGCCTGATAAAAAACGTTACTGGTCTCCACATCGTCAACATTGAATGGCAAAGAGATAAAACAAAGCTGGGGGTGTACAGCCCAGGCTTTGGACACAATTTATTCTGGTCCAATGTGAGCATCCAGATTTTGGAACCTTGTACAGACGAAGCAGGTTCATACCTGTTCCTTCCTGGGGTAAACAAATGGGACAGTGGCAYCTATGTTTGTGTGACTACAACTTATCCTTTTGGCTCCATAAGAACAGAAACRAGTCTAACCGTCAAAGGTAAGAGGAAGTAAAAATACATGCACCCCTTCCAGATCGTATATGAAAGGATTTAATGTTTGGACTAAAATGTCCAGTTTCTTTTTATTTATTTTTCAACTGTATAAGTTTCATACGTCTCAGATTACTTCTGGTTGCATCAGAGTGCCCCGTCTTCCAATCTATCTAAGTGAATGTCTGTTCTGAATACTGAATTTCAGCTTTATTTTCTAAAACACATTTGTTGCTAAAGTTTAAAAAGACACTTCTTTTCATCAGTCAAGTGGCGTTGAACCAATGCATCTTTTGTTTCCTTCAACTCTTACGCTGATTCTTATATGTAAGAGATAAAATGACATTGTTTTTTTCTGATGCACTCTGCATTTAAATGAATAAATATTTCAGTGTTTCTGTGAGACTTTTGTGCTCAGGTTTGTCATATTTCCTCCTCAGACACCATCAAAATAGTGTGCGACACAGATGACGTTATTCAGGTCAGCTAYGGAGGAAACGCATCAGTTCACTGCTCGGTTCCCTCTGAAGCTCAATACAGGTGGACCAAGGTGACGGAAACATATACTTACTGTACTTAAATCATAAATTAACAATTAAAAAAAGACATGCCATCAACCTTTGATGATTCATTAACTTTCCTGTCATTTGGTGAAAGTATATTTCTTATAAGTTCATCCTAAAATCAAGGGTATTTACGCTCCTTCTGACCTTTTTTGCCCCAGGATGAGRAGACGGTGTCTGAAAATGAGTCTCTGGAGCTCTGGTGGGTGACAGACGCTCAGGCAGGGCCGTATCATCTCACAGTCAAGACTGGAGACAAAACTCTGCACAGAGGTTTTATTATCACCGTGCTAACAGCAGCCACGAGCCCGAGGACAGGTGAGCCTTCCTGTTTCTTAGCCACTTGCCTCTTTGTGTCATACTCAATTTCACCGGCTCCTCGGGGCTGGATTAACAATCTAACAGAGGGCCGAAGAGACCGTATGTCTTAATAAACTGCACCGGACCGGAAAGCTGATACTTTAACTTTTGCTATTATGCTGTGGCTCACTCAATTTTAACTTTTAATTAGCTGAAAGGAAGGCGAGAGACTCAAAAGGATTTGGAAGCTGCCAGCAGTGCGACGAAAACACACCAGTAAGGAGGAATAAATTGAGACATACAATATAAATAAACAGTATATATACATACATATATATTTCTATATCAAATCCACAATAATTTGCTTTAGTTTCCTGTAGATTACCTACGATTTGGGTAACAGAATCCAAACCAATCAAAGCACTTGTCTGTCACTGTTCAGGTAATCCCCACAAGCCTTGCTTGTCATCCGGTCTACATGCTGCATGAGAGTTTAAAAGTGCAACAAAAGCACCAAAACAAAAACCACAAGGACACATTAACACGTAGCCTCATAACCTTGTCCTAACCTGCATCATGACACAGGGTTAGAGCGCAGTCTGTTGGATAGATGGGAGAAGTGCAGCCGATGAAAGCTTCAAAGAAAAAAAATACAGTCATCTGCTGGAAAAGGATGTGATGTAACAGATGCCAGAGCCGCTCTGCAAAAAGATGGACTGTGAAACTGAATCTTTAATTCTGTGTCTCTGTAGATATTTTCTGTTCAAATTCGAATTGGTTTGTTAAGAAAAAGAAAAGAGAAAACGGTAAAGAAAATAAGTTTTTCTTTAATTGGCAAATATATACAGTAAAGGCCACAGTTGCAGTCCGTGCCCTCATGAGTTTGTGCCACTCGMTTCACAATCAAATATTCCTGAACTRTATTTTAACCTCATTGACTATGCATGTGCTCATAAATCCCGGTTTGACCCAAATTTGAATGATGCACTCCGTTGTTGTGTTCAAAAGTTATTGTTCTCTTCGACTTTTAGTATTTTTATATTATACTCCGGTCCAGTGCAAAGTTCATTCAAGGAATAAATTGACATTTTGGGGGAGAAATACAAGCAAATATTAACAACAGCAAAAGCAGTGTTTACTAAATGGAATACTGTGTCAGCAAATCTTATACAGAGCGGTCAGAAAAGTTTCAACAGGTGAGACCAGATATTATGAATGCATGCATTTTACTTCTTTAAGAAAGTTTAGTTTTTTGTTTTTTTTTGTGTGTGTTTCTTTGTTTTTTTTTATTTTTATTTTTTTAGAATTCATTGGTCTTGAAGGAGCCCCACAGAAATAAAATTACCTCAGATGTCCTGATGTGTAAAAAAA
>NW_013952419.1:1889720-1897461 GCF_001266775.1 Austrofundulus limnaeus | reverse complement strand
GTATATATACAGTATATATAGTATTTGACACCATGTGGCTACTAATGAGCCACTCAAGAAATACAAATTATGGATTCAAAATTACAAAAAAAATGCCCATTTGAACAAAAAAGAATAAATTAAACACATAAAATACAAAATTAAAGGATTTTAGTTTTTAGTTTAAGTTTTTATTCATCAAACCCCATCCACAAAAATAATTTTATGACTGTTTTTTTTTTTATTTTCTTCTTCTTCTTCTTCTAGACCCTGTGACATTGTCGTCACAAGCTCTGACTGATTCAGCACACAGCAGCGTTACGACTCTACAAACCACTGAGCTTTCCACTCCAGTGGCCTGGACCACCCCTCCGAACCTCAGCGATGTCACAGTCCCAGACGTAGAGATCTTAACCACTTCGACCAGTTTACCACCTACCAGTGTCCCATCGTCCCCCGGCACGCACTCGAACACTTACCCCTCACTCAACTTTACCACGTCGAGTAACGCCACCGCTGCTTCCAGTTCCACACAGGAAACGGTCAGTGAGGAGATGAGGAACAAGTCCAGGCCTCACACACCGAAAACAGGAGACTTTTTCTCAGTCAGCACGGAGGAAGTCAGCACCATGGGAAATGTTTCTGAGCGCTCCGAAAATCCTCCTTCAACCCCAACGGAGGGCGTTAAAATAACAGTGTCTGTCACTGTCAACAAAGGTAACATTCAATAAGTCTCGCGTTTATTATCGGCCTCCATGTGGGATCCTGTAGCCACATTTGCCGTGCTGCGAATACCACATTCCCCGCCTTTGGGGGCTGGCATCACTGTGGATACGTTTGTTTGTGACTATCACATCCACGCAACGGGGAGTTCAAGTAAAAATAATTAAAAGCAGTTGGAGAACAGCGCATAATTACAGCTGAACCACACACTCAAAAGGCAAACCACTGGTGAATATTAGGAAAATTCCCTTTGTCTTTCCCCAACCTACAGCTTCCTCACATGTGGGACCTTTACAGACTCCAGTTTTCTAAGCCTCAGGCGAAATGCCTCGTCAGGTGGAAATCTCATTAGAAGCACCTAAAAGTTAGTGCACAGCCAACCGAAGGAGAGGATTATGAGGAAGTTTTCTGCCCTGAGGCAAGAAGTTTGCCTTTGTAGCGTTGCGTTTATTGAGTGTTTTGTGGCATCTGGGAGCGAAATGATCAATATGTTGGGATTTTTAATTAATTATTTTTTCTGTAGCTTCCGTTCTCCAAATAAAACTTTTTCTCTGCTCTATAGGTACCAGCCGCACTCATCTGATTGTAGCGTTGCTCGTCGTTTCACTGCTTTTGGTGATCGTGGTGGTCGGCTTTCTCTACTGGAGACAGATCAGACTGGAGAGGTACAAATCCCACCGTTATTTCTCCTTAAACCTAATCACAGCTGAGCTCTCCACTGTCCAGGAATGCCACCAACCAACACGTCTGCTCTCCCTCTCTCCCCCACCCCTCTGCAGGTTGGACCTCCCGCCTCCCTTCAAACCTCCTCCAGTCCCGGTGAAGTACACAGCAGCCAGGCGGAGCGAGGCCTCGTTGCAGACCTTTCCCATTTCGAGGTGCAACTCCATAGCAACATCCAGCGACACGAGACAATCATATATATAGACGTAACAGCTTGTAGACGTTGCTTTTGCAGCCGTGGAGATTTGTTGAAAGTGGTTTCCTGTTTGGAGGGGGGTGGGGGTCGCTCTGGTAGAAGATATAGCTTTCATTTGCGGGCTGTTTTACTCTGCGCACATTCAAAACCAGTCACAGGAACTGTCTGATCAAAACACGTCTCTCATGAGAATCAGAARACGTGTTTTCATCAGTAAACTAGTGCAAATACAAGTTAAAATACTGGAAACACCAGTGTTATTGTGTTTAACGTGTTTTCATTATTTCAGAAATATGCGCAATGTGTGTTTTGTACAAAATGTATTTCAATTAGCTTTTTTGTGGAAAATAAAAACCTGTTTTATATGGCTTTATAGAAATTTCTTATAGTTTGTTGCCTTTGAACCTGGACTTTCATTGGATTTTTAATTTAATGATAAAAAATCAATAGCCTCCTTTGCATCAAAGCCCCAGTCATTGCTCTGTGAAACCCCATTAATAGTTAAATAAGATCCACCTGTGGGAAATCAATGGGTCAGATTATCTAAACCCATTGTAAAAGCCCCCATAAATATATTGATTCACTGGGGTTTTTACCACCGAGGAAGCGACAACATGATGATCAAGGAGTTCTCCACACAGGCCAGAGTTGGTAAAAATAAAATAAAATTTATCCCACAACCTTGAACATTTCATGGAGCACAATTAATTCCATCTATTCATTCATTTTATTCACTCAGGACAGAGTGAAATTAAAACAAATGTAAACACATTTGATGCTGTAGTCCCTGTATTTCCATTCTAGCACTTCTCAGTCAGAACTGCATCCCTGCAGTGAAGCACGGTGGTGGCAGCATCATGCTGKAGAGATAWTTGACTCTGGGGCAGCGGTTCAGCTTCGAGGAGGACTACCACCCAAAACACACATCTAAAACAACAGTTCAATGGTTTATGGTTAAATTGTTAAATCCCCTTGAATTGCTTAGTCAGAACTAAGAATCTTGAGCTGTCGCAGTTTGGTCATGAAGAGTGGACAAAAAGTTCCTGCTCATCCTCTTCTGGAGTATTTTTGTAAAATATTACATATTAAATTACACATTCAAACTCAAATTAAATCGTTTTTAGACATCAAAACAGGAAGACTGTTCAGGAGGTGAATAATTTTCAAGATCCATTTTATAAAAGGCATGTTTAGTTTGTGGGTATGAACCTCAAAAGATTTGCTTGTACAAAATTGGCAGAGGTACACCATCACTTAYTTAGGTTGTGCACCCTTCAAAGACGACTGTAAGTTATCGGACCACAGCTGTCCACAGGTAGAGTATGGCACTTGTGTTGACGAAATGAGGCTAAAACCACAAACCACATTTGTTCAGGGGCCATCACAACAAGCCATCAACAACAAACCTTTGCTGTTGCTACCAACACCGTTGTTTGCTTTTGTTTTTTTTCTAAAATTTCATGTGGTTTTTGCAGTTTATCTTAAATATTTTTTTAAATCACCTTCCATTCAGCTTTGATTTTAAACTGGTGTTAATATATTTATGTTTTAGTCGTGCCTATTACAGACTGATTTGTTTGAATAAGTGCTGCATTACAGCCTCACACGCTGTACTGTAAGTTTTGTGTTTTTGGGGTAAATAAAATAATACACAACTACTGATTTTATTGTTCAACCGCACAAGCCAAATGAGAAGTTGTTTGTGCGAGATGCAAATGGCAGAAAATCACAGCCTTGTGCACATTTACATGGTAGATTGGGTTTTAACGCAGCGTTCTAACCAATTTCCGATGCTTGTTTACATTTTTCCATTTTCTTTTTTTTTTTGTGAGAGGGATGTCACAGAAAATACAAGGTAATTCRTGTAATTAAGGCTTACTGTAAATAAAATTTTAAAAAATGAATTACAAACAGGCAAAACTGGGGTTTAAAGTTAGAACAATAACACGCCAGTCTTTCTGAAATGCTGTTGTACCGCTGTGGCTCTGAGACTGCCTCCCTCAAAACGAGGTTACAATGTTTCCTGTTTGTAACTGAAAAGCAGGCAGATTTCAAAGCACGCGGAGAGGCAACGAAGGCAGGGGTAAAAATAGACTACAGTGAAGAGCACACCTCACTCATGGAACACAGATCTGCTTCGTACAGCCTGAGAACAATTGTGTCTGGCAGAAAAGTTGCTCAGTTGGACAGCACTGGAAAATGACCGGTAAGATCTGATATATCTTCAGAAACCTCTTCTCCAGATAGACATATTCCTGTCTTTCTTTCTTCTATTTTTTTAATATAACATTAAGAAAATAATATATTTCTTGAAAACACAAGTAAATTCATTTCCACATCACATGCCAAAGAAATAATCAAAAAGGGGAAAAACAAACCAGTTTAAGTTTACACCAAACTAAACAGAAAGTTGGCAACAATGAGTTCACGCGTCACTAAATGCCTTATTGCTTTTATCGCATGAAAATCTGATAAACTTACAAGAAAATTAATTAAAGTGCAAGGGTGGCAGTGTAGGGTTTTTTAAAGGAAACCTACTTTAAAAAGAACATTTACAAACTATGTGAATATTTAACCTTTTATCGACCATAAAGCTTTTTTTTCACTCTACGCTGCAAAAATTGTCCATCTAGCCATTTTACAATTTTATATTGAGCCAAAACGTATTTTTGATTTTGTTTTGAGACTAATAAGCAAGCACGTAATTTATTAGATTATTAATCTTGAAAATKTTCTTATTTCAATTAGTCTTATCAAGCGCAGTTGTCRTCATACACTGGCAGRTTATTTCATTAAATTTGAGACGATTCRGACAATATTTTAAAACTTTTTTTGCATGTCAAATTTGTTGCAGTGTGGTAGCTCATCGCAAAGCTGCTGAACTGGATTTGTTATAAAGAGCTTTGTTTTACGCTTGTCTACAGTTTAATTTGAAAAAATTACATCCTTAGTTATTTTTTTCAAAGTTAATATTGGAAATTTTCAATATTTTGATTGATGACGTAACTTTTTAATGTAGAGTAAGTTGGAAAAGTGCTTCTTTGTTTCAGACATGAGTGTACTGGGACTGACTCTGGTGTCTCTGGCCTTGTTCATCTCTGTCTGCCTCAACTTCATTCTGTGCATCAGGCAACGAGGTTCTTGGTGCCGAGGTAAAGAAAATTAAAAAACAAAGCTGTCTTTTTTCCGTATGATTGTGTTTTTTTTATGTAAACAGTTGCATTTGTTGTTCACGCAGACAAACAGAGGTGCTGCCATCATGACAACTCAGAAGAAGACACGTATGTTTCACAAACACTCAAAAACATGCTGATGTCTAGTCAGCAATCACATTTTTCACACCATTATTTGACGTTTTACCTATAAATCACACCAGACAGAGCTGGTAAATTGTTTTTCTTTCCCCCCTGTCTTGTTGCAGTTTATCACAGGTAGAAAGGCAATAYGTTTGTGACATCAGTCACCGAGGGGAGCAAGAAAATCCCCACAATCATCACGAGCGACAGGAAAATCCAATCTATGGCAACATCAGCACCGAGTGGCACGGTGAGAGCACCCATGCTGTCTGTTTGTCACTGATTTGAAGGAGAAAAAGGGGGAAATCTGTGAATGTGTTTACTGTGGTATGACTCAGACTTGAAGAGAAAAAAAGGTTTCGTAAAAGCATGATTTTTTAAATATTTCCACAAAGTTGGTCATTCCCCCAAAAAAATTATTAAAAATGAAAGAGAATTAAAATAAACTGAAATATTTTGGATCAATTCCTCCAAAATGGTTGAAAATACACACATTTCTATAAACAGCATAGATTTGCTTGCAGTTTATTTGCTTCCCTCCTGTTTTAGATCTTAACTGCACTTCACATGTAGACACATTCAGAACAATGATGTGTTCTCCTGCAGATTCTTCAGAGGGTTGCTATGAGATGATGTCCTTGCAGCGCAACAGAGACTGCATCAAGGTAACGGCTGTTCATTCATCCACACTCATCTGCAGTGCAGATTGCACACATGTAAAATTTATCTGCTAAATGGACATTTTTCTCCTCAAAAACAACAGAAAATTACTTCTCTGTATTTGATTGCAACGCTAATCTTTAAAATGTCAAATTAACAGTTAGTGGTATTAAACAAAAAACACTTAAAACTTAAAAAAAAACGTCTCCACTGTCTCAGGGCTGATGAGTTTGGTTGCACAACAGTACTGTGATGTTGGTTGGCTTTTAAATTGACTTTGTTCATTTCGACAGTGTCAAAACTCCAAATTATTTTGCATCAGTGGTCATGAAATAACTCTGATTTGTTGGCTATTGTGGAGATGTAAAAAATAATAATTCGTTTTGTGATCCTTCGCCATTTCAGMCTCTTTTAGACAACTTTCTGATGATTGTCGAAGAGCAATCATTGGTTGACTAAAAAAAAGAATCTGTGTTGTGTTGCAATGCTGTGAAGCAGAATGGAAAGAATTGTGCCTCAGTACGTAAATAACAGGTGTTAAAAAATGAYGCAACATTTCTTTAAATTAAACGTRTTTGCTTTTAAACTCATTTAGTGCTGTTGTWTCTGTTTGTAATGTTGCAAAACTGAGCGATGATCTGATGCTAAAGGCTCTGTGGCACTATAACGTTTTACACAACACATGCTGATTCATGAAAATTTAGTTACTTTTTTTTCCATTCAAGTTACATTTTTTAAAATTTATTAACATTACAGTATGTGGACATCTAAAAGAGTTTTCCAGTAGATTTGYTTTATTTCATCTTCAATATATCTTCAGTTCTGGACAAAATCTGCATAAATTGTCTAACTTTATAATGTGACAGGCCTTAAACTATGGTGGGTTACATATAAAAGTATACAATAGTTTTACTACACTATGCTTTTTATTTTACTTGAGTTATATTATTATGAAGAATTGCTACTTTTTGYTTGAGTAAACTTTCAGAATACTCTCTATCCACTGTAAATACTTTCAACGAATGAAGAACAAACGTGTTTAAATCAGAAATGCACCAGAAAGACACACCTACAGTTTATGTTGAAGTGAGACCTCTTCTTTGTACACAATCTTTGTAATTCTAATGCTGTTTATCAGCTGATACTCTTGGAGATCAAGGGAGTATAAGGTAAACAGCAAATTTAGTCACTGGAAGTACTTTATCCTGTTCTGTTATATATATGTGTGTGTGTGTGTACTTGTTTTTGCTACAGATTGAGGACCATGTTGGATTTTTAACCAACTAAGTGAGGTCGTTTTTAGGAAGCGGGGACGTTTCCCCAGTCCTCACTTTTTTTGCAGTTCAACTGAGCTCTACTAGTTGTGTGAATGCTTCACAGCATTCACACTATTGAGATCATTTTTTCTTCCATGTGATATTTGGCGTCTAACTCGTTAGGTTTAGGTATGGTGTGAATTAAGTTTTGGTTCATGTTAGAGTCAGGTATAGATCAGTAAAGGTTAATGTTAGGGAAAATGTCTGGGTTAGGCTTGAATGCAGTTGCAAAAATGAATGGAAGTCGATATAATGTCCTCAGTTTGATGCAACTAGGACAGAGGTCTGCAACTTTTACAATCAAAAGAGTCAATTGTGCTTCTTGTCTCCCTAATAAAATGTGTCCAGAGTTGCAAAACAAGCTAAAACTGTGATTATCAACTGGTGGTCCATGGGCCTTTTCAAGGCCTTTCCGGGTACCATCACGGTCAGTGGAGGTGACATTATAAAACTAAAAAAAATATTGTTATTATTGTTATATTATTTATTATTATACATATCAGGACAAATAAAAATACCATTCATGTAAACAAGAAAAATACTGCATGTAGTTTATACCAAATTTCATTAATGTTTAAGTAAACAAAAGGC
Source organism: Austrofundulus limnaeus (assembly GCF_001266775.1). Lineage (NCBI taxonomy): Eukaryota > Metazoa > Chordata > Actinopteri > Cyprinodontiformes > Rivulidae > Austrofundulus > Austrofundulus limnaeus. The sequence goes on along the minus strand of NW_013952419.1, from coordinate 1,889,977 downwards.
TAGATATTAGTTATACAAAAAACAACAGACTAGCATGAGCTAACGTGTTTTACTTTTTGCATTAGTAGTATTGATCACATATTTGCATACAAATTGATTTCTGTTGTGAGTATTAAAAACAACAACAACAAAAAATGTATTCTGTTATGTTTGGTCACATTTTCAAAGAGCCACTGCAGAGGGAACAAAGAGCCACATGTGGCCCCAGAGCCGCAGGTTGCAGACCCCCGAACTAGGATGTGTGTGCGTGTGTGTGT
>NW_013952419.1:1887492-1889710 GCF_001266775.1 Austrofundulus limnaeus | reverse complement strand
TCATAATAATGAGATAGCTAAGTCATAATTATGAGATACAAGTTTTATTTATTTTTATCAGTGTGGTGGAAATGGGCTTCCATACTACTAGTTAGGTTTAGGTATGGTGTGAATTAAGTTTTGGCTCAAGTTAGAGTCAGGTATAGATCGGTAAAGGTTAATGTTAGGGAAAATGTCTGGGTTAGGCATGAATGCAGTTGCAAAAATGAATGGAAGTCGATACAATGTCCTCAGTTTGATGCAACTAGGACAGGGGTCTGCAACCTTTACAATCAAAAGAGTCAATTGTGCTTCTTGTCTCACTAATAAAATGTGTCCAGAGTTGCAAAACAAGCTAAAATTGTGATTATCAACTGGTGGTCCGTGGGCCTTTTCAAGGCCTTTCTGGGTACTATCACGGTCAGTGGAGATGACATTATAAAACAAAAAAAATTGTTATTATTGTTATATTATTTATTATTATACATATCAGGAGAAATAAAAAATACCATATTCATGTAAACAAGAAAAATACTGCATGTAGTTTATACTGAATTTCATTGATGTTTAAGTAAACAAAAGGCTAGATATTAGTTATACAAAAAACAACAGACTAGCATGAGCTAAAGTGTTTTACTTTTTGTATTAGTAGTATTGATCACATATTTGCATTCAAATTGATTTCTGTTGTGAATATTAAAAACAACAACAAAAAATGTATTCTGTTATGTTTGGTCACATTTTCAAAGAGCCACATGTGGCCCCAGAGCCGCAGGTTGCAGACCCCTGAACTAGGATGTGTGTGCGTGTGTGTGTACTTTAAGTATTTGTTTAGTAAGTTTTGTCATAAAAAATACTTGAAAAATGTTTCTTCTAGTGGAATATAATTTTCTTTATTTTAGTCTTTAAAAACAACCATATTTTCACAAAACATTCTATTTTTTGTCCATCTGATGACATCATTTTAAAATATTAAACCAGATTTTATGATTAGTTACTCAAGTAGCTTCTTCACAAAATACTTTTTTACCCATGCTTGAGTCATTTCTCRGACAGCTAATTTCTACATTTACTTGAATAAAATATGTTGAAGTAGTACTACTTGTACTTGAATGAATTATTTGGGGTACTCTGCATACCTAGCACAAGCTTTTACCCAAAATGCCCGTCTATAGAAATAAAAATAACTTTGCACTAATAGGACTAACTTCAAACAACTGCAACAAGCTGCAGCTCTGATATTCTTCTTGCTCTGTTTATTTGTTTAAAAAGCAGATTATGGTGTAGTAAATGCAAAGAACATTTTATGTCAAGACGCATATGCAGAWACATTTGGTAGCAGAAGCGCTTTCAAAACGGAAGGCAGCAGCCATCTAATGCTCGTTGTGGTCAAAGAAACTACAAACCAACAAACACAGCTGAGAATGAAATCTTCTAAAAATAAAGTTAATGATAAAGTGGTTACGCTTATGGAAAATAATGCTTAGGGCTGAATCACACCAGTTAAAAAAGTCTCACATTTTGTCTGTTTGAATTTAATTTTTCTTTGTAATCAGCCYTTAGAGCCCGACCTGAATTACGCCTCGTTGAATCTGAAGCTGGCAAAGAAACGCAAAAAGCGGCGTCACCTGCAAGGCCAGGCGCAGAACAGGCACCAGCAGGACCAGCTGGACGTRTCCGCGCCCTCCGGGAACACCTTCTTCGAGGTGGACGCAGAGGTGGAGGCTCTTCTTCCGCCCAGGGACAACAGCACCATGGTTTCCCACAGCAGCATCTACCTGAACAGTCAGCAGATCGCCCTGGAGGCCCAAGAAATGGAGCAAGAGCGGAGCGTGAGCAAACTGACAGAGAGCGCAGGTCGGGACGGGTTGCAGGAAGGTGACGGCGGGGGGAGAAGAGATTGGAATGAAGGTGGGGAACGTGAGGAGAGAAAAGACAACCCTGACGATGGGAACGCATGCGTGCAGCGTTTAGAGGTAGAAACCGCCCACAGCGCCACTGATCCGTTCACTGATAGCTTTAGTGGTGATGGTGACTAACAAAGTTTTACATTAAAGAGATCCCTGATTAGTTGCAACATTAGACCTTATTTCATAAACATTTATTTAACTGTAAAATAAAGACTGTAAAAATACTGTAGGCTGTTTAGTTTTGCAGTTTTAAAAAAACATATTTTAACACGGACGGAGCCATTTTAATTACACACAAAGCATTCTGGGTAAATGATAACGTGGATAGG
>NW_013952419.1:1882965-1886969 GCF_001266775.1 Austrofundulus limnaeus | reverse complement strand
AAAAAAAAAAGACAAACTATTTTGTATTTTGCTGGGAAAAAAATTATAACTTGTGTTTCATATTCCTTTTAAGCTTTGCAGAGTTGAGCAATTTCCTCCTTGATGCAGACAAACTAGCTTAAGACTGCTTGGAGCAATGAGTGTGCCCTTCTGTGAGAGGTCATAATAAAGTGTGTGGGGGTGGACAAAAAAAAGTGTGTGCGTGTGTGTGTCTGACATTTAGAGATGAAGTACCACATGGAACGTTAATTTATTGCAAAACTCAGGGAAAACCTAAAATCATCACAGGACAGAAGAACTTTCACTCCTTTGATGTCTCRTCTATCAGCAGGTGTGAAGGAAAAAAAACTTTCCACAACGCTGTTTGATTAAAACTTTATTTAAATGTATGAACCTGCTTCTAAATCTTTTTTATAATAAGACTAATAAATAAAATGCAAACTGTCTGTAAATGGGACTCGAGTGTGCTGTTTTATCCCCCACTCCCATGTTTTAATTTTCAATTCTTCATGATGATAAAGGTCGTTATGTTTTTAATCTGTGACCCAATGCTCCTATTTAAGAGCATAAACTGTGTCTGCGTAATAATTTACTGGCCTCTCTGCTGACAGATCTGAACTCTGATGTGAACTTAACAGCCTCCAGCACTCGATTGACAGCTTTTCAAAAATTGATGATGACCTACTTTCAATGTTATAGATAAAATTGTGGGCCTGAAGCATTTTGTGTGTAATCTTTGGACTGCAATTTTACTTAGAGGTTGCAAAAAAACTGGCAAAAAGTCACTCATGGTAACTGTTGCACTGTCGTTTCAAGGGAGACAATGTTGAAGCTGAACAGGGACTAAATAACAGCCTTTTTGTAAATAAATGTAAACAACACTTRAAAAGACGGCCAGCAGTTTTGACAATGAATGCTCCAAAGCACAGGATCCATCCCTAAAGCTAAAGCTTTTAAAGTTTTTTTTTTTACACAGATGATGGTTAAAAAAAATAGTTTTGTCTTTTTTTTTCTTTTACAAACACAAAAGCATATGTCAAGAAAATGAGTCATGACTGCTACAGTGACACTCTTTTTTTATTTCTGTCATGGTTTGGAGCATCAAGAACCCTAATAACCTGCAGCTGTGAAGGCTGGTTCGAAACAAAAGAAATTGTTTAACATGACAAATGAACATGATTCTGCTCTWTAAAGCATTTTTAAAGTCTACAAACGACTTTCATTGGGCGACTTTGAAATCCTCTGKCTTATAAAACAATTTCTTTCAGAATAAATCAGGCAGCATTTGACATTACACTACAATAGTTTTGTTGTTTGAGCTTAAAGAGAACTAAAGAACATTTCATTTTCTACAGTTTTGGTTGCAGTCATCACAGCACCATACTGTATGTAGCCTTGCTTTCTCTTTGTAATGGCTCTAATGTCGTGTTGCCTGCAGAAATAACAGGTATTCTGTTTCATTTTGAACTAGTTAGCCAGCAAAGAGCAAGAAATGAGGAAGGGGAGCGTGAGATAGTTGGTAAAAGAAATTCCCAGCTGGATGTGGAATAGTAAACAATTACATTTTTGTTGGTGTTTTAATCCCCACATGGTGACTATTTTCTAATACKGTGCACTGTTAAAGAAGATCATCTTGAAATTACCCCCAGAAGTTACGGAGCCCCTGGTTTGGCCATAAGAAAACTGACTGCATTTAGCTTTTGTTTTGTTTTTAACCTCAGTCCTTTGAAAATAGCACTGCTCTGGTCATGTTAACCACTTAAAAGGATTGTTACAGSTGAGGCTGCATTCACAGTATAGCCTAAAATAACTAGTGACAGACTTTCACTTTGCAGTCTTTCACAGATCAGCAAAGAGGTTTGTTTTTGTTCAAACACAGAAAAAAACACTGATTACTGAGAACAATTCAGCCTCACAGTCTGAAGTAGTGCGATCATTACTGACCTTCTTGCTATATAATAAATATTATTTTTGTGGTTGAGTGTTTTTGACCTCAAAACCTTCCAGAAAATRCATTGCTTTTGCTTCCAGAAATATTTCTCATCCATAGTGATGCCTGAAATCACTTGACATGATCACAGGGCATAACTCAGTCTTTGACAGGTAAAAAAAAAAAAAAAAAGGAAGGTTCAATTTCAACAAGTTCAAAACACCTTTTGTGTTTTTCAAAGTATTTCAAACACTTTGTACTAGGAAAAAAACTCAAAAATAATGGTCCATATCTATTAAAAGTAATTCTTCTYATGCGTTTCTGCATATGAAAAACATAATATATTCACTACACCCGCACCCAACTTTCTGTCAACCTACCAAGCGCCGAGTGAGACCTCTTCGCATGCAGACACGATCTTTGTTGCTAACATGGCGGCGCGCATGTGAATGTCATGCCACACGCATTCACTGCTTAAATTACCTCTTTTTTTATTGAAATTGTTAAAACGTTTAAGCAGACGTTTTAGTATTATCTTGTGGATTTATTTCCTGTTCCACCTAAAAGGGTTACGAACTGGTAAAACCTAAATTTACTGTATTCGGAAGGGGAGCAGGTCTCATGTTAAGGGGTTAGCTGAACAGGCTGACCAGTAACACGGGCGGAATAACGATGGATGCCGACCAACAGCTGAGAAACGTAAGTGACAACTACATTAGGCTCATCTGTAAATAAATATAGTTGTATAATTCGTGAATGTCTTGTTGCAGCTGAAGGATTTCCTCCTGGTTTACAACCGCATGACAGAAATCTGCTTTCAGCGGTGCACGAGCAACTTCAACTACAGGAACCTCACAATGGACGAGGTACAGCGAAAATCCCTCAGTTTAATTTTGCATATCCATTTAAGCTGTTATAGTTATTCAATTTAATCGGTGTCATGGTCCGAACACTACTGTTGTTGCTTTTCACCAGGTTATTGGCAATCCTGTGTTGTATTTATGTATCAAAAACGTTATATAGGGCAGTAATGTACCTCCATACCATCAGAGAGGCTGGCTTCATTATATTCTGTTTTTATTTACATTTTACTCAGTGTTCCAGKTTTACCTGGACATGCTGTAGTGGATCATCAGAATTAAAACTGACTACTGTTGTGCATCCAGGAGCGCTGTGTGGACAGCTGTGCGGGGAAGCTGATTCGCTCCAACCACCGGTTGATGGGCACCTACGTGCAGCTGATGCCTCGCATGGTGCAGCGCCGGATGGAGGAGATGGAGAGCAAGGCTGCAGAGAATGCAAAGGCAGCAGCGGCTGCAGCGGCACCGCCCGCAGACGTYGAGGCCGCGAACGTGGACGCCTCGCCGGCATTTCAAACCCCTTTAAATTCACCCCCACCTCCTGGTTTCCCTCCCTCTGGGACTGATCTGATACCAGAGGTCCAAAGCTCGGTCCCGACGTCAACAAGACTAGAAGTTCTGACTGACCCATCAGCCGCAGGGGCCAAATTATCAGCTGCCACTCTGCTCTCACCTAAGACTGAAAGCATGCTTAATGACRCTTCACATTCAGCAGGTTCACCTCACCTGTCTGGGTTTCAAACTGAGTCTGGCAACCCTAAACCAACAACTTTATCAGCTCCTTCAGAGTCTTAAACAGGAAGGACCTGAGAGGCAAAGAGCCCCAGATGGTCCAGATGTTACCTTGCTGTCCTTTGAGAATTAGTGATCAAACTGTGATATTTGCTCTGGTTTCCAACACAAACGACACATAATGATCAGTGATTTAACACTGACTGTTCATGTATGACTAACATTGATAATGGATGATTTATAACATAAAATGCTGACCAACTTTGGTTGTTTGGTTATTGTGCTCCAAACCTCTGACTTTTTCTTTTGTTTTTCYTAATAACATTAGAAGTTGATGGGCAGTTTTTAAAACGTAACTTTTGATTMAAGGTGTTTCATTTTCCTTTATATTAGGCATTTTACTAATTGATTAAACAATTATTGTTTGAAGTCACCTCTGATTAATGTATGATTTCTTTCCAAGCAATCTCATTTTATTTAAA
>NW_013952419.1:1878153-1880663 GCF_001266775.1 Austrofundulus limnaeus | reverse complement strand
GAAATAGAGTGTACACTATTTTCTAAATGCTACATAATATGTAATTTAGAGATGATAATTTGTGTTTTTCTAAGAATAATTCATCATTTAACATAATATTTTCTCCACTTCTAATGATGAGAGATTTTATATTTATTTACTTTTGTTTGTTTTATGTTTCAAACTCCTTGTCTTGTTATTGTGCATAGATTATTTATTTAATAATTTAATTTTTAATTTATGTTTGTTTCATGGTTCAAACTGTCTTGTTACAGTGCGAAAAATATCTACAACAAACAAATTTGTTATTATTTCTTTTTTTAAATTTGGGGGTGGGGGGAATTCTTTCGTTGTTGGAGCTGCTTCGTCGCATTTTTCCCAGCAGGGGTCGCTGCTGTGCCGGGACGTCCAGGCTGTCAGTCAGCCGCAGAGGCTGGGCAGAGCTGAGACCGAGCGGGGCGTGGACTCAGACCGAGCAGTCCCTGGCTGCTCTTACAATAAAGGAGACGGCAAAACTTCCTCTGGGAGAAGAAAAGAAAAAAGAGTGAAAAAAGAAACTATTCAGGAGATATTTACCGGTAAGAGTTTCGCCTCTGCGCATGTCTGTAAGCAGCTCTGTTTATAAGTTAAAAGGAAGTTTTGCTGTGAACCAAACTTTGACTTTTCTTAGTGAGTTTTTTTTTTTTTTTTTTTTTTTTTTTTTAGTGTTCAACAGGCCTGCGCATGAAAGTCAACGTAGACACAGATAGTTTAGTTTACACTTATTTATGCTGTAGTTGATGAAAAATGAATGGGCTTGTTTTTATTCTCCAGCTCAAACTTTTCTCAAATTCCATTTAAACTAGATACATTGCATGTCCTGTAAAAGTGTGAATGTTTATAGTTAAAACATTTCTGCTGAAAGTTGTTGAAGTCAAGAAAACTTTGCAAAAATAAAGTAAAAGTAGCAGAAACAAGTTGAAATTAGCAGACAGATGGTGAAAGACAAGGAAAAAATAAATTAATGTCTAAAACAGATACCTGGAAAACGTTAAAAAAGTACCTGAAAAAGCAGAAACTAGCACAGAAAAGTTTGCTGAATTAAGCAGTTAGAAGCGAAAAATTACCACACAATGTGAATTTAGAAGAAACAAGGTAAAACTAGCTGAAAATAGCTAAAACTTAGATAAAAGGGAAGAAGAAATTACTAGAAAGCAGTTGAAAGAAAGGCAAAATAGAAAAAAAGTAGCTGAAAAAAGCTAAAAAAAACATGTAAAGTGTTAAAATTTGAGAAAGTACATTTCCTGCAAACGTGCAGTGTGAATGCTTCATTAAAAGATTTCTGCTGAAATTAGCTGAAGTCAAGTCAAATAAAAGTAGCTAAAATTAAAATGGAAACAAAAAGTAGCAGAAACAAGCTGAAATATGCAGACAGTTGATAAAAGGAGAGAAAATAATCAAATTGGCTGAAAAACAAGAAAATAAGTATGAAAAAGTGGCAATTTGTTGTAAAATAGCTTAAATAGCTGAAACTAACTGGAAAAAAACCCAGCTGAGAAAGCATAAACTAGCACAAAGAAKCAGAAAGAGCATGTTTGCTAAAATGATCCCAGTTAGTTTGTTTGAATGATCAAATAGTTTTCTAACATTGCCCATAAAAATAAGAATGCTTTATTTGAGAGGGGGAAAAAATGTGTTTTATCTTTTCCAGATTCCATGTTTCTGRTTTTCAATAAGAGCAAAGGAGCAAAGCAGTGAGAAGTAGAGCAGCCATGGATGACATTTTCACCCAGTGCAGAGAAGGGAACCCTGTAGCTGTCCGCCTGTGGTTGGACAACACGGAGAATGACCTCAACTTGGGGTAAGCTCTTCGTCTTAATCTGCGTCCTTCATTCGTTTATCCACCTTCCTGTGAAGATGGTGATGAGTGACAGCTGGCCTCTTGGATGTTGGAATGAAGAAAACCGACAAAGACAAATTAAAGGTGGTCCAGAAAGTTTCCAGGAGCTGCGCTGCTGAGCAGCAGGCAGTGATCTCAGTCCAGCATTTTTTTTCACTGAGAATCATGTGCAAAATATGGGCGATTCCATGCAGATTTTTTTTTGTTTTATAAAAATATATTCATTACACGTGGGACCAAAAATTTAAAGTCTAGGACAGGGGTGCCCAAACATTTTCCCCGAGGGGGCCAAAATGAAAACCTATCCATGGCTGCGGGCCAAATGCAGTTATATAATACATGAAATACAAATCCTTTTTTAAAGTAAAGTCCTTTATTTTTAACGATTAAGCTGTGTAATGGCCCTCTTTTGTTTTAGTCTGTGCACYTGGAGAAAGTCTGCCATACGCWCAAGTAGCAAAGGCTCATGGGACATACCATAAATTGATAAAATATGAGTTTTGTGGCCTTATAAAGTGTGCAAATCTACATGTGGGGTTAAATCTGATCTAAATATTTTTGTTGTCATTTCATGTTTCATGTTTAATCCTAATAAATCAAAGATATGTCAGCACCATGACTGAAAACTACCTTCATTACAGCCCTTTTATAT
>NW_013952419.1:1875866-1877746 GCF_001266775.1 Austrofundulus limnaeus | reverse complement strand
TATGTCTGTACAGACATAAAAATAACAAAGTGTCTAGCAATTAGGAAAACATTAAGACATATCACACAATCCATTATCACTCAGAGAATGTGTTGAGGATGACTCTCAGCTAATACTACACAAAGTTTTAAATAAATACATATATAAAACTGAGGAAGATTTTTTGTGTTGGCTAAGTTGATTACCTGTGTTGGTCATTTTTAATTCTTAACATTAATCAGTCTTAACGGCACACTAAAAGATTACCGTTTGAGAGTTTAATTTAAAATCCACCTGGTGGTTAATAAGTTATTTTGCTAACAGAAGGTTAATTACAAAGTTTCAAGCAAACACGTAGCATAATATGCAGTGCTCAGAATACAAGTTGTGAACAACTCTCWGCTACTACCACGTCAAATTTTAGCTCAATATCTGTAAAACTGACTCATTTTTAGCTATTTTTGTGTCGGCTAAGGTTGATGAGCTGTGGCGGCCATCTTGATTCAGATTCAATTCAAAAGTTAAACAGTTGTAGTTACATATTTGTTGATTTGTTTCTGAGAAGTTTATTAAAATAAGTCCAATGTGTCATGAGATATTTTGCTAACAGACGTGCAGACGTYACATGATTGCTTGCATTTCGTGGCAGCCAGTGATGAAAATCCCACTTTGGAGTATTAGGCAAATATTATGTTGTTAAGTCAGCTGTTTTTACTCTTTATTAAAATAGTTGTGCAAAAAAATTGTAAATTTGGCTCTGGTGCGCGCTCACGTCATTTCTTCACTAGAAAGGAAGTCAGAAAAAAACTTCCAGCTAAAACCCTTGATTGCCTCGTTTCGGRGCCCCTGCCATATATGTGCAGTTTGTTGACGTTGACTGCGTGGATCGCGGCGCTGCTAGCCAACCGCGCGTCGGCTGAGGCCATTTCCTCTGCTCAGCTCCATACACGGCCAAGCCCTCGCTGACAGAGCTCCCAGGGCAGCCCGCCCTACCAGGCCCACGTAAACAAACGGATAGCTGCGGTGATTATGACAAACGCCTCCTTCGGCTGAGGAAGCTCGACTATGTGGACCCCCACCACCCACCCACCCTCCTCACCCTCCTTTTTCCTCCCTCGGAGTGCCCAAAAAAATCCATACTGAAAGTGTTTTGTGTCGTTTGGAAAATATGTTGGAAGTTAGTGAGTGAGCAGTGAGGCCAAGTAATCTTTTTTTTTTATTATTTTTTTAGAAGAAAGCAGGAAGACACATGAGACAAAACAGACATAGCTCAGTGTTTTCCACTATGTCATTCCTCACTTTTTTTTCTTCCCTCTCCTTGTTACTTTTTTTAGCCGACAGAGTTGAGCTGTCTGTCCACAGTGTTGGCTTCGAATCGACAGAATGTGCCGAACTGCTATTTCACTTCGGTGTGAGCTAGCGCTGCTGCTATTTCCTACAGGCTATCCAAGCCTTCCTGAGGTTTTGTTGTTGAACAGAATGCAGAGTTTGTGGCTTCGCGGAGAGCTGCGAGAAGCCCCAGCCTCTCCTCGGTAATGCAATAGACCGGGGGCTCGTCGCACAGAGGTGACAGCCTGGCTCCTTGCAGACTGCAGCGGGACCATGTATCCGCTGTGAGTGTTGGCGTTTATCACYGGGGCCGATCATCAGATGGGTATCAGCTGCAGGCAGAGAAAGGAAGCATGCGCTTACGTCTAAATAAAGATTTAGGAGGTGGAAGCGAGAACCTGTGTGTCAAAGAGGGAAGCACACAAATGATGTTTTGTCAGCTGATGTAGGCCGTGTTTGCAGACCCTAAAGAAATGAAATGTTGGCTTTACTGAACTTAGTTACAGTGGGTAAAATAAGTATTGAACGCGTCACCATTTTTCTCAGTAAATATATTACTAGAGGTGCTAATG
>NW_013952419.1:1866488-1873127 GCF_001266775.1 Austrofundulus limnaeus | reverse complement strand
CTTCAGAAGATTGTAACTACAATTTTATATATTCCTGGTGATTAGAAAATATGATGACTTGTTATACTCAATGTTAAAAACGACACATTTGAGTTGCGGATAATGGATGCAGACTTTAAATTTGAAGGTATTCTCAGCTAAACTGCAGAAATAATTGTAATTACAGCCCATAGAAATGAAGAGCTCAGATGTATTCTGACTGTCTTCAGTTGTTTATGCCTTTAGTTTCATCTAAAGCAAGTAAAAAGCAAGTTTGGGATCAGACGACAGCAGAAATGTTTGTCTCCTAACCTTCAAAAACTCTTTAGTCTCTTGGATGACATGTTTCATTTGTTCAGGGAATACTGTCAACCCACGAGAGGAAAGGGAGTAATCTTGTTTTCCAGACTTCTACATTCACTCAGCTGTCTTCTGTCACACCATCAATAAATAGTATTTCCTCACTGCCACAGGAAGCCACGCAGACACATGCCATTTCTCTGCCTCGCTCTTTCAAACTTGACATCTGCCATAAATCTTGAGTCATTTTAAGACCACAGTCGACTACTTTAAAAAAAACTGTTAAATCCTCGGAAACATTTATTTACATTTAAAAATTTTTTTATTATTATGTTTTGTACCTTGTTGCAAATTTTCACAAAGTCTTATTGTTATTTTAGATTTGGTGAGACTAACCCTAATGTCCTGGAGAGGGTTTTCCACTGCTGAGGTGCAGCAAAAGGATTTTTGTCTCAAAGAAAAGGAAAAAAAAAGTTGTTGACGAAAAACTAGACTTCTCCAAAGAAATTCTCTCCAGCTGTCAATTTCCAAGCCTCGTGTTTCATAATAAATAACACATTTTCTGAAGAAGCAAGAACCTCCCACCATTTCTGACACTCCCACTTCAGCACGTCTTAGTAACCATGCTTCAGACTGAGCTGCAGGGAGGAGCTTTGTACAAATAGGCGGAGCTTTGTAYCGGCAAGCGTTTAGGAAGCTCCACATGGCTACCACAGGAGATTCAAGGATTTCTCAAACATGCATGAATGAGTCAAAACAACACTCTGGTTATGTTTTTTGATGAGAGAACATGACATAAAGCTAAAAAAGTTGATTTTTCATAATACCCGCCCCTAATTTATGAAAAAATAAACTGAAAACAACCTAAAAAAGCAAAACTTTTAACACCCCTTGCACCACAGTTTTAGCACAAAGAGCTGCACACCGTTAACCCTCTTCCTTCCCCACACTTCCCACGTGTCCCTGCGCTCTAGGGACGACCACGGCTTTAGCCCCCTCCACTGGGCGTGCCGCGAGGGGAAGAGCTCCGTCGTGGACATGCTGATCATGAGAGGCGCACGCATCAACGTGATGAACCGGGGCGACGACACGCCCTTGCACCTCGCCGCGAGCCATGGACACAGGGACATCGTGGCTAAGGTTCGCTTGTGTGGGCAGTTCACAGCTTGCTTTGTTGTGGACATTTTATTTATTTATTTATTTATTTATTTATTTACATGTGGTTACCAGCTGATTCAGTGCAAAGCAGATCCCAATACAGTCAACGAGCATGGAAACACACCACTCCACTACGCCTGCTTCTGGGGTCATGATGAAGTTGCAGAGGTGCAGCACTCACACACACATGCATGTTGGTTTTTCTGTCCTTGTGAGGACTTTGCATTGACTTCCATTCGTTTTCCAGTCATTCCTATAGCCTGACCCTAACCCTTCACCTCAGTACATACCTGACCCGAAACCTAACCAAAACTCAATTCACACCTTGGTCCTAAATCCAGCCCCTTAACCCCAAAATGACATCATAGGGAGTACTGGGTCCCTGTAAGGCAGTGTGTGTTTGAAAAATTGGGACCATTTTAGCAAAGATTCAGCCACACACACATTTTTACTTCCTTTAGTTGGATTTGTTAACTTAAAAAGCCCTCTGCTGGTCGAAAATAGCCACTGCAATGAAAGTCAAAGCACTCTCAAGGTTATGAAATTTAATGCTGTTTAATATTTTCATTATACATTTAAAAACTATATTTTTTTAGGATTTGGTAGCGAATGGAGCCCAGGTGTGTGTATGTAACAGATATGGACAGACACCTCTGGATAAGGCCAAGCCTCATTTAAGACAGCTGCTGCAAGGTTATTTCTATATTTTAAAGCATATTTGCCACTAAAATAGACAAATATGTTGGCCATCTAACTGAACGACTGCATCACTGTGTTTCATTTGTAGAAAAGGCAGAGAAACTGGGCCAAAGTTTGACCAAAATCCCATATAAGGAAACTTTCTGGAAGGGTACCATGAGGACACGACCCCGTGTGTAGCATTCCTTCTAAACGGCATGAACAAATAGGGATGTCAAATATGATTCTGTGCTTTGTGAGTCATGTTGTTTCACTCCCACAGGTAATGGAACCCTCAACAAGCAGGCTGGTATTGATTATAAGCAGCTTTCGCTTCTGGCGAAGATCAGTGAAAACCAGTCTGGGGAGGTCAGATACCCTCTGTCCTTTTTTTATATGCTTCTGCCTGCCTGTTTTGAAAAAAATAAAAAGAATTTTACTACCCAGTTGTTTACTGGACCACGTGCTCTGTTTTTAGTTATGGCAGGGTCGATGGCAAGGGGATGAGATCGTAGTGAAGGTGCTGCATGTGAGGGACTGGACCACCAGGAAGAGCAGAGACTTCAACGAGGAGCATCCAAAACTCAGGTTATTTACAGATCAAAGTCAGAACAGATCCGTTCAGATTTAAACCCGTTTCATGCAGAGACTCTTGGAATCATTATCTTGTACTGTTAATGCAATCATGCCTTCAGGTGACGAATCAAAAATAGCTGTTTGTGCAACAAACAAATCCACTTTGACTTCATGAAGTCTGATCTACGAGGATGTGCTTCAAGCAGTTTTTACTTTATGTTGTTTTTGTTGCCCAAAAAAAAGAAACTTCCACATTGGGTATGCTGAATTTGAAATAACGTGTATAAATACATGAGAGGATTTTAGTTTGCTGAAAATAAACCCAAGCTAATTCACGTTGGCCCCCAGAAGCACATCTCCATACAGTAAATTGCTCATTAGCATAATCATAGCAAAGTTGTAAGCAGCTTCTCTCGTGTGCATCTGAGGTGTCTGAAACTGAATTAGATACACAGCAATAAACAAAGCATGTTTACTTTATAGCCATCTTTGCTGTGTTTAATCAGTCCCACAAACTTCAGATCTTCTTTGGGCTACAAGCAGAGACAAAACTCTAAGGAGACAAATTTTGTTTTGCTGACCAGATCAAGAATATCCCACTGGGAAGGCAATGGACTGCAGATTTTAGCAGTCCGCTTGCTTTCATGTTCACTTCCATCCTCGGCTTCTAACAACTAAAGCTTGTATAAAAGTAATTGGGGTGAGTGTGGTGGAAACTTCAGAGCCGATGTAAAATTTAGGAAAAAATGAAAGCGTTTCTCTTAATGAACTTGTAAAACTAGTGCTCAGCTTAGCTTAAAAGTGCTGCATGTGTGACATAAGTCATAAAAAAATCTCGCTTATTACTTAATTGAGACCTGCTTTATCCAGAGTTTGTTGTTGTTTACATTTTCTGTAAACATTTATCTCTCTTTTCCACCTTTTGTCGCCTCACAGGATCTTTTCTCATCCGAACGTTCTGCCTGTTCTCGGAGCCTGTCAGTCTCCTCCRTCTCCTCATCCCATCATCATCACCCATTTCATGCCATACGGATCGTTGTTCAACATCCTCCACCAGGGCACCAGTGAGTCATTGCCACKGAAACRGAAATACACGACAGTGAYGACACTGGACGAGATATTCAWATGCCATCTTGCTAGGTGCTTCGTRTATCGTGTGTRTKGTTTACATGTTAAATCCACCAGTTGTTACCTTTAAATGTGTGCTATATATGGTGGCAACAGTCCAAAATCACATAGAAAGCCTGGTCAAGCATTAATGGGAGCACTACTGATAAAATTACCAAGTTTTAGTGATTTAAGTGTCATTTTTCTAGCTAAACAAGTACATAACTGCACTTTTAAGTACTTGCTTTAACTTTCATTCTAATCAGAGCTCTTCTACCAGTATCTGTAGGTAATTTCACTTGGACTTACGTACCTTAACCCTGTATAATATACTTTTTTTCTTATAATACCGAAAATATTTAGTTTAAATATAACATGCACTTCTGTATTTAGACATGCATGCTTGAGTTTTTAGCCTATACACTAATTAGTCACATAAACATGATTTATTAACTTCAAATTTCGTGTAACTAGCTCCTTTTTGGGATCTTTTTCCTGGTGGGATAGGACTGTTTTGGCCGGTTTGTTAAACGTCCCTTCACACATGCGGTGTTCAAGTTTCTTTCAGCTCCTGTCTCGAGTTATGACTAAAATTATCAGTGGTGGGTCAGATGGAAGTCTCCTGCAGGCTGCTGCCATTTGAATAGCCCTGGTGTATATTATGTTTAGAAGGATATTATGGCAAAATATTAACAAGCCTCCAACATTTAGCTCCATGTCTGAGTTTAGTGTTTTCACTCTGACCTTTTAGGTTTTGCTGCCACTCTGAAAGGAACTAACTGTATAGCACTTGGCAAGATGGCAGCACACATTCTCATCTAGTTAGTATATATTGCAGTGTGGCTGGTCACCTCTACTTTACAGGTCATTGCTTTCATGTACAAGAGTAAAAACAGGAAGTGGCTACAATGTACTTATATTGAAGTTTTGATGTTCCCAAACCGTTTCATCAAAGGGTTCTTGTTCTTCTCTATTTCTGTTTCCTTCCTCTTCCTCAGCTCTGGTCGTCGATCAAAGCCAAGCGGTGAAGTTTGCTCTGAACATTGCGAGCGGCATGGCGTTCCTCCACACCTTGGAGCCGATGGTTGCACGGCTTTACCTCAACAGTAAGCACGTCATGGTAAGGCGGCGCCGTTCGAGTAAACAAACCCAGCGCCGCGTGTTCGGTTAGCATGAAGCTAATGGGGTTTGGTTTACAGATCGATGAGGACATGACAGCCAGAATAAGCATGGCGGATGCCAAGTTCTCCTTCCAGTGTCCTGGTCGTATGTACGCCCCAGCCTGGATAGCCCCTGAAGGTATTTGTTCTCCTCCTTCTTGCTCGTTAACACCTTCCTTAGCTTTATGAGTCGTTCGGTCTGGAAAGTAGTGTATTATTTCTGCCCGGTTCAGCTGTTTATTCTTCTTCCTGTTTGTCATCAGCACTGCAAAAGAAGCCTGAAGACATCAACAGAAGATCTGCTGACATGTGGAGCTTTGCAGTGTTGCTGTGGGAACTGGTTACCAGAGAGGTCCCCTTTGCTGATCTCTCAAACATGGAGATTGGCATGAAGGTATGTGGGCATCTCATTTACCAGCTCCCACCACAGCCATATATTCAAGTCCAAACCTGAACGCTCGAACCTACTACTTCTGCACATTTCTGTTTGGGTTATTTAAAGTAATCATTGTATCTCCATTTATTCCCATTGCTCAGGTGGCTCTAGAGGGGCTCCGGCCAACCATCCCACCAGGAATCTCTCCTCACATCTGTAAGCTGATGAGGCTCTGYATGAACGAAGACCCGGCCAAGAGGCCCAAGTTCGACATGATCGTTCCCATTTTGGAGAAAATGCAGGAGAAGTGATTGTCCAGTCGGCCCAGCTCTGTTGTTGGTTTTAATTCTTGTTTGTTTTTATTTAAACCACTTTTTATCTTCACTCCAGCCATCATATRTATCTGCCAGGCCACTGTAAATAACGCCAAAAAAAACCACTGCAGCTGCACACAGCTTGAACACTTATTTCACTGCTTGTTTTATGTAAGCTAATTTGAATTTTAAATGTTATTTCTCTCATATATTGATCAGTTGTCCTGACTGAAATAATGACATTATATTCYGTGTGGATTACAGTTGAGTAATATGTCAGATGGGGAAAAAAAACCAAAGAAATGTGTGTAGAATCTGACTTTTTATACACATTTACAACTGCAGATGTAATAAATGTTTTATATATTTATGACAAACCTGTGTTATTATTCTAATATATAGTCCTAAGTTCTCCAAAACAGAATAAATATATTAAAGGTCACAAAATAAGATTYAAAAGYTTCAGAAAATTTGCAGCGAAGTGATTTAGCAGTCAGTTTTAAAATAAAAATATAATGTGAGTTACTACAGTAATTAAATGGCAGTCCAGGGTTAGAAGAGGTAGTARAACCCACCCACAACTGACTGAAAAATGAAAATGCATCATGGTATTTACAATATTTTGCAAGCATTYCTTATTCTAATGGAACCTAAAATGTAAGACAAAAATATTAATAGGCCAATAAGTTTGTGCTGTTTTATTTGCTACTTTATGTGAAGTTGAAATGGAGTCCTTGTGAGACTTTATTAGTCTGACGTCTTATTCAGAAGGAAGAAAATACAATATGATGCAGAACTTTGACCTTCCTCACTTAAGTTTTTCTTTATTTAATGTTAAAATGTTTATCTGAACTTCATAATATATTTCTGCTTATGCTGCTGTGCATTATTAATGTCAAATACAAATCCCTAACACGTAGTCAGCACCGTTTTATATTTTTGTTTCAAATGTTTTCACATTTGCATACCCTTTTAATGCTGGATATATATA
>NW_013952419.1:1831351-1865278 GCF_001266775.1 Austrofundulus limnaeus | reverse complement strand
CCAGTGTAACTGTTTGGGCTGTCTTGGCTGATCCAAATCACTGTGAAGGTGTTATACTGCCATCTGGTGGTGGTGAGCTGACATAAAAAGTTAATACTGGTTTGAACAAAATGAAATGAGGGATAAACATTTGAAGTTTGGACACAGTATTATCTCTGATCAACAAACTAATTGTTGTTTAAGTATTTAAAAGCGAGGGAACGTGGACATTGATGGGCATTAATAATCCCTGTAACTAAGCCAGATTTATCCATGTTGGTCATTTTTATCCATAGCCTACGGCAGATATATGTTGAGGAAAAACAAAAATACATAAAAACTACACTCTAACAAATGCATGCGACTAAGATAAAATATACATGTAAAACTAAGCAAAATTAAAAAARGATGATGTAAAACTACTTTAGGCTTTATTGTTATTATTTTGGAGAAAAGCAAAGTCACGTGATCAGTCAGCTGACTCGCGTTGCTTCTCATGTGAACAGCAACAACGGGACCAGTCGGGTCAGAGCGGAAGTTGCGCTGCAAAACAACAAGCAGGTGAGTAATTTCCTCTCCTGAAGCGTTAAAACACCTCGTAGGTCTTGCAGAACTTCCCTTTAACACCTATATATTTTTGTTTTCTTGACACCTATATTATATATATTATTGTTTTCTTGACACCTGTATATATATTTGTTTTCTTGCTTGGTTTCTCTTCTGTCTTTTGCAGTCGCGGACAGCAGACAGTTCTCTGAGGAAACCTGCCGTCGAGACACGATGACCCCCAAATTGTGGCCCACTTTGGGGTTGATGACCTGCACTTTGTTCCTGGTGTTGCCGCTGTTCGGATCGTGTGAACCGGGCCAGCCGTCGGCCCGGACCCGAACCGTGTTCGTGGAGCAGATCGATCGTTTTGGACTCGGTTTCAACTGGAAGAATCTGTCCTGCCCTGTGTGCAAAGTTCTCTTCACCATTCTTGATATCGCCCTCCTGGTAACGTTAAAACACTTGAGTGTCTTGTGCTAGTGGGACGTTTAGTTTCAGAGTAATTATTTAATTTCAGGAAAATCCACATTGCTGAGTGATACAGAGTTGTTTTAGAGTTGTCCAACTCATTTTTAAAGGTCTAAAAATGTGTAAACAAATGTCTAACACGTGAGAAAGCCTGAGTGACAGCTCAGAAACAAACAGTGTAAGGTCAGATTGGTCAATTTAGTCAACTTTTCAATTCAAATTCAGTTCAAAAATACTTTATTGATCCCAGAGGGAAATTAGGTTTTAGATTAGGTTTTTTTTTAAATGCTCTGAAAGTTGCTACCTCTGTTTCTACACTTGTGCCCCTTTTGTAACGACAGCACAGTAGAGCGAAATTAAAAACAAATCATACATTTTAGTTTGCTTGTCTTTACTGTTGCTTTCAGTCGACTTCTCTTTCCGTAGGAACAAGGCACTTCTCCATATTTGTTACAGGGTTATTGCAGTTTATCAGTAAATGTGAGATACTGTTTCCTCCCCCAGCTAAAAAAAAAGGCCCATTGTTTGTAGATCAGAAGTACTTTCGACATATAATCAGGGTGAACTGTCAAGTGATGTGAAACTTTGGGTACATTTGCTCAATTATTGACATCATTTGGTGCAATGCATTTTCTTGTCTGATCCTTTTTCTGCCTTTTTTTTTTACATCAGAATGATGCAAATGAAGAGCGAGTGGCGTACGCGGTGAGCGAGGCGTGCATCCGTCTCCATCTGGCCGACGAGACGGTGTGTCGGAAAATCATCGAGCTCTTCAGGGACGACTTCATCAGGGTCCTGCAGGAGTCCCTGCTGTGGCCCAGTGAAGCGTGCGCGTTGCTGGTGGGCCCCTCCTGCGGCAAGTTTGACATTTACGCGCCGTGGAACATCACTTTGCCAAATGTTCCCAAACCCCCCGTTACGCCACCCTCTCCTCCTAAACCTGGGTCTCCACAGAGCAGAGTCCTTTTTCTCACAGACATCCACTGGGACAAGGTGAGCGTGTGCTGCTGAGAAAAGACAAAGCACAACTGCTGGTACATGGTTTAAAATGAGCAAATCTGGTTTTATATACTTGTAATATACTTGTTTTTGTAGTGCTGCGGGCTTAGCGTCATAGTTTCATGTTTATAGTAAACAACTTGCATACAAAGACACGGAGTTCAGCCTGTAAATCTATGCACTAWACAAACACGAGCTTAAAGTTACTGATTTACTCAGTGGAATTGTAGCAACAAACTTGTTTTGACTAACAGGTCCCCAGGGTCTTTGTACTTTTTGGTCATTTGTTTTTTTCTATTTTAAAAACAGATATTAAAAAAACATTCTATTTTCATTTTATACTGCAAAAAAACCTTGTTTTATTTTTCTCAAACTGGACGTTAACACCGTCCTTAGCTGACCATTTAAGGTGGAGCTAGTTAAATAACTTTTTAATAATTGGCTKCTGCCTGTAAATAAATAAACGCTAGCTAACTACTTCAGCATTTCTTTAAATAACTGTAGGCTGTGTAGGATGATACGCTTATAGAAATATAAGGGTTCCCACACCTCTCATAACAAGGTTATGAGGAAATTATTTACCAAGGAATTTCTTATTTTTCGTCAATATCTTGTAGGGCTGCAACGATTAATCGATGACTAATCGATTATTAAAATAATCGATAACTAATTTAATAATCGATTGATCATTTTCTTTTTTTTTGTTCTTTACTTTGTTCTTCTCTCCAAACTGCTTTGACACCTTCCACTGCCACATCTGCCTTTCTGTCCTTGACACACATGCGCAGTAGTGGTAACTGGGGTAGGCCATGGACGTCACAAGACATTATACAGACAGGCTCTGGTATCATGGCTACCTGACAACAGAGCTCAAAATGTGGGATCATTTTAAGAAAATGAAAGAGAAACCTGTGCAATATCTGCAGAGCAGAACGTGCCTTCTACAGCAATTATTTTTAGTTAGCACATAGCTAAAATCTAACCATGGTTATATAATAGCAGCTGCATTCTGGCACGATAAGCCCTATGTTTTATATTCAATTAACATATGATCCGATTAGTTGACTAATCGAAAAAAATAATCGGTGATAATTGATTATAAAAATAATCGTTTGAGGCAGCCCTAATATCTTGGCTGTGCAAAGTGAATCAAAACACACAATGAGTGAGCCAACCCGATGCTTTCAATTGGATCCATAAACAATATGCGATCGTTTTTTTTTTACATAAATTAAACAAATCATGAGTTAACAACGTAATTGTGGGTAATCAGCTTCCTATAACAAGTTTAGAATCAACAAAGATATGAATTCGCGTCCGAAGTCAATCAATATCAACTCAAWACTTAGAATAGAACAGTAAAACTTCAGTTCTGCTGTTAAATAAACCAAACATTTACTGGCACATTAARCTTAGATTCTGGCAAGGCAAATTGTAACGAAAGGAGGAAAAGTAAGATCAGTATTTCTACTTGTSTTCACAGTAAAAATAAAAACAGTGATTTGCATAAAAATACAATTCTCTGTGATTCGTTTTAAACCATAATAAATCTTTGAGGCACAATAAGAGAACAGAAGTTGTTCTACTTTTTTCATGTGACAGGCATTATCTTTGATTTAACAAATGCATAAACATTCTTAGTTAAATGAYAAATGAATCACGAACAATGGAGATTATTCTKTCCRTTATCTGATTAAGAGGAAGAGTGGTTCTCTTCCACGGTTAGAATGACCTGTCTTTGGCATAAATAGAGCTCAGAGCGGAACAGAGTTTCTGTCTTCTTTCCAGGCCTGCTTTAGAGGCAGAAAACCTTGTTTTCTCACCCCTACAGCTGAGTTTTTTTATTAATATAGCTAATTTATATTAAAAATATATATACCGGTACTTTAAATAGTCTAACAGGATGAATAAACAGATTTTAGTTTGACATTTCTTTAGTGTCAGCTGATGTTTTGTTTATTACTGACTGCTTTAGGCCTAAGCCTTTCTCCAAGAGGTTCATAGTGAGGAACTTGAAGCTGCAGCAGGTTCCACWGGACAGTGTTGAGTTTCCTTGATAACAGTGTTAAACTTCTGGTTTGAGAAAATAAAAAGATGAACCATTTTTCCTGTTTTTAGAACCTAAAAATAAAATAATCATCTGTTTTTAAAAGGAAAAAACGAACGACCAAAACGTTCACGGACCGAGCGGCTCTGGTTCTGACTGTTTTGGAAGGAATTCTACATTTTTTGTAAAGACGTCTCTGTCGACAGGAGTATCAGTCCGGCAGCGCCGCCGACTGCAAGGAACCTCTGTGCTGTCGCAACAACTCGGGCGTCTCCAGATGGAGGCGAAGGAAAGCTGGATACTGGGGAACCTACAGCAAGTGTGACCTTCCTCTGCGCACCGTGGAGAACCTTCTAGAAAACGTCGCCAGAGCTGGACCTTGGGACTGGGTCTACTGGACCGGAGACATCCCAGCGCACAATGTTTGGTCTCAAACCAGGACAGAGCAGCTAACAGAGCTTACGGTCATCTCCAGGCTCATCCACAAGTAATGCTTAACTTATCCACTACACTTGGATTAAACTGATTGTAGCTTTCATCTGATACTCATCCTTTTTAATGTAGAATTAATCCAGAGACTGTTATTGAGTCTTACTTTTTTTCCCTACCTAGACACCTTGGACCCAATGTGACTGTTTTCCCTGCAATAGGAAACCATGAAAGTACACCAGTGAACAGCTTCCCGCCACCTTTTGTTCATGGCAACAAGTCGTCTTCCTGGCTTTATGAGAAAATGGCAGAGGARTGGTCACCCTGGTTATCGGAGCAGGCTTTAAAGACTTTGAGGTTTATCAAATTACTTTTATCATTATTCTTTCCATATTTATCATGAAATTAAGGTAATTTAGGACATCTTCTGGCTGGGGACTCCTCCCCCTTGCAAACCCACAAACCCGGTGTGATGTAGCGTAGCTGTGGGGAAAGAAATCGTGTTTGACCAGAGATTGAACAAACATTTCTCTGGWCCTAACAGCTTTTTCTTTAATCTAGACAGACCTACTAGCCAATCAGAAGTCGTTTGGGGGCKGGACTTGGATCTCAGCAAAAACTTTGATTCATTCTGTGTTCCTTTTACATCGTATTCCCGGAGCTGGTAAATGGTAGTGATGTCATTTCCCAACAAACCATATGAAACTGCATTCCAGTTATCCGAAGGGCAAATGCATTGTTGCCGCTAACCTAGCTACAACACTGCTACAATATAAACAATGACAAAAAGAGAGCTCTACTATGTATTTCATCCAAGTAAACATTGATTTTAACACGTACAGTATTGCAAAGAAAACACTACTTGTGCGAGTGATTAAATATGCACAAAAAATTAAGAAAGATAATTAACAGTATAAGTTACGGAGTTAACTTTCTAAAGCTGCGAGTAGCCGCCATCTTGAAATCGAAACTGAGGGCAGTTTCATTTCTTCCACTAAATCAGTGGAATATTACCACTGGAGGGGGCGTTACCACTTCTCAGGACTACTGGAACGCAGCATTAGTATCAGCAGATTTGATAGGTGCTGAAAATAAAATAATGTTTGTTAGAGCACTTTTGAAAAAGGACTGGAGACAATATCAAAGCTGGCAGGCTTTTAAAACATCTGTTAGAGAGGACGAACCAGTAAAAGGATGTTCACCGATTCTTCCACCACCTGAGAGAGACGAGGCGCAGCTGCACAGGTGGATGCTAAAATTAGCTGGGCGGGAGCTGACGGGAGGAGCAGGGGAGAAGGGAGGTGCAGGCAAGGGGAGACAAGCGTAATGCCTTTTTTTTAACAGTGACCCAGGCAACGGCAACCAACAGGTGCGTGTGTACTGGGAGAAAACGAGACAGGTGATGTGCAAAAATTTGATTGGCCGCCGTGGGAGCACAGCCTGACTCGGTATAATTGGTTGTTTATGTTGCTTTAGTTCTTGGAATTAATCAATATTAGCAATAAAAAAAAACATGATCTTTCCTCCAGCTTTCTGAGGCCCCCCCGTCGCTCCCTGGTGACCCCCACTCATATGGAAAAGTTCTTGGTTGGTTGCACAGTTCAAGTTAAGTTTGTGGAACGGTCTGGAAGATGAGGTTAAAAATGCCAGATCTTTGTATATATTAAAGAGAATGATAAAATCTAGTATTCTGAAGAAATACGGAGAAGCATAAGTGAATTCATGAAAATTGTTGTTTTGAGTTGGTTTTTTAAATTTTGAACATATTTTGGGTTTTAAAAAGGGGCAGATACAGTATTATAAGATTTATTCTTCTTCTGCTGCCTTTCATTTTATTTGATTTTATTTTGATTGCGGTTTTTTTTTTTGTTATTTGCTGTGTAWATAATTGTTATAAATAAAATGAATAAATTTCGAAAAAAAAAAAAGTTCAATGGACACGCCAGAACCAGCACTCACTTAGAGAGTACCGTGATCTTCTGAGCTCAGAACTGAGTGATACTGAAACTCTTAACATGGTCATTTTTGTTTCCAAGTTTCTGACGTCATCGTTCAGGTCAGACCGTTGTGTGGGTAACAAGTTATGAGAAAATTGTCAAACAGTGGGTTTTGTCTTCGCGGCAGAGCAGCGACGTTTGCTGCAGTTTTGCTTTGAAGTTCACGTCTGACCACGGTGGGAACAACTGAAGTGGTGACACTTCTCAGAATATTGCACCTTACACGGAAGGCTTGAAGCGTTAATGGCTGACTCTGTTTCAGAGCCTTTTTTTGTGTGTGTGTGTGTGGTGGTTTTAGATATGCCGGATTCTACACGATGGTGATTCAGCCTGGTCTGAGGGTGGTCTCTCTCAACATGAACTTCTGTGCTCGGGAAAACTTCTGGCTGATGGTGAACTCAACTGACCCGGCTAACCAGCTGCAGTGGCTGGTCCATGTTCTCCAGACCAGTGAGGATAAAGGAGAGAAGGTCAGTTTAAAAGCTCAGGTTTTGCCACAGTCATGTGCTTCTCCTTGTTAGATGTGGATAATGGCTTTGTGGCTTTCACTTCAGTCGCATTTGCAATAAAGTTGGTTTTATTAGAGCTATAATCTACTTTATTGTGGTGTCATTAGTTTTTATTTGTTTTTTAGGTACATATTATTGGTCACATCCCACCTGGTTTGTGTCTCGGCAGCTGGAGTTGGAACTACTATCACATTGTCAACAGGTACCTGCAGTGGTCATTTAGGTTAAAAGTTTATGTCAAAATGCTTCCTGTGTATGTAAATAAGCATTTTAAATTACATGGTTGACTTATTCCTCTGTTTTCACTTCCTTATGTTTTGTGTCTGAATTGGAAAAGCTTACAAAATAAGACTTTGTTGTATTTCCAGGTATGAAAGTACAATTGCTGGGCAGTTTTTTGGACATACGCACCTGGATGAATTTCAGATGTTTTACGATGAGGAAACCATGACTCGGCCATTAGGAGTGGCCTTCATTGCCCCAAGTGTCACCACTTTTGTTAATCTTAACCCAGGTGAGTCCATAAACCATCTCCATGATCTCCTGTTAACTTGTATATTTATTATACCTACTGTMTAACTATAATACAACTTTTCAGGCTACCGTGTTTACTACCTTGATGGGAATTACCAAGGCAGCTCTCGGCTAGTGCTCGACCACGAAACCTATGTGCTCAACCTCACAGAGGCCAACCACAGTCCAGGGTTCCCAGGAAGTCCAGAAAAGAACCCCAAATGGACGTTGCTGTACCGTGCCACCGAGACCTACGGTCTTTCCACTCTGTTCCCCTCGGATYACGACRAGCTGTTGCGAACCTTTCTGAGCAACGATCRCGTGTTCCAGAAGTTCTGGTACCTCAGACACAAAGGACACGAGTCKGGGCCTTGCATAGAGTCGTGCAAAACCGAGGTGCTGTGCTTTCTGCGAAGTGGACGTTACGATGAGCTGCAGCAGTGCGACCRCCTCAACGGGTTTGGAGGAAGCCTGGTCCGGGCGGCTTTAAAAACTCTTTGTTGAATTACGTTAAGTTTGGACCGGYGGGCTGTTTGGGAGGGAGGGCGGTAAGATTACCAAAAATGAGCCACGAGACATTTTATTGCTGCAAGTTCATCAAGAATTGCACATAAGTAACCAAAACTGTTACAGGTAATGTAGATTTTGGAAATCCAGTCCAAGATGTTTTAAGTTCTGCTTTAGTCAGTATTTTTTCAGCCGGTAATATTTAGAAACAGGCTTTGAGGTTGGCCGTCTGCAATGCCAATTATGTAACGACAGCAAGTTCTCAAGCCTCGGCTGTTTACTTGAAATGCACAGAATGGTAGGCATTACTGTAGGTGGGTTTCAAGGCCATCAGGATTTTAGCTGGTAGGACTTCAATGAGTGCCTTTTCTCAGGGATTGGGTAAACATGTCAAACATTAACCACAATCTTTGTACTTTAAAGATGCTTTTAATTGCTTTTCTTAAGAATTGTACTTTTCCTCAAATCTTTTCTTGTAAATTGTAACAATGAAAGGTTTGCAACGAAACTGAGGAAAGAATATTGTAGCGGTGTCAGGGTTTAAGGTTTTAAAGATAGTGATTTCAAGTAGGCCAGTTTATAAAATAAATTTGAAAGCATGTTTTTTGTTCCCCCCCAGATTTCTGTACGCACTTTTGTGGAGAAATGCTTTATCACTCAGACGCCTAACATGTTCTTTTTCTGTTTGTCTGTTTGCACTTTAATTTTGTTTTTGATTAAAAAGAGTACCGTAAGTCTAATTATGTAATTAGTCAGTATAGAAAGGTTTTCCAATTTGTAATGTAACATGCTATAAACAAGCCATAATTTAAGAAATTGTGTGACTTATGAAATAAAAAGATAAATTTTTTCAAGGTTTTTGTTTTGATGGTAAAGCAMGTTAGCTTGGTTAGTTTTTATTTTTTGTTTTCTAGTAACAGCAATCACTAAATGCATTTCTAAATTTATAACAAGAATTTCATTCACTGGAGAACATTAAAGGGTGGTTTAATAGGAAGTTTTCCAACATTTCTTATACATTTCATGTGTCAAGTGCCAAAAAGAAATTCTCCAGTAAACAGCATCTTAGAGGTGGATCCTGCTGCACTAAAGATCATAACTTTTAGGTATAAAGGTGCATGCAGTTTGTCTTGTTTTTGTTCTTCTWAAACGTGCTTTTATTCAGAATCTGAGAAGAACATGGTGACACCAAAATCCTCTTTGTACAGGTTCCAAGTTTTGGGTTTGTGTGGGTTGTCCAGCTCCTCCCTGGGCAAGAACAGCCTGAGGARGGCACAAAGGAGGAAAATAAGTCAAAAGTGTTTCAAGACCAACGTAAGTATTTGGATTTTTAGATCAAAAGARAAACACACTTATTATTTTCTATGAATGATGTATTGAACCAGAAGTAGAAAGGAACATCTTCATATCCTTTTGGAAGACCCTGATGAGAAATAAATAAATAAAATGAGTAAACAAGATTTTACAATATAGTCTAGTTAAAAATATAAAAGGCAACTTACAGCACTTGATTCGAACATAACCTTCACATCTCCCTGAACCGTGGGGCCGTTGTGCAGGCTGATAACAGCTGCATTGTTGCCAGCATCAGGAAATACCTTTAAAAAATAAGTAAAAATCCAACTGAAAACAGGTTACCTGCTTAATAAACTTGTTTTATTGTATAATGAATGCGAGACTCACAGAGCAGTTCTCCTGTTTGGCGCACACGCACTGAAACACCAGCTCCTTCTTTACAATTATTTTCACCTTCAGATCACTGCCATCACCTTTCCCCACACCTGGGGGGGCACAAATCAATGCACAGACTGGGGCTTTCTGCTGGTGTAGCTGTGATCAGAGGGGTCTGCTGGGTTACCTGCTATAGAGTGGATGCGGATGCTTTTGCACCTGAGGCTTTTAGGYGGAGGCAGCTGTCGGTTGTACTGAATTTTCATGGTTTCGTAGTACCCCACGTACCGGCTCTGTGGGTCACAGAGACAGAATAAATTATTCTAATTAGTGTTTAAAATACAGCATACATTTAAGGCCTTGGACTCTTTCTGATTCTGCTGCAACACAAGATGTTCAATAACAAATTTAAATACAGTAAATGTATTATAATACTGCTCGGTGTAAAACGTCAGCTCTATTCTGGAAAATATTCCACTAAGGCAGAAACACGTTAATAAAAGGAAAGTGCACTGCGTGGTTTGGTCGTCTAATGATTTAATAAAGTTGCAAATATGCAGAGATTGAGTGACAACCGGACAGAAAGGAATCAGCAGCTCTGTCAAGTTACCACTGCTCAGCCACAGACAGGAAATGCATATAAATAACTTCCCGGCGTGGTCCGTAAGAACAAATAAGAGCRTGCCAAATACTAGAAAGATATTGAAYGGCCAATGAAAGTAATTACTTACTTAATACATGCAATGTGAAATGAGCACAAGGTTGTGGACAACAGAAAACCATGAGAACAGATTATACAAATGTGGCAGTAATCAGAGAGAGATACAGAACAGAACATGTCAAGGTAATGTCAACTTAGCAGTTAGGTAGGATTATATAATATATTTCCACCACAAACTCAAACAAGTGTCAAATTATTCTGAGCAGTTTCACATCTTTTAGCACAAAGTCAAATTCTTTTTAAACCGCTGCACCCTGCCTGACACAGGGAGATGCATGTTAGACTTTAGTGTCTAATTAAAAACCACAGTTTTACCTGAGAAGGAGTCTCCACTCCCTGAAACTTGGAACTCTGACTTTTGTCCGTCCTCCTCTCACCAAAATACTCCAGACTGTCCTGGTATGTAAACAGAAATAAACACAGTAGCAGCCTTGTAATAAAATACCTGACTAATTTATTAACCCCGGCCTGGAGAAAGCACAAACGTTGAGCGTACCTGTGCACTTTCAAACTGGTCGCTGTCAATGAGCCACGTGCACACCATTGTCCCTGTGCGTCCTGTGAAGAGCAGCACTAGGATCAGCATTTGGTAGAAGATACCCAGACGCAGTGAGGTACCAAAACCAAATCTTTGACGTCACCTTTTCCTCCTTTACAGTGAATAGCGATAATGTTTTTAGGATCCGCAGACATCCAGTCCCTCACACTTGCTGTGTATTTCAGCATGTCCCTGAGAAAATCCAGAACAGACTAATAACTAAAGAATYAGCGTTCCTGCAAAAATACAGTATGAATACTTAATGCTGAAAGAGTTTTGCTGAATAGCTGAAACTAGCTGAAAAAATACATTTTAAAAAAAGTAGCTGAAATCAGCACAATCAGAAAGCAAATTATCCAAGGTGAATTTAGCTGAAAATAATCTTCATTAGCTAAAACACAGAAAACAGCTATAATCAGAAAGAAACATAAAAAGCTTAAAATAGCAGAAAGACACACAAAAAAGTTTAAATTAACCAAAGACTAGTAGAAAAAGGTCAGAATAGCTAAAAAAAAAAAGCTAAAATCAGCAAAATAGAAGTTGAAAGAAGCTGAAATAAGCACAAGGAGACAAATAAAAGCAGAACTAAAATAAAAAAGGTAAAAAGTTCAGTAAAGACTTATGAACATTTTTGATATTTTTTAAGGATGTTGAAAACAGCACCATTCATTTTCTAAGAAAAACATGTCAGAAAAAAAAGTATAAATTGCTAAAGACACCAAAAGTTATAGCTAGAATGTCCTAAAGGAGCTGAACATTTTAAAATATAAAAGGTTGAAATAGCACATAAATTGCAGAATATGTGCCAAAAAACATACAAAAGAAAAAAAAGATCTTAAACTGTCAAGTTATGSTACAACCAATAATACTGCTTTCTGATGGATCCTCTTTTTTTGGTTTAAAGAAAAGTTTGTGTAGCCTGGAAACATCATTTAAAAACATGGTGGGAAGATGGCTCTAAAAACACAACCAAGCAAGGTGAAACAAATAATTAAAGACAGGTTTCTTACTCCAAAGACGGGACGTTGTGGTCATCAATGAACACCCGTTCAACCCTGTAGTGGAAGAACTTTGGGTCGTAGCCTTTCTCACCTAGAAACAGGTAAATAGTTAAGTTATGCAAGGGGGAAAAAAGCAGGGCAGACAAAAAGCYAACTTACTGCAGAGGTTGTAAACTTTGTAGTGCTCTCCGTGTTTAGTGTCTAGAAACCTTGCAACCTCCTGAAAAAAAAAAAAACAGAAGAGGTTATCGTTCACTGGGCACTTGATTCATCACAAGGGCTGCGTGCTTGACTACTTCTCAAGAAAAGTGATGGCGGAAGATGAATGCATGATGGGATAAAACTCCCCAAAAATCGTGCACACCTGTTCACTCCTACTTACCCTGATTGGATTCCTATAGAAGGCCTGCTTCCCAGAGGACGGGAAAGACATGGCAATGACACGGTCTGGAGAGGTGGGAACAGATGCAAACACATTTTCGAATTGTTAATAAAATATTTTATTTTTAATTGTAAAGAACATTTGATATTTTTGTAAGACAGATTAATAAAAATGACTCAGTTCAAAGTATCCAAAACAAAAACATCTCACACCTACCTGTGACGTAAGTGAGATCAAGGTCAAATCCATCTTTTTGATAACGCCTCTTGTTCTCAGATATCTAATGGGGGAAAACTTCCAGTTATACTTTGATGTTAAACCAAATGAGACTTAAACTTGTCTGTCATTAACTTGTTTCGATCACCTCCTGACGAACCTACCATCCTCCTGGTGACTTTCTCCAGCTCTTTCTTCTGAGATGCCAGCCTGAAAATCCTCACAAAGATGATTATTCTCAAAAAGCGCAGGAAGGTCACGACCCTGGCAACGACAGAATGAAAAAACACAAATAAGAACCAACTTCTCCTACCAGGGGATGCACAAAAACCTAACATTTTGACTGGCAAGTTAGTAAAAAGGTGGGAGTCTTGAGTAAAAGGACCAACCTAGGAATGAGGCTGGCACCGGACATGTCACTGAAGGTGTAGATCATGGTGACCACCAGTGTGATAACAACAACAACGGCGTCCACAATGTTCAACTTGGAGCTGAAGTACACTTTGAAACTAAAACAGGCCAAGAAAAGATAAGTAAAACATAAATAAAATATCACCTTCCCCTGTTCACGAAATGTATATCGTAGATGCAGTGGCGGAGCCAGACTTTTCTCAGGGGTGGCCAGACGGGGACCATTACTCACGAAGGGGTGGCCAGRAATATTACATCATTTTTACTTGAAAGTTTGTTGCAGATCTTTGTTTTTTGGTCATTCCCTTATGTCCTTATACAGGCAGTGATTATAAACATGGGTGTCACAACCATTTTAAAAGTGTGGGGACACACTGTTGTCTGGGGGTCCTCCCCCAGAAAATTTTGAACAAAATTGATGCCATTTCCTGCATTCTGGTGCATTTTACAAGGTTGTTTAACATACATAAATAAACACTTGATTTAATAATTATTCTTCATTAAACTAGTTCCATCATACTGTTTTAAACTCACTGTTACAGCTGAGATAAGTTTTAATTAATGTGTCACATTTTATCATATCTAATGACTTTAGGGGTGCCTTTTACTTTTGTATAGTTTATTGATTTATTTTTAATTTTAACACATCATTGTGCCAAATAATGATGACCTTCAACTGCATGTTTAAAACTAATATTAATAACTTTACCCAATGAACAGGTGCAATATTGATAAGGACCAACAGTGAATTTAAAGGGGCATTTAACTTTTTCTTTAGCGATAGGTCTACTCCCAACCAAAAAGGGGCAGAGCATCATGCAGCCTTCAAAACATAAAATTACACTGTGTTATGGTGACAAAAAAACAAAACAAAAACATTTATTACCACAAGTCAGATTACATAGACATTTTATACAAAGAAAACAATCACTTCTTTGTCACTTCTTTGAGCTTGGTGATGTTTCAAACTGTTAAACACTGCCACCAACTGTTAAGGAGGATTATTACACCCCTAAAGGTTGTTTCAATGTGGAAGGGGTGTCTACAGCAGGATGGCCAATGGGGTGGCCAAAGATGCGTCTGTGGCCATGGCCACCCCTGGCCACCCCTGGCTCCGCCCCTGCGTAGATGACTGTTTAGAAAACGGACAGGGTTTACGGAGTGACCCTGTCCTTGCATTCCAAAGTAACAGTGGAACACATGGTATTCATTTCCTGTAGTGCTTCCTCTTCATGATTTCCTGTTCAACATCTAATCTCACCAACATTCTGCTGACCAAGGAGCTTGGAAATGTTTGCATCACTCCTCAGAGCAACTCCAGCTCGCACACGCACAGTGACAACTGACGACAAATTATTTACGCAACTGTTACAAAAGTAGGATTTATGTCGATTCATGAGAGTGCGCTGTTCTTTCTGGAATCCAAAAAGCCTTTTACACTGGTGTGGTRGAGAGCGTCCGGACCACCTTTACAGTGTGGAACAACAGCTGTACTAGAGACCCATCGGGCGCAGCTTACCATCCTTCAGGGACGTTTACATCACCAGGTGCTGGGCTAGAGCCACATGCGTCCTTCATGACTCCTCCCATCCTGCACCTGCACTTTTCTCCCCAGGCAAAAAATACAAAACAAATCCAGACAGCTAAACTGCAATTTACCATCCAATCTGTGATCTGCTGCTTCTGATGTCTGCCTATTTCACTCAATTTATTTATTATAGTCCTTTTTCATGAATACATACTCAAWTGTCTAATATATTACTTTTTGTGTTACATCATCTTGGGTCTTGGGTAACTGTTTTTCATTTTTATCCATAATGGTGTGAATGGAAATAATCTGAGTCTGAGGCTGAAAGGAGGAGAAGTTGAGGAGGTAACACTGAACACAGTRCGGAGCTTGACAGGTTCATTTGAATCGTTTAAAGCAAAGATCAAAACAACTAAAAGCAGATGCTGAAACCTGCAAACTCACCCTTCCACATAGACCCGTAGCAGAACRTCAGCGAGGAAGAAGAAGGAGATGGTGAGGGACACGGCTTCTAAAGCGTTGCCAACGTCTCTGCTTTTGTTTGACAGCGAGAAGTCCACAATCACGAGCACAAAGTCTACAATGATCAGCACCACACCGAACACACTGGAGGAACAGACACAAAGTAAGGTTCATATGGTGCTCGTCGAGGAAAGGAAACGTTTCAAGTAAGAGAGACTCACCGAAACCCAAAGGACATGACAAACGGAGATATCGTTTTACGAATGTTGCTGTGAGAAGGAACAGGTGTCATGATTTACCTCCTAACCTCTTAAGTCCAAAATGTTAGATATAATGAACTTACTGGTACAYTGTATCCGGCACAGTTTTCTCCTCCTTTCCATCATCAATCTCTACTTTTGCATCTTCCATCTTTGCAACGTTTCTGTGAGAAAGATTAGACAGAGAGAGATAAATGCATTCTGTGTTTTTATTTTTATTTTATTTTTTTAAAAGGGAGGGGGAAATAGTTGAATGTTTTCTTCAAAAAGATTTTAAAAAATGCTTCTCACCCATTTACTCCTGAGTCTGAGCCTGGATTAAAGTACACAGACATTATAACTGAGCTTTTCTGGCTTTATTCTGGACTTCCTGAAAACTGGACGGACAAATAAATAAAGAAATAAATTAAATAAATAAATAAATGWACTTTTTAGATATTTGGCGTGTAAAACAAAACGAGTTTCTGCCTCGCATTCACTCACGAGTTCAAAAAGGAAAGTATTGCTTTTAAGTCGGCTATTTACCCTTTATGCAAACCACAGCTGCAGAAAATACAAAGCACAAGATTTCAAAGCATTAATGGAAACACAAACAAACATACCTGAGTGTATCTGTTGGACTAATTAAGCRCACAAACCCCCGTTAGGACTCATTGGAGAAATCTTTACGACAGCTCGTCTTGTGACTTCTTGGGAGGACGGAGAAAAAGGTTCAAAGGTTAACCGGGTAACTATCCTCCCCACTCACTAACTCTCATCTTTTTTTTCTTCTTTTTTTTTTTTGCAAACGTTGTAGTTTTCGGACTTCCTGGACTTGGGTGGAAACGCTCAGCTCTTCTGGTTAATCATCTTTCCTCTTCTTCCTCGTCCTCCTGTTTTCAGTCAGCTGTCAGTCTAAAAAAAAAAAAAAAGAAGCACCGAACCGAGCCTGCAGAAACCTCTTCCTGGCCTGCTTTACAAAGCTGGAGGTTTCAAAGTAAAATAGACCGACAGGGTTCAGCCCCCTCCTCCTGCTCCTCCTCCTCCTCCTCTGTCTCAAATCTGGTTCTAATTAGGTGACTGTGTGCATTCCTTGAAAAAAAAAAAAGAGGCATTACGTGTCAGGAGACGTCATTGTTTTTGTTTTCTGCTTATGTTTGTTCCTTTGTTGATTTTATCTTTTTGTTAAATCTACAACCTAAAAAATTCCACAGCATTTGTTGTTAGAACTTGACATAAAAATATTTTTTCAGCATAAAATTAAAGTTGTCTATAGCAGTGGTTCCCAAACTTTTTATCTTCTGACCCACAAAATATCCATGGCAAAAACTTGTGACCCCAAATATAACTGGTCTGAGTACATGAACTTCATTAATAACCCTAAAAWCGCAGGCTTTTTGACCATCTAAACAGCTTATACACAAATATAAATACTTATTTTTACTTRTTTTGTGTTTTTGTAATAAATAAAGGGAAAGTAGTACACCAGCAATTATTTTATTACCCTTTAAATTGATTTCTGGAGATTATCCAAGGTGCTTCATGACCCATAATTGGGTCCCAAACCCAACTTTGGGAACCAAAGTGCAGTGGTTCCCAAACTTTTCAGCYTTTGACCCACAAAATAACAGTAGCAGAGACCTGTGCCCCCAACTATTTTTGTATGATAAACATTTGTAGCAGGTCAACAACACATGGGCATAGTAACAATATTTTCATACTACATTTATCCATTTTAAATATACTAACCTCACTCCTTTGTAACAACTAAGGCAAAAATGTCATTAATTCAATATTTTCAGGACCCCACCTTGATGTTTCGGGACCCCACTTTGGGTCCCGACCCCAACTTTGGGAAACACTGGTCTATAGGAGTTGGCTAATTATTTTTAAAAGTCAGAGCATCACAAATTAATTAAATAATTATTTTTAATTAATTAATTAATCTCCTTTTAAATGTTTCAGCACACATTTTCATCACTCAACAACAGAAACTRTTATGAAAGATGATCAGGGCCACTGGGGGGGAAAAAATCTGACTTTAATCTCAGATCAAAGTAAATCATGCTGGTTTGCTAAACCAAACCAGTTACATGTTGGATATAAGCAATGTTGGTAACTTAAAAAGCTGAGTGGACATTGTTGCAACATTTTTTAAAGTTGAGCCAACAAAACATTTTTTAGAGCGTACCATAACTTTTGTAAAATCTGATTATTGGCAAAACCAACTGTTTTAAGTTTCAAAAGTTCCCACTGACAGCTCTGTTGGTAGAGTATGTGAAGAATGAGGTCCTCTCAGTACTTTATAACAAAAATAATCTGACCTGCTCTGGGATCAGCTATCCACTGCCATGCAATGCCAAGCAAAGAACATAAATCAGTCTGAGTTCACTATTTGGAAAAAAAATTGTTCCCTTCTGAATCATCTAATGTGGACCATGCAGAACTGACCTGGCCTATAAATAATACTGACACGTTAGAGGAGAACACACAACCTGAGGAAAACAAGAGTGAAGCATTGCAAAATGAAGGTAGGTTTGAGGCGATCTTATTTTCACAAGTTGTAAAATAATGTCAGTTATGTTATATTTGTGATTTTAGACAAATACTGCAGCAAGGAAGCTTTTCCGGAATATCATACCASTGCTGCCATTGTTGTACCTGGTCAGCCCAGCTTTTTCTGCACAACTTAACGTATGTAGCATCTGCTTTTACTTGGTTTTTTTTGCATTGACATTCGAAGCTGAAGCAGCTTAAGTAAATTACAGCGACAAAACAGAGAAACTTCATAACTTTAAGATGTCTATTTCTAGTTAAAAGCAGAAGACATGTGTGCGTCAGAGGTGGCAGCTCTCAAAAGCAGCATAAAGAAGCTGGAGAACGAACTTGTGATCACGACTTGGCAGGTTGAGCACCTGCAGATTCACAAACACTTCAGACCGTTGCAACGTACGCTCGACAGTGATCTTGAAATCGACCGAGCCTCTGTTAGAAACCAGGACGGTCTGAATCAGAACCTCACTAAAACACTTTCACCAGCTGGTAATTTAATTGTTCATGACAGAGGTAAGAATCGGGCTTTGGCTCAAGCTTTCTGCAGTCTTTTTGGTGTGGAATRTGAAAGATGTTTGCCAAAAACATTCTGCTTTCTGATGCTATTTTTCTAGACTGTTCTGAACTGTTTGACAGACTGAGACCACCAAGCGGTTTCTACCGCATCAAACCCAAATCCCACGAGGAGCCATTTTTAGTCTACTGTGATATGGAGGACGGAGGAGGGTGGACAGTTTTTCAAAGACGTCGACATGGAAAAGTCGACTTTGACAGGTATTGTACCTGAGCAGAAATGRTAGGCCATGTAAACTTGTATTAAGCTTGTAAAGTTAGCACAGCTGATCAAATATGAACATATCTTTGTAGAGACTGGGTGGACTACAGAGAYGGTTTTGGTGATTTCAAGCTGTGGAATGATGAGTTTTGGTTGGGGAATGAGCGTATATATTCTCTTCTTTCAGAAGGTCATGTAATCCTAATAATTTTTCACATAAAATCTAATATTACCTTTCATGTGTTACTATAATTAACAACACATCATGTCTATTGGTATTATCCCCCCCTGCAGGTAGAAACCTGGTGAAGATTGATCTCATGGACTGGGAAGGACTCAAAAGTTACGCATTTTACGAGAACTTCCGGATCACCATTGAGGCTGTAAGAAGAAAGTAAGAAAAAAATGCTTAAAATGACCATTTCAGCAAACCATGTTCTCTTATTCCAGGATAAGTATCGCCTCAAATATGGGCAGTACAGTGGTCAAGCTGGGGATGCGATGACTGGTGGTGGGGGRAGGGTGGAGCAGTGGTCGTCCTGTCTCAGTGGAATGCAGTTCAGCACCAGAGATCAGGTTATTACTCCCCCTATCAAAATTTAATATGCTATTATCTCTAGACTGTGTGCATAGGAGGATTGTGATAWCTTGATTGCAACTGACAGGATAATGACAGATTTCTTCAGGGAAGCTGTGCCCAGGAGAACAAGGCAGGTTGGTGGTTCAATAGGTAAGAACTTTAAACACGTATATTAATTTTTCTTCATTCACGGTTGATTTTTCCACAGACACTATTGTGACAAAGTCTGTGGTTCTGTACTGAATTTATTTCTAATGTTGCTCTTTTAACTGCAGGTGTCACGCAGCCAACCTGAATGGAAAGTACTACCGCAAAGGGAAGTACAAGGCTGAGTACGACAACGGTGTGGTGTGGGGGACATGGAAAGGCTTGTGGTATTCTCTTAGACACACCACCATAAAGGTGCGCCCCTTGGTTTTCTTGGACACCGTGGGAAGTGGAGCAGGGGACATTTGAAAAGCATCAGGTCTTAAAACGAAGAAACGCTCTGGCTTTTAAATTATCATTGCTCCTCTTTGTTTCATTTTTTAAATTTGTTATAAAAATCAGCTAAAATGTAACCTTTTCTTTCTTTAAGTATAGACTGCAACATTAAAACCAGCAGGATTTCAGCCTTTTTGCCTCACAAATGTTCATATTTTATCATTCTCAAACATGCTTAAATTTTCAATACAGAGCTAACCTATGCATATTTTATATTTTAAATGCACTCAATAGTTGGCTTTATCATAAACCAGAGGTGCCCAACGTGSTGCCAAGCTATTTGATTTGGCCCGCCAGCAGTTCCCCTGGTTAGTTTGGGCACCCCTGCCATAAACTATAGATCATGGTTCTCACTATGCAAGGTGGGACTTTACAGGTCGATTGAAACAACAAATTTAAAGTAGAAGAACCCCTTCATTTAGGCTTATTAAATACTGTCAAAGACATGACATGATGAAGGTATAAAATCATGTTAAAGAGATTTTGTTAAAGAGTTTAACAGTGGTGAGCAGAGAAGAAATATATATAAAAAATACACTGATTTGCAAAGTTTTCATTTAAAAAGAGAATTCAAAACAAACTGAAAAAGAGTTTCCTAAAACTTTGAATATCTTCAAATAGGAATATGTAACATTATCATATATTATTAACTGCTATGTGGATACATAGATTATTAGAAGAGTGTTGAAAAATGTTACTGGTTCCTCTCATGTATTCTTTTCCTCTTCCTGTACAAATACTGGTGAGAGATCCAAGTCCAGCATCCTCTGTTCTGCCTCGCTTAAACTGTAGGGAGAGACACCACTGTTGTAGATTCGAGACTTTGGTAGAGAGTGGCACCAGTCTTTCCTTTGCTGAGAAGACGTCAACACACCGAAGCTGGCGCTGCGCTTGCGCCCTTTGACTCCCGAGCAGGACTGAGCCTCTTTCAGTTTCCGAGCCAGCATGTTTCTTTGGATAGGTGACGGACCACGGCGGTTCCAGTTCTGTTCAGCTCGATCCACATTCAGTTTGTTCACTTCATGAGATCTGGGAAATCCTGAGGGTGGACCTCCGATCCCTGAGACTGATTCTCCACGTCCACCTTCTGGCTCACCAGACTTTTTCCTTTCTGCAGTGCCCCTGAAGTTTGTTTCAGCAAGTTTTTCAGGTGTTGATAAGCTATTTGTGTTTGTCCCTGTGTGTTTGAGTTGATTATTGTGTAAAGGAGCTGCTGTTTCTATCCAGGGCTTCTTCTGGTCGTTTGCCTGGGGTCTGGCTTTAGCCCACTCTGAGACTGCGTGCTCTGGAATGGGGTATGAACGATGTGGCTGTCTCTCCCATCCTCTGCCGGTCCAACAACTTCCTTCTGGAAGCGTCCGAGATCCCACCTGAACAACAAGTGACCACATGTTAATCTTGACTATAAACTGAATACAGCTAAATAATATACAGTAATTAAAGGTGCACAGTTGACCTGGGTCATGCTTCTTTCTCTGAACTGTCTGGCCTGAGCTGAGGACATCAGCTGGGGTTTGGTGTCATTAAAACTTGAGGTGCGCCTGAAGTTTGGATTCTTATGGTAGGTGTTTCCTGATGAAGCGTCTCCTCCTCCTCCTAGGCCTGCTAATCCACTCCTCTCGACCATTTCCACCCAATCCGCAGTGCGTTCTCGCCAATTAGAGCTCCTCCCGCTGGAATGAGCAGGGACAGGCGGGCCTAAAAGAAGCTCCACTCTGGGACTCAGTCTGTCTGATGTAACTTTTGAGGTCTGCGGTGACAGCTCTGATAAAGGAGTAGCAATGCAAAGTTGATTCTGGTTAACATTGTCCTTGAGATCAGAAGGAAGGGCAGAATGAGCAAGTCCTGTCGGCGTGGGAAAAGAGGAGGTAGTGGGTGAGGCAGATGCTTCTAAGGTGTCATGGACAGGGCTTGAGGAGACATGGTACAGCTGCGTGGCCTCTTTTAACCCCTTCTTCTTCATCTCTTTTAACTGTTGCTGTGCCAACCGGTACCTGCACAGACACTCTTGTCAAGGCTGGGTAATGATCAAATACATTTTGGGTACCCCCTTACAATAAGGCTCCCCTCATATATGGCTTATAAATAGTTTATAGATAAGTTATTAATTAATCTGTAAACACTTTATAAATTGTTAATAAGTGTTTATTTATTAATTAAGGACGGGAAAGAGACAAAACTGTCAGATTTCTTGCCAAACAGTGAGCCAAATGTGTTCATGTATATATCACATCTAAATGTGCTTATTAAACATTTCAGACCAGTTTAATACCTTGTAAGCACAATAATTTATTGAAAACACATATTTTACATATAAAATTGTACTGTATTACCACATTATACATATCCATAGTAATCAAAAGGAGCCTTATTGTAAAGTGTTGCACAGTATAATAATAATAATGTCATAACAGAGCCTTATAAATAGTATACYGTTTTACACTTTACAATAAGGCTCCTTTAYGGCATTTATACAAGTTTATTAGTCATTAATAAATAGTGTACCTACTGTCTTACATTTTACAATCAGGCTCCCTTTGACAGTTGTTAATATGTATAAGTAATAGTTCAATATCATTTTTTAAATGTGTGTTTCCAATACATAATTGCGCTTATAAACCTAGTAATATGTACACAAACAGATTTGGCTCACTATTTGGTGAGAAACCAGACAGTTTTGTCTCTTTCCTGTCATTAATTAATCCATAATAAACATTTATTAATGATTTATAGTGTTTACAGATGAATCAATAGCCTATCTATAAACTATTCATAAGCCATCTATAAGGGGAGCCTTATTATAAAGTGGTACCACATTTTGCAACATTTAAAGTAAATAAACATTTAAACATACCCAAATATTGTTGGTAAAACCTTCTGGCCTGTAGGAGACAACCTTTCTGAATCCGGTGAAAGCGGCAGCACCTGTGGCGTGAGAGGCTGAGWTCCGAAGGCGGGCCTGTCTTTCTGAGAACCGATGTCCCCTGAYGGGCCATGGCCGTCGCACAAGCTGGGCCTTTGGAGACTGTGGCCACAGATGGAGGCCTCGTCTGAAAGCTTGCGCCCCCCAGCRGAATGCATGGAACCTCTATGAGCCGAGCTGCACTGAGGCGTGCGGCAGAGCTTTTTCCACACAGTCACCACAACGGTAGCCGCGATCACAGCCAAGCAGAGGAAAATACCCACCACAACAATCATGTTTCCATCAAGGGGTTTGACTCCAACAGGTACGGGGGAGAAAGATGGAGAAGGAGAAGATAACACTGAGGAGTGAAGATAAACAATTAGCATCCACTTTTTGCTAAAAGGTCTCGTAAAGTGAAAAAGAATAGTTTTAGTGTATTGAATATACTTCTAAATAATTAAAAGTTAAAAAAAAGTTCGACTGTGAAGAAACTGACCGTTGCAGTCCTCCAGTGAGCACACAGACTGCTCCTTCACCATCCCTGTGCATTGCATCCCTCGTGCACCCGAGGGCAGTAAACACTCGCGCACTCGCTCCCTCACCCCATCCCCACAGCTCACGCTGCACACGCTCCACGGCTGCCAGGGACCCCAAGATTCTGTGTTTACAATGAGAAGATGAAAAGAGCAGACATGTTAGTCTTTTATAAGCCGTACTTGTGTGTCGCTTCATTTTAACCTGCCCTCTAACATTAAGCAACATTATCAGGAAAGACTGTGGCTTTTACCATTAATGCTCGATGCAATGCTGGGGATTATTTAAAGGAGACATATCATGTTTTTAAATTCTTCGGTTGGGGTCTATTTAAAGTGGAACTGCAATGCTTTGGTCTGTATCCCCCCTTATTGTGACTCCACAAGCCCCTCTTTCACTCCATTCCAGTTTGATAGAGGGGTTTATGATGATTGTATAGCAGTGCAGACACCTTTTGTTTACAAATGAATTAAAATATGTCAACAACAGAAGACTTGTCCATCTAAAATTTTCAGCTTGAGCCGTAATCTTTAGCGGCAACCWTTCCTTCCCTGACAATACTGAGTTACAGAGTAACTAAGTAAGTAAAACACTTATACGTTATGCAGCTACCAAATATTAAAGTGCCTATGACACAAACTTTTTAAAATAAATATAAAGGCATTACAGGAAAAATAACATTATTAGCATATTGCAGAAACAATTTCCCACTGCTGAGATGAACAGTTGTTTAGGTATTTGCATGTGAAGGAACAGGAAGTGATGTCAAAGGGGAATGTCTGCATGGAACATTGATAAAATAGCTAACGACACGAASTGTAGAGAAGAATCTGATGTTTCTTTAGATTATTTTGAGTCACTATCAGAGATAGATGAAGACGAGTCAGAGTTCAAATAAT
Source organism: Austrofundulus limnaeus (assembly GCF_001266775.1). Classification (NCBI taxonomy): domain Eukaryota; kingdom Metazoa; phylum Chordata; class Actinopteri; order Cyprinodontiformes; family Rivulidae; genus Austrofundulus; species Austrofundulus limnaeus. The sequence continues at coordinate 1,841,383 of NW_013952419.1, read as the reverse complement.
ATTGTTTCAATAAACAAAGATTGCAGAGTTCTATTTCTTAAAAAGTTCCCCTTTGATGTCACTTCCTGTTGCACTTTGGCTGTGCCAAGTTCAAAATAAAATATGCCATTTATGTGACAAAATGGGTAAAATCACGTTTTATGCAAGGTTTCATATATTAAAAAATGTGTTTTCTTTGACTTTTTGAATTCGATGATGTCACAGGCACTTTAAAGTATCCATCTATTAGATCTCACCTGCACTCCTGTAAACTACCAGACATGTCTGTGCTGGGCTAGGGGAGCGGCTGAAGTTGAAAAAAAAGCGAAAGCAGTACTTGTTTTTTCCCGGGTAAAACACGGAGCAGTTAAACTCAGTCTCATTCTCTCCCTGAGTCAGCCAGTTGAAGGCCAGAGGAGGAGGAGAAGGTTCCTCCATCACTGCGGAGGCAGCGACGCCTCTTCCAGCAGCACCCGCATCACTGTGCAGCGACACCTTCCCGCTGACGTGAGCACACGGTGGCGTAACCATTTTAACAGTCATCGTTCCCTCACAGCCGCTCTTGTAAGCGTTGGCATTTTCCACCAGCAGCTTATAAGAGAAAATGCGAGACAGGTAGAGAGGTCCAGAGCTCTTCACTTCTTGTGGTGTATGAGGAGATGTCAGAGCCACTTTTATAAAGTCCTTCTCAGTGAATGGGAATGCACAGGACAGCTCAACRCTCTGGGAATGGAGGGGTTTGATTTCTTTCCTTGTGCGAGCTCGAACTTTGTCAAAGGTGTTTCTTCCTATCTGGTTGTACTCCATGTAGCTCACTTCTAAGAAGAGTGCAGAGTTGATGTCACTGGAGCATGCCTGAAACTGTTCATTTGTAGATATCCCAACCTGAGGAGAGAATAATGCATCAATCTTTGTTGTGTTACTGTGTAGTAAACCCAAAATGATGTGTTAAATTTAAAAATATATATAATTAATCTACCTGAAAAGATCCTGAGTGGTTTCCTGCTCTCTCCACAGCAATATGAAAGGTGGGCCACTGCACTTGTAGCTCAGAACTCCACCACCAGGTCGAGCTCTCTGTGCTGGTGCCGTCCGTTCTGTTAGCGTGATTAACCTCTGTGATGCTGGTCTGCCTCAGCAGAAACCGGAAAGTTCCCGCATACAGGAAGCAGGAACAATCGAACTCCACCCTTCCAACCAGATGACTGCGGTCAAGGGTCCTGGTTAGAACCGTGGTGTTGGTCTCCATGTTGACCAGAGAGAGGGTCATGTTGCGGATGGTGCTGCCGTTGGATTTTGTGTTGAAGTCCACAAATACACTGCCATTGCTGAGGGCTACGTGGAAGGAAGGCCAGATACTGAGCCCTGCAAAAACTACAAGAATGAGATTAAAAAAAGACAAATTATTAGAAAGTTATGATACCATATTGATTTCTGACACCAGACATCGAACCAACAGGTAATGTATGTAAAACTGTTTAAATAGAATGTGGAAAAATAATTAGAAGCTTTTATTTTTGAGCTGATCTTTTTCACATTTTAAAGAAAATTCTCCAAAAGATATGCAATAACATAAAAAAATTCTGCACAACACTGCTACAATTAGCAGACAATAATTAGAAAATATAAGGCAGAAAATAAATTAAACATCTGAATTATATAAGTTTTGCAAATAAGTATATGTAGTCTAATTAGTACATTATTTTAGGAGCTATTAAGTAAGTATGACAATTCTACAAGATGTACTACAGCATATATATTTATGCTTTCTTCTTTGGATTGTATTTTCTTGAAAATTAGGAACTTTAATCAAGACAACACTTCTTGTTTCTCACCATATCCTACAAGCAGCAGGAGGGACAGCAGTGAGACAGCCTGTGGCATTCCGATGTTATGTTCCTCTTCTTTCTTCTACACCACATGACCGTCTTATCCCGACATCCCTCACCTCTATAAATCAGAGGGCAAACAGCAAGTTTTTGAAAAAAAAATTTCAATAATTTACAAAAGYAGCATTCTCAAACAGAAAAATTAAAAGCATGGAAGAAGTGTGTTCTTTCTTCTGAGGGTTGAAGAACAGGAAGATCATAGTATGAAACGGTAAACACGTTTTCTGGATTTTTTTTTAGGYGTGTCCTCCTCTTCCTTCCATCCTCACAATGGGCTCAAGGAGTTGTTGTCGTCACACTGCTGACATTCCTTTGACGGGCTTTGTTCACAACAAAGAAACAAATTTGTATACAATTTGTTGGTTCTACCATAGATTTTGAAGTTTTCACAGAAAATAAACTCATTAACGATAGTGCCACTAATTTCTTAAGATGAGGGGACTATAATTAAAATAAAGCAAAATAAATAATCATAATGCAAACAGATCTAGTCTTTTCATGCATCCAGAAGTATGCTCCATCATACAGTATTTTAAAAATATGCTGTAAAAAGAATGCTTTTATTAGACATTTCAGCTCGTTTTGTTTCTCATTTTATGGTTATAAGAAATATTTTTAGGGGTGGAAATGATGTTGACTTCTTATTCAGCTCCAGAKAGGAGCTGCTACCTGTAAATTATATCAGAAATCTTGACCATGACCAATTGAATTAGTTCAAACTCCATCAAAACAATAGATAGATAGATGATAGATGATAGATAGATAGATAAACTCAGCTGGGGTCAAATTAAATCCATTGCTCGCAGTGAGAACAGCACAAAAACTGAGTAAAATCCCAACAAAACAGAATAAACCTAATTTTATGATTAGCATGTGCCCAATTAAAAACTCTAAAAGTGTGAATAAATATAGCGTCTACATAATGTAAACAAAAACAAAAATTTGCCAGCAAATCATGAAATTACAAGTAGCCTACCATCTAGTGGTCGTAATAAATAATGATATTGTACTTACACGTCTTATCTTACGCATTATTTCTTTATAGTTTTTTGAACGAAACAGCGGCCGCAATAGTAGTTCCACGTACGAGCAGGACATTTTTCTTCAAATAAACACCAAAAACATTTCGCCAACACGCAGCGTCCGAAAGACCAGGGGTGCGCGCACGCATCTTAGGCGCGCGTGCCCTGAAAATCCGCTCAGTTGTTTACATGGGTGGACGTAATTTCCACATCAACTCTGTCATTTTTGTTTCGCAATTTCATTTAAAATACATCTAGTGAAAAGTTAAAGAAGTGCTGCAAATAAATTTAAATAGTTGTCGATATTTTTGAATTCTTATCTTGGCTCAAAAGATACCAATTCAAGATGATAGCAGTTTTCCCCAACAAACACACAGGTCATTAAACGCCTCAGCAGGTGCCAAAGAAAGAGGACTAAAATTAAWATGCAACAATAGAAATCTTTAATTTGCATACTCAATGCCATATCTTTACAAAAGGCTGACATTTTACTTATAAAAAAAATATTCGTGTCTATTTTATGGCAGGATGCCAAGGTACCATCAAATATTTGGGTCATTCTCCCACAAAGCCCTTCCTCAGTAGTCCTATAATTTTGCTATAAATCAGCGATATGAAGCAAACATAGCTGAACTTTAAGACACACTACAACACTAAAACATTCAGAATGGTGATAAAATAATGCAACACTGGACTGTCAGATGATTTCAAAACTCAAAGCCATTTTGCACAGAAAATAATAATAATAAAAAACCTCTGAATCATACACGACTATTATATTTCGACTTGCTTCAGCTCGGTTCTCAAGATTCCCTGGACCAACTGAGTTAAGCAGAGAACCACATGGCAGAGTAATCTAATCAGCTCTACAGACCCTTCATTTTTCCTTTAGCAAAAAAAAAAAAAAGAAAAACAGGAAGCATCCCAGGAGATGAAACACAGGTTACAGAGCATTTCAGTCCACAGCGATAAAGAACAATTCAATTCTGTGTAAACATCATTTGATATTTTTACAACATGCTAACCTAATCACATTTTTATATTCATTTATTTAAATAATCATTTTATTAAAACAGAAAGGACTAATTTCGATGAGCAGAACCAAAGGACCAATAAAATACTAAAGCTGGAGCCTTTTACATTTAGATTTGTTTAAAAGACAAGATAAAGAGGACAAGTTTCAGACTTTAATAATTTATTAAAGAAAATCACTATTTTTTAATTGAAATTTTATCCAAAAACAGTGACTGGGAGTGTTTGTAACAGAATACACTGGTTTAAAAGAATGAGGGGAATCTAYGTTTAGTACAATTATAAACACAATGATGGATTYTGATACAGGATAAGCATCAACAGACACCCTGGTGAACACGTCTGAACATTGTCTGTCTGTAGAGGTGCTACAGCAAAGTTGTAGTCCAACAAATATGTCAACAGATCAAAACAGGTTTACGTAGAATCTCAAACCCTCAACTGAGTCATCTCTACACAGGTGGCCCACCTTCTCAGCCAGCAATAACCTGGGGATTAAAAGAAACAAGAAAAAAAACAGATAATACAATGAAAAACTTCATTTTAATAATGTTTTAACRATGTTCTGGTTCAAAAGAAACGATTAGCATTTTGCGCTAACCTACCGTTCTTTAGAGAGAAGAACAGAGAGACCCAGGAGCTTGGCAAACTCCTCTGCTGTCAGAGAGCCTTTTTCTGACACCTGAGAATGAGGAAAGAAAAAAAGTCGATTTCAACAGTTGGTGGAACAGGTKTTGTTTATTAGTTACGGTTAAAGCTTACACTATCCAAAGCAGAGGCGATCATTTCCTCTTCGCTGTGCGACTGCAGCTGGACCACCATCACGCCGCTGTCAAACACACGCAGCCTACACAAGAGACAAGACACGTGAAGGAAAAGAAAGTCATGGTTATCTGAGTCTAACAACTGGAAATGATCCATAAAACAAAACACGTGAAAATCGACAGGCAACGCTCAACACATTATAAAAACACACACATTTAACCATTAAAGTTCGACACAGACCACCTGAATAACGCAAATGTGCTGAAATAATTGTCTGATTTTAGTTTTTTCATGTATATCCCTTCAGAGATTTTTTGAAAAACCTTAGTTTGGAGAAAAGTAGTTGAGTATTGAATGAATGAATTGACGAGCTAATGGCTAGTCAGAGCGGGGCCAAGCCCATAGTGAACTGCTGTAGTATTAAAAAAAATCCATTAAAAACAAAAACATACAAACTAAACCTTTACTGTCCTGTCAGTTTGGCATCACACAGTTAGTCTGGCAGAAATATGATGCACATGCAGGAAGTGCCACAGCTAGCTGCCACTGCTTCCAAACAACAACTATATAAAAACTAGGGCTGTCAAATGATTAAGGATTAAGGATTTTAATTCCTAATGAGTACTACATGAGGAATGAAAGATAGATACTAAGGTCACAGTTGTCAGCAAAACATAAATAAATAAAATAAAATAAGCCATAAGAAGATAAAAAGAAAAAAAAACTGTTTTCATAATGTGTTACCCATGGAGTTTTTAAATTTATTTTATTTATTTAACCTTTATTCATCCAGGTAAACCGTTTGAGAACCACTTCTCATTTACAAACATGACCTGGCATGCACTGAGTGCATTGCAATATACAAACCTACATATTCAGCCAAAGTAAAGGGATTGTAAATTTTAACTGCGATTAATCGCGATTAAAATTTTTAATCTATGCCCATGCAGCACTAAAATTAATCAGTTAACTCGATTAATTTCACAGCCTAAATAAAAACATTATAATGCAGAAAAGAAAACGTGATTATAAATAAAGTTCCAGATAAACAWTTCATTGTTTGATTTAGATTCAATATTTATGTGCTCATTGCGACAAGAGAGGTCAGTGTTTTTCTAAAACCTTGGGAAGTGACAGGAAATGACAGCTGCGGAAGTCTGGACACCCTTTTCCCACAACAGGAAGCCTGGCAGGAAGAGCCCGGCCTCTCTCTGCGAGCCTGCAGGCCCCGGCCTCGTCCCGTTTCACAAACACACAGCCGGCTTTACAACCACGCAGAGATCACCACTACTCACCTCAGAGGCAGCTTCAGCGACTCAAACATTTTGCACGCATTTAACAAATCTTCTGGAGATAAAAGCTAAAGGGGGAAAAAAAACAACAACACAATAAACAATGAATGAATCAGCRGTAACATGCTGTATATCTTCATCATGTGAGCATCACCTCCATGCCTCTGGCTCGGTTGACGAGACAGTAAACCTCTGTGAGAGCCATCATACCCCCACGCTCCTGAGAGAGAAGGAAGCAGCAGCGAGAAAGCAAGAGAACTTCAAAAAGTAAATAAATAAATAAAAAAAATTTAAAAGCACTTAAATTGGTTTCATCCACACACACCTCTAAAGGAGCCTGCAGCATATCTCCCAACTGCTTGGCCAGCTGCATGTGGTAATGTGTGCCCGATCCGTGYGTTTCTCTGGTAACGGGATTAGCAATACCCATGCTCAAGAGGTAGGACTTAAACCGAATTGTCTATAAAACAAAAATAATCTATGATTAAAAAAGTATCAAGCTACTTTGTGGAAATTAGGGGTAAATAATTTACAAAAAAAGCATCACATGTACAAAGATTGTAGACTTTTATAAATAATAACCCCACTGGGTTCAGCTCTTACCTCATCCTCTGTTATGTCTCCCTGCTTGTCTTTGATCTTGGTGGCGATGGATCTGGACAACTCCACCATCTCTTTAGCCTGTTGGTAAGACAATCATTTAACAAATCCCTCAGCGTTAAAGGGTATTTAATGCTCTTAAAGTGTAAGCGATCATTTAGTATAACTTTCAGCAGACAAACTGTAATTTGTACCTTAAAAATTTTTTAATTCTTGTCCTATAATTTACAGTAAAATGAAAGCATCCTTTACCTTCACCATCAGCTTACTGAGGTCCTCAAAAGCCTGAAAACAAGARGCTAAAGGGTTAATGTTATACAGTTAGGAAAACTACAGACGTTTTGCTTTAGCTATTACATTTTTATCATTTTTGTCTAGTTGATGTTGGAATATTTCCTTCGTAGTTCAAAAACCTTGTATTTTAAACTTATGCACTTTAAATTTCAAAATATTTATGTTTTATGCTTGCTACTGGTTTAAATTTATGCACAATCCAACACCAAAATTATTTTTTATTCATACATTATTTTTGGCCGAATAAAAATACAAGAGAAATCAAAATGTTTTGTAGAAATTTCTAAACTAAACYACAGTCATCTTGATAAGTGAAGCATTATTACACGACATTAGCTTTCTCCAATAATACACTTTAAAGTCTGACCAACACCACCACAGTTGCACTCCTCCGTATACCTCAGAAATGTTTTTGTCTGTTTCTTTCCTCTTCTCCTCTATCTTCCTTTCAATGCCGACAATCCCCACGGCTCGTGTCCTTCCTGCCTACACAGTTKTTAAAAAGAACACAGGGTTACAGTCAAAATTTATAAAGTTGTAACGACTTTCAAAAGACAACGAACACAAACAGCGTAAACAAAACGCTTTGTAGTTTTAAGCCTTAACCGAATCTAGAAAAGAGAAAACAAGTAATTTTGTTTGGAGATAAATAACTTAATGCAGATATGTTTTTACCAGACAGTGCAAAAAATTATTTAGCTGCTGAGGAAAATTAATTTGATGCTTGGTGAGTTTATAATACAGTACAAACACTGCCATCTAGTGGAGCAGAGTTTAAACTGCAAGTAAACTTCAAGGTGAGCACAAAACTCACAAAAAGTGCTGTTTAGGCATTCAAGGGGTACAGTTTGATGGTAAAACAATCCCCTTTTATTTTATGTAATCTGTAAAAAAAAAAAAAAAAGCAAAGCAAAAAAAAGTGATCACAATGAAAACAGGAAGAGTTTCACAGGACCATACCTGAGACCCAGCTCCGGTAGAGATGGGTTGTGAAGCTGGTGTGTTTTCCCATCTTCTCTGAGTCATTTCCTCTGTTAGTCTCCTGTAAAACTGTATTAATAAAAAAGCCACTAATTTGTCCAGGTGATAACAAATGAAACAACAAAGAAGAAAAGCTAAACGTAAAGAGGAAAAAAAAAAACTTTTCAGCTTTGTGTTTATGAATGAATACCTCAATCTGCCCATGTTCCTTAAAAGACAGCTTGATGTAGGAGTATTTGCTGTTCTGTAAGGGACCAGGCTCCTTATTGCCAGGAGGAGGATGCAGATGGATAACTATTTTTGCACTTCGGATTAAAAAAAACAACAAAAATCAATAGTTTAATTTTATCCTTGGGAAAATCTTTCTTCATAAACAATAGCACAGACTTTAGAAGTACTGATTCAACTTTAAAAAACTAATTAACTTTGGTCCTTCAGTTTGCTTTTTTCAAACATTTAACCTCACCATYTGAAGGTAATCTCCTCCCTCCAACTACCAGATACAACAAGATCCAAAGTCCCAAATTTCAGGAGTTTACAAGTGAAGCCAGCTGAATAAATAGAAACCTAATTCTTACACAGCTTCTCAAAACATTCATTACTGAATTATGTTTCAAATGTTTCAAAAATTCACGTRCTGCTTGCATGCAAAACCTCATCCATGTTTACACCACATGAGCGACATACCTCTTTCCTATTCCTGCAGCCTGCTCCTCAAAGAAAATGATTAGAGACAGCGGCATGGACAGGCAGTACTCCTTTAAAACAGTTTCAAAAAGTCAAAATAAATTGCAGTGTTCTTACAATTATGAAACAATTTCGTTATGATTAAATGGTTTCTTCAGATTGGATATTACTAAGAAAAAAACTGACCCCTCACAATGCACAATAATAAAAAGTAAGTCAGTCATCCTGTGAATGATGAATGTGTTGTCATGCATAATCATTTAGATTTATAGTCTGTGGCAGCCTGATGCTATGATGCTTAAAACATGTCAAATTAAGTAACAATWTAATAAAGAAGACACAAATGTACAAGTCAGTAGTAAACTATTCTCTACATCATTTTGCATTTCTAAACTACGACACTGAAATGCCGTCTGAGGTAAGAATTAACAAATTCAAATAGGATTTTTTTTCTCCCCAAATGAACTGTATATTGTTGTATTGATGTTTACTGTTTGCTTACATGATTCTTAATATCCCTCCACATCAGCCGATGGGTGCTCAACAACGCAAGTCCAACATCCAGTTTTGGCTGTTATAAACACAGAAAATGTTAACAAAAATACAGTTCGCCGAGTACCAATAGCTTAACAATAACAAATATACAATGTCCTAAAAGGTTCAGTGATTTTTATTCGCAAAAGGTGCTTGCTTGTGATTTCTCGGAGTGTCACTGCTAAGTGCTAACCATGTTGTCATCACCTTAAAATCCGTATAATTAAACAAAACTATACCTTATCATCMCCATCATACAGTCTGACACCTCGCTGCTGGATCACTAATGTTTCATTTATTTCTAAAAGTCCATTTGACCACGAAAACCGATCCATTTTTACTTGTGCAAAACCCTTGGTCTCAAACGCTTGTATATTTACTTCCTGTAAGCTGTTCAGGATTTGCCTGTAAAGAAATAACTCAACACAACATGTAAAATATAAAATAGGCAACAGTCAGTTTATTTCGAGTTTTAATTGTTTTGCTTGACTTTTTTCTATACATGTTATTTAATTAATTGTAATTTTATTATTTTCTTTTTTTTTCCCGACAGAAGTGTGTTTGTCCTACTACACGGGTCCTTTCGTTGTTGATGTTCCAAGGTAGCTRCACTTGTTTTCTCTTTCACGTTGTATTTAAATTTTAATGAATTTTTAAACGCCCTAGTCTCTTTTATTGTTTTGCCCGTAACATACTTAAATCAAGCATGAATTTCCTACGATGAAAAATATTTCAAGCATTTTTTGAAGTGTTTTTGTCGCGTTGTGATTAGAATTGAAGTGACCGTAGCACGCTAGCTTGTTGTTAGCTGCAGCTGAAACTGGTGCGGACAGGTTTTTACACTGCAGGCTTTTCTCTTTAGACATTAATAATAGTTTTCTGTCGGAAAAGTAAATGTGTCAAAGCCTTTAAGGACCATGCTGTATTTAAATAATTTATTGCATCAATATACTAATC
>NW_013952419.1:1828264-1831328 GCF_001266775.1 Austrofundulus limnaeus | reverse complement strand
ATTTGAATTTGTTGTATTTTATTACCTCCATATTTGCTTTTTGCATTTTGCTGGAATTGATTATCAAAAAGTTTCGGTTTAAATAAAAAAAAAACATGGATAAGAAGTCCTTTGACATCGTCTTGGATGAAATCAAAAAGGTATGAAATTGTTTTATTGTTTATTATTGTGAATTACTACTTCTACAGCACTTCCTAACTTTGTATTCTTATATAACAGTGTGTCCTGACTGACCAGAGGATCAGAGCCATTGAGCAGGTGCATGGATATTTCTCCAGTGAGCAGGTATTGAACACTGCTTTCATGTTTTGATAGTTTGTTTGCAGTGGGTGTCTGTATATATTTTATTTTTATCTCTCACGTTTAAACATAATCAGTGATTTGTTCTTTATTTTCCCAGTCATTAAAACAGTTAATATTGCTGTTGTTTTGGTGTGTAATATGTGATCGTAGTAACTAGAGAAAAACATCACTTGCTCAAATTCTGACATATTATCACATTTTTCTACACTAATTTTGTACCAGAGCACTCTATTTGTAATGTCTGATGTAAGCTTTAACAACGCTTTGAATGTCTGCAGGTGATTGAAATCTTGAAGTATTTCTCATGGGCAGAACCTCAGATTAAAGCAGTGAAAGCTCTACAGCATGTAAGTAATATTCGAGTTAGTCAGACCCCATAGTTCATGGTGGAAAAAGATGCCCTTACATTAGAAAATGTGATTAACCATAACATTTTGTACAATTAACCTCATCTTGTCACATCTCAGTTATCTTTTAGCAAAACATGCATCTTTGCTGATCCTGATATATTTTTAATCATCTCCTGACTGTTTAAAGCTGTTTAGTTGGAAATCAGGGGAACAAGTTCTGCCATTTAATTTTAAAGTTATGTCAGATTTGCGTATAACTAGGAATTGTTTTTATGGAAATGATGTAAGCATTTTTCATGGTATGTTCTGCACGTGTTTCTCTTTCTGGTCCTTTTAGAAAATGGTTGCAATCCCCACAACCAAAGTTGCAAACATCCTGAACTGCTTCACCTTTTCGAAGGACAGACTTGTTGTTCTAGAACTGATAGCTTTGTAAGTACATTTATAAAAAGTGAAGTTGGTCAGAAGAACTTTTGTTTAATTGACATCGGAGCAGGCCAGTTTGTAACCCAGTTTCTTTTCCTGCACAGAAATATTTCAGATGCTCAGAATTATCGTCCTGTGGAGGACCTGTTTCGCATTCATTTGTCTGAGAAAAAGCGCGCTCGTAGAATATTAGAGCAGGTACGTAAATTTTCTGGTGTAATAAAATGACAAACTGCTAATCTTATCAGCCAAAAAAAGAACACAGTTATTATTTTTATACTATTTTTTTGAAATTATATTGATTTACATTTTGTTTTGTATTGCTTTTCATACTAAATTTGCCTTAGCATAGATTTTAAAGTACTTATACCTCTGTCTTGTTAGGTGTGTAAGGTTGGCTGTAAGGCTCCTGTAGCCATGATTTCATCCTGTGGAATGATACCAGGAAATCCATACCCTAAAGGCAGACCCAGCTTGRTCACCGGCACCTTTCCTGTAAGTTCATGCAGTGCTGAACTTTACTTATTTGTACTTGTTTTTCAAACGAAAACTTTTGTGACCTATATTTCCACTTTCTTCTGACRTTTGCCTCTGTTAAACGCCAGGTAWTTAAAAAAGTTWGTCAAATTTGAGAACAAGTTAGGCTTTTTCTATATTTTTTTGAGAAGACGGTCAAAAAGGGTTCAGTTTTGATATTGTTGTTCTTTTAAAGTAAACCAGAATACTTTAAAATCTTAGATTTTCTTTGTGATCACAGGGAATCCCTCCTGAGAAAAAAGAAGATTCCTCRAACAGCATGGAGGGGAAAGGAATCGCTGCGCGGATTATTGGACCTTTCAAACCTGTAAGCAGTAGAATATGAATCACAAACTSTGATGATTTATCAGCCCCAAGAGAAACCTCCTGATGGATCTTTTAATTACCTTACTTATACCGATTAAAGTACAACCTGAACGCAAAATCTATTTTGTCTTTGGTGATGAGATGAGCGTTCTACAATGACACATAATTAATCCAGTTTATATTTTAGAAAAGGAAAATACACATTTTTCTCGACTATTGTTAAGAAATAACTAAGTAAAGCAGTGATTTTTGTTTGTTAAAAACATTTATCAGGTCATTACTGTTATTCAGTTCAGTGTATGTATTATTTTTCTCTGTTCTTTTTTAGTTTCCTTCAACATACAATCCCCATCGACCTGTTCCTTACCCTATACCACCATGCCGACCTCATGCCACTATCGCACCAAGTAAGTCTCGCAAAATATATGTGGCAAAATGGTATAACACGTAATCTAATCCAATATTTATCTCCTAATTGCATTTTAAATATCAATAGCATTCTTTCCAGTCAAATGACATTCTAATTATAACTAAGTAACATTTCTACTAATATAAATTATATTTTCATATTTGTAGCTGGAGGAATCAATAGAAGTAAATAACAAAAGTGATTCCATTTATCTTCTAAAGAATCACATTTAAAGTATTATAGAGAAAATAGACTTCTGGAGCGCTGAAACATCTATTGACTAGGAAAATTGAAATTACAAATAACTTCTTTGAAGATTTCATTAAATGATAACTTGCCATATGGCACCTTCTTTTACTGGCCAACACTTTGTTTTTGTTGACTTGGTTTGTGTTGAGTTCTTTTTATAATGAATGTATTGAGGACGCATATATTATTTGCAACTGCCACTTAGGTGCATACAACAACGCAGGCCTTGTTTCTATGGGAGGGGTAATAACAGCCAACGTGCCCCCTCCCCCCTACAACTCTTCTCACAGAGTAGCAGGTATGATTCAAAGGAGCGACAGCCGAAAGACCGTCTTTAAGCTTGCAGCTAAACTTGCTGGCATGCTGCTTATTTTTGCCTCTCCAGTTTGTGGATTTTATTTAGCCAGGTTTAAGTTTAGTTTTATTATCTGTCGGAACATGCTGATTGACCAGAAAAATACATTTTATTGTCTAAATATTAAAA
>NW_013952419.1:1825827-1828051 GCF_001266775.1 Austrofundulus limnaeus | reverse complement strand
CTACATTAGACAATTGCACACAACTAAAACTAAAGTAAATTCAATATCAAAATAATTTTTATTTGTTTTCAGATCATTTTCAGATTTTTGTTATCTGGTCATTCAGTAAAACTGTTTTTGTTATAAAAATGTGTTTGGGGTCATGAGGACAGAAATAGTTTCAAACAAATGCAAATAGTCTTACTTTCTTAAACTGTGCTATCTGCTGGCATTTAACTCGCACTGCTTGTGTTAATCTTTTTCTGTGTCTAAGTTTTATTTTTGTCAATGAATTACAATATTGTTTTCAAAAAAGTTGTGTATGGGGTTGAAAAAGTGGAAATAAAAATGCGTTCTGTCTTCCGAATCACAACTTTTTTGAAAATGGAGTTCATTTAAGGACTTTGGGGAAATTTTCAATCACAAGATTACTCTGGTTTGATTAAACTGTGTCCAAAATGAGAAAATGAGAGTGGCATTAACTGTGACGAAAGACGATTTGAGCCGAAACAGCTAAATGCATGATACAAATATTTCCTCAAAGATGAGCAAGAAACACTTTTTAATCTTTGGAAATGGATTTGAATGACCATGCAGTCGGCTGCATGTAGGAATGCTCTCTGGCTTTTATTCCTCACTCCTTTTCTTCTTTTGCATTGCTGTCTGCAAATGGATTTGCTTCACAATAGTTCATTGGGTTTTAACTTATTCTACTAATGTCTTGAATGAAATGTGTTTTTATATTCACATTAGAGCTGATGAGGAAAATCATGCTTTTTTGCTGGAATGTTTTAGTTGTTTCTAGTACAAAATGAAGGAAACAGTTTGTCCTTTTTCTTTTATTTTTAATCAATCATTTTTCATCAAAATGTTGGATCTATTTTTACTTTAGGTTACGCCAAACCTGGCAATCCACAAAACACCACGCCTGGAGTCAACAGTGGGCCCCTTCTTGTTCCTCATGTGTCCACTCCTTCAACCCCTGTCCCACCCCAGGTTTCACCAGCCCCACCTCCTCCCACTACCCCAATTACACCAGTTTTCCCTGGCATGGTGCCCTCCCACCATGCCAACGCCCCCTCTCCTGCACCTGCCCCATCTCCATCTGTGATCAAAGCAGGACCGCAGACCCCCAGTGGACATGTCACACCTACACCCTCATCTGTCATTAAAGCCCACACCCCATCAGGCACCCCCTGTGGGACTCCTGTCCCCGGCAGCGGGGGATTCCCTTCTTCCCCTTTCCATGCCCTCTCTCGACCAGACACCCCTGCAGCTTCCCAGTCACAGACAAACTCCATGGGCTCAACTCCACAGAGGTCTTACTCCCAGTCCTCAGACCAGTCCAACTTCCCTGGAATGCACCCGCAAGCAGGTAACTCCTCTGGTTCAGTGATCCGGAGCTACACCCCCTCTGGTTCATCATCTCTCACTCCTGGATCTTCCACTCCAGTAAACTGTTCCACCCCAGGACCCAGTCCGAAACCCTCTCCTGTCCACCATGCTCAGACTCAGGCTGGATCCCTGAACAAGCCCTCGGGGGGTAGTAACAGTGGCAGCAACAGCCCTGTACCATCAGCTTTTAAAGGCACCTCTCGTTCTGGTACACCATCCATTAGCTCCCTGGTGCAGCCAGGCTCTGCTCAGGCCACCCTGTCACGTTCCTTAGGTCTATCCCACCCCTCAGGTTCCCCTCAAGTCTCTCTCCCTAGCCCTGTTCCCATCACTGGCCTCCAAGCATTGTCTTCCAGCCCAGCACCATCTCATTATCCAGGCCTCGCTCCTTTTCCAGCTCTGTCTTCTTCTCTTCCTTGTGCCACCATCCATTCATCTGTGCCCACAATGACCTCCACCACCAACATAACTAACCACCCACCAACCTCCATATACCCAAGTTTAGCTCCTAGTGCCACTCCTGCTGCAGCCTCTCCTTTTGGGCTGGGCCTCACCTCTGCCCCATCTATATTCCAAGGCCTTCCACCCGGGGCTAGCCCTACCGCCTTTCCTGGACTGGCTGTGTCAGGGGGTACCAGGAGCCCCGTGTTGCCTTCATTCATGGGACTGTCAGGAGCAGCTCCAGCTTCTGTAGCATCAGTGGCTCCGCTGCAGGCTGCAGCCGCAGCCGCAGCTGCCGCGGTCGGGGTTCCATCATCATCCCCGGTCTTACCTGGTTTTGCATCTACTTTCAGCTCCAATTTTCAGACTGGGTATGTGAAGTTTGAATTTTTACTGCCCTATATATATA
>NW_013952419.1:1819850-1825722 GCF_001266775.1 Austrofundulus limnaeus | reverse complement strand
ATATATATATATATACACACACCATAAAACATGTCATTATTTACTGTAGATCCAATAATCTCATGCTATATGATTAACGCCATACCATTAGGTTCACATAAACACAGGAGCTACTGACTGAATTGCTGTTATCTTTATATAACAGGAAATTCACGTCTTGTAATGAGAGGGAGAACAGCAAACAGGAGAAAAAAGTTGAAGGAAACCATTTGCTTGTAAAGCGGCTATAGACGTGCATCATAAATTATGCCGATCGATTTTCCACCTATGTTTTTAGTGATACGTTAGATGCTGCACCTAAAAGGTACAAAGTCCTCCTGTGCTTCTGTTTAGACTTTACTTTGTGTCACATAAGATCTTTGCCAACACTGTTGGGTTATTTCTGTTAACCTCGCCTTTGTTGACGTTTCAAGCACTCAAAGACAAAGCATATCCTAAAAGAGTTACTAAATAAGCCAGCAAAGAAGGAAAAACTACTAATCTGAAACAAATTATGTTAACTCGTAATTTAAGCACAAACTACATACCAAAAGTATGCTGTCAACTACAGAAACTATTTCATGTGAAAATTCAGTGTGACTGCTTAATGCTGAAATATGTTTTGCTGAAGAGTTTTAAACGTAAAACAATGTGAGTTAAAGTTACACAGCTAACTGTTGCTGAAAGTAGGACAACAAAAGCAAAAAATCAGTAGAAAGCAAAAAGGGTCAGAAAATCTCACAGTAGCAAAAAGTAGCTAAAATTAGGAAAAAGAAGTTAAGTAGATTAAACAAGTTAAAATTTACAGACAGGGAAATGAGAGTTCAATTTGTTTTGAAATAGTTAAATAGAGCTAAAACTAGCCTTAAATATGACTTAAAAATGTAGCTGAAATATTTGCTGAATTAAGCAGTAAGATGTTGAAATTATCACCAAAAGGTGAATTTAACTGAAAAAGCTCAAACTCAATTTTATCTGGAATTAGCTGAAAGTGCAGCTGATAGAAGCATAAAAAAGCTTAAATTGCTAAAATACTAAAAGTTATGACCAGAATGTCCTGAAGGAATGTTTTGATATATGAAAAAGCACAACAATTGTTGGATGAGATGTGCCATAAAACTAACAAAAAAAAAAAAAGTAGGTTTACATGGTGTTAGCTTTAYGTTTATTAAATGTAAACATTGGTTCATTTACTCTTCATTTTATATTTAGACTTGATCTTATGTGAGACAATAACATGAGAGCAGACACTTTCTGAAGTATCAGCTGGTCTTCTCAGCTGTTAGGATCTTGGTCAGCCTAAACTTAAAAGCAGCAGAGAGATGAATATGTCACTTWTTTTCTTTTCATTTCATACAAAATGTTAAATTGTGTTTTTTGGGGAAAAATTGCTAAAGTGCTGAATGTTCTTGTGTGCTGCAGGCTGACGAGTGCACTTCAGGCTCCAGGAGGGAGTGGGTTCCCAGGCTTGCTGTCCTTCCCTGCTGTAGCAGGCTTCTCTCCATCTGCTTCTCCTGCTGCCCTCAGTGGCCTCCACAACCCAACCATGCAGTCTGCTCTACTTCAGGTAGTTTACACACACACACACACACACACACACACATTAATCTGACTTTTTGACTTTCAGCTCAAGAAACGGCTCTAAAACTCCACTTCTGTCTTGTTTCAGGCTCATCCTACATCTGCTTTGGAGAGCTTTCCTCCTCAACCCAACAGTTTCACCAACTACCCTGCAGGCCCTGGGAACCCCTTCCCACTCCAGCCAGGGCTACACCCTCAGTTAGGTTGGCAGTGAAGCCTATACGGTGACACGTTAAGACCCACGCGCAGACTCTGCAGTTTGCCCTGCCCTACGTTTAAGTAGGTAATACAGTATGTCTTTGGCCTTGAACCCTGAAGAGCCCAGGATAACGATACAAAACAGTTCACAGCAAGAGTGACTTCATAACTCAAGAAACACTACTCTGAACATGTGGGGGAAGGAGGCGTATTTGTTACCCATCACTTGTAAATATTAGTTATTAAATTAGAATGGATAGACTGTAACTAGCTGTAATGAGAGGATTGAATTGCCTGTTTTGAAGAACACATTTATTAATGAAATATAGAAAATATGAAATTTATGTAAAAATAGTCATTCATGACTATTATTATTTGGTGTCCAATTGCAAAAAAAAAAAAAAAAATTCATTTTATTTGCCCAAATCTGTGATTTTTTTATTTTTATTTTTTAGTGTGAACTTATTACTGATTTGTAGTTTATAATACGGAGCCACATTTTAAAGTGTTTATAGAGCACTGTAAATATTTTTAATTCATGTTCTGGGTCAGGAGTGTGATTGCTGTTACATTTTGAAGCTCTGATCGTGTTTTATTTGTTGCATACTGTGATTCATGTTTTGTATGTTTGCAAAGTCGACAAATGTGACCCTTGAGCACTGTTCCTGCAGTATTTGACCAGACATACTTGATGATACAAGCTCTACACAAAGCATCTGGGATGATGTATGGATTTCAGTTATACAGCAGTATATGTATAAAAGCTTCACTTATTTTTCCACAACAGATTAAAAACTACTTTTACTGAATTTGTTGCACAGCTCAGCTCACTGTAGAAGACGGGCTCATATCCTGATTGAGAACAATAGACCTTTTATTTTTGTATGATCCACCTTACATTTTCATCATGTTTCTTATATTCAGTGAACTACTGATTTATCTAGCTTTAACTGTATTTGTAGTTGATGTAATTCCCCCTAAATAAAAAAACCAGAGGTTAAATCATGAAAAAAGTGTTGAGAAAAATGATTTCAATTATTTGGAAAAATTTAAAAGAAGCTGATATCAGGCATTATTAGATCTGATGAGGTTAAAACGATCCATAGAGGCTAAAAAGTGCATTAGTATAAAAAGAAAAATATCAAGAGACATTCCCATTAAAAAGAAATCTGGGATTATTGATACAGCTCACATTCATGTTAATTGAATAAACTACAATCATTTAATATAAATAACAACTTTGTGAAAACTCATAACTTTTCTTTGTCTACTTTAAATAATTTATGGCTTATTTTATTTTACTTTAAATAATTTATAGCTTATTTTACAACCTGCGTCCAGTTGGCTCAGCATTTTATAGTAYGCTTATCATGTACAGTATGACGTTGCACAACTAATGTCAGGAGTCACAAGACAAATAATCATGTGAGTAGAATCACAAGATTCCACAGATAACATTTTCCATTCATCCTAATTTTCCATTTGATTGCTGCACCAAGTCATCCAATAAAAGTATCACCTGCTGTCTCCAAATGGTTTTAGACAACGTTTTAGCAGATCTTCAGCATTTTTTTTAAATATTCAATTTAAAAGTGTTAGGGTTATGCAATGTTTTTCTTGGTTTCATTATAATTTGTCACTTTTTCAGGACAATTTCATTCAAAATATAAGAAAAACTTTTGACATTTTTTTAAGTTGAACACTCTTATGTGCTCTAAACTTAACAATTGGGTTTCTAATGTACAGAATGCTTTTATGAGCAAAACATACCAAATGGCAAACCCTAGTTTCTAATATTGTGACTTTTATCTTCTTGTTTTATTTTCTTCTTGTTAACTTTCTATGGATTTAAGCAGGTGGTGTAAAAAAGAGGTTTAATTACACTACCTWATATGGTCCAGGAGCCAGTATGAATTTTTTCACTTTTTGGTWCCACTTCTAGAGACCAACAAATTCATTTTTATCTTCCTATATGTCTATGGATCACATCAAGCCATGATAACCCTGCCTAATGAGTAGCTTGCTCCAAACACACCCACCTCCCATGAGTCAAGCTGTAGTAGTTTTATTACCATATCTTGGGAACATAATCAACCCATATGTTCTTTAAAGGGGACGTATCCAGCAAAATCTACTTTTTAAAACATTAAATTGYCTGCTTTGCATTTAAAGAGACAGCGTCAAAATGAGTTGATCTGAGACACGCCTCAGAAAAGGGGTGAAAGATGGGCTTGTGGAGCTACAATAAAGAGGAATTCAGAGCAAAGCATTCCRGTTTCACTTTATATAGATCCCAACTGAATGGTTAAAATCTGAAAAAGTTTTTAAAAGCATGAAATGTCTCCTTTAAAACATATATTTATCAAATATACCTTATCAGACTTCTGTAATAAATACATTTACTTTACTGTTACTAAAGTATTATCATGTCATTAAAATATGAGCAACAGAATCAGTCTAGCTTTCCATTGTATTAGATCAATTAGCAGATTTCTCCCACTCCATCACTGCCTTCTGCATCACTGTCATTCATGTCCAGGTTTTCCACCATCTKAAGCTCATTTGCTTGATTACTGCATGTCTGCAACCTACACATGTCTGCACATTTAGACCATTTCCAAGGCATGTGCTGTCTCTGAGACAGGCAAGGCTTTCAGCCAATCAATCACCAAATTACCATCATCAGCCTTTGATCTACGATCAGTCGGTTGTGGTAAATGCAGTGTTCTCCCGATTCACCTCCTCCATATAACAGCCTGTTAATTCTAAATGACGATTCTCACATGGTTGAAGCTGCCTAAAATCAACCTATCTTAGTTTAACTTCAGCTGGGTCTGAAGATGTGAGGTACGTTTATCCATTTACTTCCTTAACTTTTCCAAATTGGTCATTGGAACCTGCTTGTTTCGCGTGAAGCATCAGGCAGGTATCTGCTTCTTCCTGGGTACTGGTGAGCTCCGGGACCTCCGTACACTGAAGTGTAGTCAACTTGAACCATTCTTCTCGACAGGTAACAGACAACACCGTGTCCTTGATCTTTCCAAGAAGGCTTCTACATTTTCTTACCAAGAATTGGATGCAGCTGGATGACTGGAGTATCAGACTCCAGTCTTTCTTTCCTGAAAGCGCCAATAACTCCTTCACCATTTGTACGAACATACATGAAGTCTTGGGTGACATCTGCAGAGGCAACAATGCCAGATGAATAACTGATAATATCTTCATACTTGGGATTAAATGGGTTTATCCAGTTGGTTACCATCAGCTGAGCAAAGGACTGGCATTGGCTTCATCTTTCTAGGTTCTTAGTAGATGTTGATCTGGATGGCTGAATGTGGTGTCTTTCTGGACTGTCATGTTTCGTAACTGTCTTGGGTACCTGCTTCTGTACTCTGAGATCAGGTGATATCTTGTTACAGCTGCCTCTTTCAAGCTAAAGCCTTTTGTTCTACCTKCTGTTTGGGTGTCTTTGTTGATCTCTTTGACAGCTTGGTTCACTGCTATTCTCCCAAGTGTATCCTATGCRCGTTTACAAAGGTAGATTACATAATGTTCAAAACACGTAACTGTTTATAGCGCTCAATCTTCCTTTTTAAAGGTAATTAACGGTGCGGTCACTAACCATGGTAGGAGTGATCTGAACACCCTCTGGAATCCCGAGGAGGGTGAAATCTTTGTGGTTGATTGTCACCAGCTACAAAATCACGTTACTTTGTCGACAGTTCTGCTACTTCACTTGGTGTTTTTACGGAATCAGATTTTTTAAAAGCGTTTCACTGCTACACGAGCAGCACAGCTTTGTGACCAACCCCAACGCAAACTTGCTCCATGACTGCTAAAACAAATAACTGTAGACCAGATGTTTMCATTTCTGTGCTGTGTAGACTATACCCTCTTCCACATTTGGGCCCACGAATATGGTGATTTGATCAYRTGATTTACAGGTCACTACGTCATTTGAGAACCATCTATTTGCACCACAAAACAGTTCTTATTTGTTGATTTTCCCACAAAATAGGTTGGAAAATAACTGAATATCTCAATTTTCTTTCAATTTTATGACGTGTGTGTGTGTGTGTGTGTGTGTGTGTGTGTGTGTGTGTGTGTGTGTGTG
>NW_013952419.1:1815551-1819793 GCF_001266775.1 Austrofundulus limnaeus | reverse complement strand
GTGTGTGTGTGTGTGTGTGTGTGTGTGTGTGTGTGTGTGTGTCTAGTATAAGAGGAAATTACAATAAATTTAAGAGTGGCAAAGCATATCTTTTTATACATTTCAGCTATTATAATTTTAGTATTTTGGCATTTAATCTCAATTTATGCATTAATATCATGCTCAAATTACAAAACTGGCCACTTCATTCAACATCCATGCCTGAATTATGTAAAAAATGAGTTTTGTTACGAAATAAAATACTTACATGTGATACCTATAGCAAAATAATCAAAATGGCTGCTTAAATGCCATCAACAGGCACAGACCTTTAGTTAGAAACTTCTAGCTGCCTAAAAATGTAAACTTTAACAACATTCAATTGAGGTGTGCACCAACTTCTCTTTAAAATAAAACATTAAATTTCTATAATAAAAAAGTTATCATATATAAATACTTTCCCGTTGCCCTCATGAACATTTAGGAACTTATTATTTGGTCCTCTTATATCGACATCTTGTTTGGCCCCTGGACTAATACAACAGAAAAAATATATATAATTCTTTTGCCACAAACCAAAGTTTTGAATCTCAGGAACTTGCTCTAAATTGTAGAAGTAGAGAAAGATGACATAGTTCTTTTCAGTACAAAGTGAAAGTAAAATACATTTTAATCAAAGAGATTTTATTTCCCCATGTTAAGACTCAGAGGGTGTTCTCTTTGTGAAAAATGAACGAGGAAGGAAAAGGTAGAATTAAAACAGTCTTTTATTTCAATTCTATATTATTTATATTCTGGATTAATTTAAACCAAGCAAAATATAAAGGAAAGTTTTTTTTTCTGTGGCCATACATAACATACATGTTTTATTCAACTCTTTTACAACCTCGAGTGCTCTTGAACCTGTGGAGATTATGAAGCTTGTACTCTGTTGATGATCAGCTCAGAGCCATGGCCACACCTACACATTAAACCACATTATATTGCTGCAATGTTGCTTTAAAAGGCTGGATCACATCCTCTCAATTAGTTCCCCTTCGAGCAATCTCTCTTACATTTCCGGGGAAAACACTCAGCTTTAACCCACGGATGGAAATGGAGGACCAGATGGAAAGCCAAAGGAGGAAAGGAGTAAGCAGCAAAGACAACCTAATATGTAAGTTAAACCTTTTTATTATTAGTGGTAGTATTTTGAGCTTAAACATGATCTACCTGTGGTATTACTACAGTTATCCCCAGGAGTTTGGGGTTTCTATAAAATAAAGTGATTATTTACTCATCCTTGAATCAAAGTTTTTAGCTTATCTTGTTATGAAAGCAGGAGTTTATTACATTGAGTGTCTAAATAAGAGCACAAGTGCAGCTAGAAATCAACCACCTGTAATATAACTCCATTGTCCTGGTAACAAAAATCACATGTCTAAAATAGAAACGGTCCCAAAAGCACATGAGCAAGATTGTTTATGAGTACTTACAGTTTTATAAAGTAAAAAGATAGAGCTGATGTTTTAGTCTGACTCACGTGCATGTAAATGATCCTTTGATAAGGGCTGCTTTTCATTTACACTTTAATCTACACTGCTTTTACGACTGAAATTGGTTACTTAGATTCTCAACCAAACTTTTGTTTCATAAAGTTGCCSTTATGAAACTAATTCATTTCAGGGATCTGAATTTTGTTGGCCAAAATAACAACAAAGCCATAATATGGCCTTAACCGACTTTGACTTCATTGTTTTATTTAGTTAAATATTAAGGGGGGAAAAAAATCATGCCAGGCGGTTAGAAATGGATTTCGCAAGGTTCTGTTTCTGCTGCAACTCTGAAATTTACCCCAGTTGATCAACAGGAAGCCGTTTCCCTTTGTTGAACTGTGGTTTCAGCTTATAGACAAAAAAAAGTGTGGTTTTGGTTTGGATGTGTCTAAAGTGCACAGAAATGCACAAGAAACACAACAGATTTTCCACTGACACTGATCAGCATATTGTCTCTGCTCAGATATCAGCTGTAAGGTCTTAATGGCTCATTAAGTGGAAATGCACCAAATGAGAAGGTTGGAGTTGAGAATGACGCCACAGCACTAAACACGAACTCTCCCCATTTTTTTATATTATCAGCCGTAGTCTAGAGATCATGTTGCATAAGCAAACGTTTCTGTTTGCACTTTGCACGAGTCTTTGTGAGAAAGCTGCTGCTGATCTGTTATGATCTCAATGAAAATATACTTATTGACACACCTTTTATTTACCTTTTTTTATTTAAAGCTGCCACTGAACCGGAACCGCTGTGCTCCATTAGGGCATTTCTTTATGATTAAAATTTAGGTTTACTTTCACATGAGAGGATCTTCTAGTTTCTATTATGCCATTCATGTGTCCTGGAGCASCAAACCTAAATGTAAATCTAGTTATAGCTCATTCTTTTAATTAACAAGATTTTTGTCAAATGTTTTCAAAAAYACATTTTCTCTCTCGTCCTCCAGCTGAGACACGCTCCGGGTCTTTGGGATGCATCGGCTGGTTCATCGTCATTCTCTCCGGCATCTTCACAGCTTTACTGTTCCCCCTCACAATCTGGTTTTGTTTGAAGGTGTGTTGATTCCTGAGCTTGATACAAAGAAAAGCCACAGCTTCATTTAATGCAACTTTGAAAGTGAAATTGTGTTGGTTGGTACAGATTGTTCAGGAGTACGAGCGGGCCGTCATCTTTAGACTGGGTCGCATCACAGACCGTAAGGCCAAAGGACCAGGTGAAGAATTTTTATTTGTTTTTTTTCTGGTAGCTTTTACACAAAAAGTATCATTTTATTAAAAAAAAAAACTGTTTTCTTCCCCTTTTTCTAAACAGGAATTTTCTTCATTTTGCCATGCACTGATTCTATTGTGAAAGTGGATCTGAGAACTGTTTCTTTTGACATCCCACCACAAGAGGCAGGTGGCCCAGAACAAAACACATTTGCAGAACATTTACAACCTTCTAACACTTCTGTAAAAATCCACAGCCATGCATTAACTAGAATGTATATTTCTATTCWAGATCCTGACTAAGGACTCTGTTACCGTCTGCGTGGATGGAGTGGTGTACTTCCGTGTCAGTGACCCCATCGCCTCTGTAGCCAACGTGACTAATGCCGACTTTTCCACCCGCCTGCTGGCTCAGACCACCCTCAGAAACGTTTTGGGTACCAAGAACCTGGCTGAGCTCTTGTCTGATCGCGAGGGTATCGCTCACAGCATGCAGGTATTTATTCACAACATTACGTGGGACATTTGGGCTTCAGCAAATTTGGTATTTGTGGAAATGCTTGTGTGTTGAAGACATTATTTTTCGAGGATAGAATTCTCTTGTTGATAAAGGTGTTCTTTTCTGCTCCTGGATTTAATTAGATTTCTCTAGGTGTTTGTGCCAAATTAAAAAGAAAAACAGCTTTGTTTGGTTGGCTTAGTTTTCTTTCAATCTCGAATTGTATGCCTTGAGTGTACATTTCATGTCGGTGGTGAGCGGAACAATACCCGTCTTTCTGGATGCACAACAAAGACCCCGAGATAAATCACACATTTAATTACAAGCCGATCAATCCTCTTTGTGTCCGTTTCCAGTCCAGCCTGGATGAAGCGACAGACAACTGGGGCATCAAGGTGGAGCGTGTGGAGATAAAAGATGTGAAACTGCCCATTCAGCTGCAGAGGGCCATGGCTGCTGAAGCAGAGGCAGCACGAGAGGCCAGGGCTAAGGTCAGGAAGTGCAACACAAGCTCCAAAGAAAATGAACAAAAGTGAAGACGATTATGCTCTGTGTTAACTTTATCTCCTTCCTGCTGAAGGTCATCGCAGCAGAGGGGGAGATGAACGCGTCCCGCGCCCTGAAAGAGGCGTCCCTCGTGATTGCGGAGTCCCCGTCGGCCCTGCAGCTCCGCTACCTGCAGACCCTCAACACCATCGCGGCGGAGAAGAACTCCACCATCATCTTCCCGCTGCCCATAGACGTCATGTCTCACTTCATGAAAAAGTGACGTYGCAGCCACGCGGAACCGTCGAAGTGCTGATCGGAACGACGCTGAGCTACGTTTCTGCGGGCTGCGTTAAAAGACGGAGAAACTTTCTGGATGCAGTACGGCGCTAAAGTTGCATGGCTTTTTATCAAGAGTATTCAAACAGAAAAACTTTTTGATGTACAGCGGAAAACATAAGTATTGAACACGTCACCATTTTTCTCAGTAAATATATTACTAGAGGTGCTAATGACATGAAATTTTCACCCGTT
>NW_013952419.1:1813214-1815126 GCF_001266775.1 Austrofundulus limnaeus | reverse complement strand
TGTGTGTGTGTGTGTGTGTGTGTGTGTGTGTGTGTGTGTGTGTGTGTGTGTGTGTGTGTGTGCGTGCTGTAAAAGGATTTATGAAGAATCTTGGGTCAGAGTAGGTGGTCATGCTAACTGAATCAAGGGGGGGAAATCAGATCATCTGCAATAAAAGTTGATTTATTTCCTTATTGTGTGCAGACATGCTGCGTTTGCTACCTGCGAGGAAACTGAGGGGGAAATCATAAACTGCCCAGTAAGGGGATGTATCACATGTTCATATGAAAAAATGCCCTACAAGGAAAAATAAATAAATAAATATATAAATAAATGAATAAATAAAGAAATTAATAAAATAAAGAAATCTGTAAAAGATAAAAATGACCCGTTTCTTTACTAGATGTAAGCTTTATGTGTCTGAAAATCGAGTGGGGRAAAAAAATGCAAACAAAAGGTACAAAAATCTGAAAAACAAATATTTGTTGAGCAAGTGGCATGTATCCAAATCAACCGACATCCTAGCTTATCGGACAGAATTAAAAACAAGGATGTAAATCTGCAGTCTAATAGTAAGAAAAATGGGGGAAAAGCAGACTAAGGTATAAAGGAGGAGAGAGGAGGGTTGTCGGTCCACACTGGCTGCTGGTAGCACTGCATTATTGTTAGCAAGCCCCCCTCCACCTGCCACCCTAAAGCCTGTCGCAGAGGAAAAAATGTTAACTCTTGCACGGCTGCTGAAACTGCATGTTGTGGGACACAGAGGAGATACGTTTTTTTTTTCTTGTTGTGTATTAAAAGCCTTAAAGGGTTACAAAAAAAAAAAAAAGAATGATGTGGCAAAATCTGCAAGTAAACCATAGTATCCCCAGACAAACCTTCAAACAGTCAGACATAAAAGGTGAGACAGTCCAGAGTCAGACAAAGAAAATCTGAGTGCAACAGACTGAATAACCTTTTCTTATGTATACAAATGTATAAATAGAAAAAAGTCAAATGATGCTGAACGTAGCGAGAGGAGCTGGTAGAAAGAAATGGAGGGTGGTGGTGGTGGTGGTGGGGGGGGACTTAGTACTGTAATGTTTAAATGTGCAATGTGCAAACCCCATGGGTGTGGGGGAGGGAGAACAGGCAAGGGATCAGTGAGAGGTGAGCGGGAGACGGAGGAAAATGAGGATTCTGTGAAAGCAGAAAGTAAAAGAAAAGAGGGAGAAAGTACAATATTTTGAAGGAGCTGTGTGTTTGTAGGGGATGTTTAGGAGAGAAGTTTTAATATGTCACTTTTCTAATATATGTAAAAATAAAACACAAAAGTTTAAACAATACCAAAAAATAAGAATTAGTCATGATACAATGGGATATGATAAAATAAAATACGATTAAAATTATTAATAAAATCAAATAAACCCTTTTAAAAAGATGCAGGGAGCCCAGAACTGCCATGAAAAAAAGAGAGATTTGGAATAAGGTTTAAAAACAAAACTGAGTTGGATACACCTTTTAGAGGAAACTCCTAAAATATGAATATTTACTGATTGCTCTTAATATATTAACCTGCTTTTATTGTCTTCAAGCAATCAAAGGGTTGCTTATAAAGAGTCTAATAAATGAAGTAATTACAATTAAAAAGAAAAAAATAAATGATAAAAATAATTTACTGAAAATGAATCGAAAGACAGCAAAAGGCTGTACACTGATGCAAACAAGTAAAAGGCAGTGATTACCATGAGTGTGTGTTTGTGTGTGTGTGAGAGAGAGAGAGAGAGAGATCAGTGGAGGCGTGCCTCTGTGTTCACCCTTCGATATCTTGCCCATGACTGCAGGGGAGGAGCTACAACAGGCTCGTTGCCACCTTCCAGACAAAAGAGGAGTGAATTAGAGCATGTGTGTTGACACCTTCGCACACACATATATACATTATATATATATATAT
>NW_013952419.1:1805771-1812665 GCF_001266775.1 Austrofundulus limnaeus | reverse complement strand
ATACATACGTATACACATATATATAAAGCTCAAACAGAATCCCTTTTGCTGCATTATTGTTTCCATTCATTGCTGAAGGACAAAAATGTGATCATATATATTTTATTTACAACCAAAATAAACACAGCTAAACAGAACTTACAAATTAGAAAATATGCACGAGGCCATCAAAGCATTTTGTATGTAATGAGTGATGACAAATGAGGCATGGATTAAAATAATCTTACTGCCAGGAAATAAACAGTTGCCAGATATTTTGCCTGTGTGCATTTTCTACCTGTTGGCACATAAAAGAATCATGGATTTATCCACAGAGAAGAGCTGGTCAAGAAGTTTGTACAGATGGTTGGCTTGACAGGAGAGACAATTCAGAGAGGTCTCCCAAAATGCAAATAAGCACATTTTTCCTCCTAATAAATTAGGTTTTTAAAATAGTACTAATATCTACTCCAACTAAAGTAGTCTAAGTGGACAGTACAAAATTTATTGTCATTTTTTAATTAACCTTCCTCTTTATGGATGTATGAACACACCTTACTGTACATCATTCACAATATTTACAACAAAGGTTTTTTTTTCTCTAATTTATGTGACAAAGTGTTTCTGGGAATCCTCCTGAAGAATCCAATAGATTCATATGTGCTAAGAACAAAAAGGCAGGTGAGAAGTTCTTTCTGGTCCTCTAGGATTTGATTTCCATGAGTTGTTTGATGTCTTTAACACCATGCTCCTCTGCCACATCAATGATGTGGTCCAGGGCGTTTAGTCGGCCCAGTATCTTCACAATCTCTCTGACTTGCTCCCTGTTGATGAAAACGGTACACATGACAAGAAATCTACACACAGCCCTTCATATTAGAACAGTCACCATATTATAACAAGGTCATTTAGTAAAACAATCATGTCTGTCTCAAAGCTATTCCAAACCAACATCAGTTTTATTTACAAAACAGAATAAAGCTCATCACCTAGTGGTGCGACGCTCGCTGTCGGATCCACCCACGCTGCCGCGGTGCAAGGAATTAGCCAGGTGTGTGAGGTAGCGACAAAAAGGCTCCAACTGAGGCAACGTCTGCTGGCCCTTCAGCCCAGAGAACCAGTGCACAGGTAAACACTCCGCCACCTGAGGGGAGCAGATAAGCAGTGTCATTTTGTTCAAGGTCACCAACCTATTTGGTGAGTTGTTAAAAATTAAGGCTGCTGGCTGTAAAAAAAAGAAAAGAACAAATAACTAATATTAAATATAACAAATAAATAACGTTTTAACTGATTACGTCCAGGAAATAAAACCGATCTTCAGCTGCTGTTTAAAGCAAAACAAAAAACAATTTTTTTTATTTACATATGAACACATTAAACATTAGCAAATTAAGATGCCTGGAAAAATCCAGAAACTGAATCATTCTCTATCATTTCTTATTCTAATCTTTTGGGAAGAATCTTTGCTAAACATAAAACTACATATAGGACTTGGTTGCAGGAACAAAGTCAGATTTCTATGAACTGGTACAACTTACAGTGGATGGCAATGTACCCAAAACATGTCCCCACCCCCATCTAATTAAACATGTCACCTTCTTGTAATGTTGCTCTTTCAGCAGAATAATACTCTCAAAACAAAACGTATGCTGTTCCCATGAGTAAATAAAAGAGAGAGGTATAGTAATTGCTGAGTCATGATTTCTGCTTTCATCGTGTGATTTGGTCTCAAAAATACAAGAAAACTTAAAGAATTGTTTGTACCACAGTAAAAGGATGTTGACTTATTTCCAAACAATGAACCAAAGGACAAAAGAGACCCAACTCAGTTACGTACCTTCTGGCACTTCTGAACATTTTCCTCTCCGACATCTGTGGTCTGCAGCGCAGASAGGATGTATCTATTAAGAGTGCTGTCTAAAGCCAGGTCTTTAAGACAGGAATAGGAGAGGATGCCATCCCACTGCAAGATGTTGCCCAGCAGCTGTGCACAAAGGAGACAACTGTTTAAATGTGTGCATAGTTTAAGATGGCAACAAGAGAAATTCTTGACATTTCTTGCCGCTGCAGATATAAATCTTCTAACGAAGTGTTGGTGAACAAATAAAGATGAGAATCAAGCAGCTTAACACCTCTCATAATAAGAAACAACATTGGCTTTGACTGTTCAATTAAAAAACGCAACCCTGAACCATCTGAATATACTTTTTTGCACATTTAGGTTAGCAAACAACACACCATATCCTTCTTGTTTACAGTTTTGCTATCTCAATCAAAAGTGGAAGCTGAGTTAGCTCAATTTTCTGCCTTTATTTCCTTACAGTTACTGTTGAATTATTTATCTATTTCAGTCTAACAAATGGTGCATTAAATAGGAAGATGTGATGTACTGTATTTGCATTGTCAACATTATGTATTGAATGTTTTATTTAATCATGTTTATCAACGATCCTAAATGATAAGGTAGCAATTCTAAAAAGGTAGATACATCTTCTGCAACCGTGTAACATTTTACGTACAAACCTTTCAATCAAATTCTAATAATATTTAAACCAGTTACTGTAATATGCCAGCAACGTAGTTTGAATAAGAGATCGTACCTTCACACAGGACCAGAACTGCCGCTGGTAGAAAAGGTAGGCGCCACAGTTCTTGTTCTCCATCACACTTAACAAAAGCAAACAAAGTTCCTTTTATACAGTTTGTAAACTTAAATAAATGCTTCTAACTTGAGCAATGATTGAACATACTTTTTGGGGTAAAGTGGGAGGAAGATGTCTTCGTCCAGAATCCGCCTGGTCTGCAAAACTATTGTTTTCAAAAGCTCCTAACAGATAGGATTAAGAGAATTACAACCGCTCTATCACAACAAAGAGACGTAGGGAAAAATGTGCAATAAAGCAATATAAAGACGCTCTACCTGTGTGTATTGGTTGTCCCCTCGCAGCACAGTTGGATATCCTTCAATGAGTCTGTGAATGAAGCCCACCAGCCTGGCCGTCTGACTGCTTGACAGCGGGTCCCACGCTTGTTCTGCCAACACTACCACGAAAACAAGAATCCATGACATATTTTGTACTTAACTGCATCTCGAGGGATGTTTTTTTCCCCTTAGTATGCTGAACGCAGCTAAGCAGGTTTCACTACCTGACAGTTTGGAGAGGATGACCTTCTCTACGATAGCTGGCAGCAAGCCGAGGTCTCCGTCTTCTTTTTGTAACGTGGTGTGCTCCTCAAAACCATAAAACAGAAGCGACTCGAACCAGAGCATGTACTCAAAGTTCGGACACGGCTCCTGCATTGGAATACGTTTAAAACAAAGCTTAATGTTGCAGTTTTGTTGATTTTTTCCAAGTAGGAAAGCATTTCTTTGAAAACACCTACGTGGAGAGGGTTCCAGGTAATGAGCTGCAGTCGAACTAAAGGGTTAAAAAGCCTCGGCAGACAGAGGCCGATGTAAGCCTCTCGGTAGCAGTCGGGGTATTCTTTCCTCCACACTTCAAAACGAGACTTGATGCAGTCCAGAGAATGGAAGTCCTCCAATACGTCCTCAAATATTTTCTTACTTTCCCTCATGATACGATCTAAGCAAAATAAAATACTTTAGTTACACGGGGGCTATGGAATGCCTCGTGTGTTAAAGCCATGTTTAGAAACAAATTCTGCTGTTTGATGTCATGTTTGCAGCAAGTACCCCTCTCTGTGTTGAAACTGGCGATGTCAGTCGAAGTTTCCTCATCATCAGAAGATAAGCCTTCTTTATGCTCAGCCCTCTTTCCAGTTTGCTCTCTAGCTTGTCGGCGCCGTGTTCTGCATTTACCCAGAAACGGAACAAAGTTAGTCTCGAGTTTGGCACAAAAGGCCTTCATGAAATCTGTGGCTCAAAATAAGAAAAAAAAAAAAACAAGTGAACTCCACACCGTCGTGCTTCTCTTTCAGCTATCCTCCTAAGACGACCGGGCTCTTGGAAAGCTGCTCGGTCTCGACCAAATGAGTCTAGATTAGGAGCCACGACAGCTTTATCTGCAAAAAAACAGGACAAATATTAAAACCAGTACAGCTATAAAACCTTTAAACCTATTTTTATTCTCGGAATACACCATTAGAGATGAACCACAAATGAA
Source organism: Austrofundulus limnaeus (assembly GCF_001266775.1). Taxonomy (NCBI): domain Eukaryota; kingdom Metazoa; phylum Chordata; class Actinopteri; order Cyprinodontiformes; family Rivulidae; genus Austrofundulus; species Austrofundulus limnaeus. The sequence goes on along the minus strand of NW_013952419.1, from coordinate 1,808,562 downwards.
ATAGTAAAATTTGAAATAGTATAAAAAGCTAAAAATTGAAAAAAGATACTTAAAATTATAAACGAGCTATATCATGGATGGAATCTTCCCATATGCTCATTTTTAAAAGACAAATCTTTTTCTGTAGTATTCGTTTTCTATCCACTTACCTGGTTGTAACTTTAGCAAAAGTGTTAGATGGCAAGTCTCTACAGATCTTTTCCCACATCTTTACTTTGCGGCTCATTATTCGAGCCAAGTTACAAACACCCAGCTGTGAGACTCAGAAGCTCAAACTGCTCCTTCAATAAAACATTTCCAAATGCATGAACATGCTCACTCACACACACAAAAAATAAATAAATAAAAAAATAAAAATGTCACTTAACTATAATCATACTTGTAAGGGTGCTGGAATGAGGGCAGTATGGGACAAAACTATCAAACACACATTCTCACGCATACAGAGAACTAACGAGGCCGTTCAAATAAATTATAAAAACCTTCAAGATGGACTGACTTGAAAGGCTTGCAAACTCCGCCGATTCATCTTTAATATCATCATGTCGTCTCTGGACAAGTCGAGAGGCCCGTTGCCTTAGTAACTGGTGCATGGCAGCCTCCAGCTCCAGGACAGCAGGCACCTGAAAAATATGATGCCTTTTGTGACCTTTGACCCAACAACAGTGGGACTCCGAGTCACTGGGGTGTCTTGCAGGAGAACTAAGAGGAAAATGATGGATAACACAACTCTGGAAGCAAAATATCATCGGTGCTGGGTGAAAACTTGACATCGTTCTTTTATTAACATGAAGCAAAACTGACAAGTTGTGAACTTAATTCAGTATGAAGTTGATGTTATTATCGAGTCAAATTAGAGGCAAAGTTAAAAAGTGAATGCACTGGAGTGCCAGGCTTTTACCCAACACTGATAATACGATGCCAAACATGTTTACAGAATTTAAAAGGACAAAGTAAAGCAGAGAATAGTTTGTTAGTGTGTTGTATTTATCACAGCCGTCAGCAAAGTCGCTTTGTTTTATGTAGTTGCTGCAAGATGAAGACTAAAATAATCTGCCTGGCATGAAAACAACTGCAAAAGTAATCAAACCAACTTGAGTCCAAGTATATAATCTCCCTTTGTTTTATYTGTCTAGACTCCTCTTTATTTAGACAGGACATGTGGATGCTTAGACTACCATTTTTGGTTTTCTTGCTCCAGTTTTCCAGCAGCATCACTAACAAAAATGACATTTGTATGTTAACATAACAGAAGTTATATTCCTAATAAAAACCAGCTGGGGACTACACACTGCATGGCTCGGTTCTGAAAAATCAGCAGGTTATAAACAAGCCAAGCCTGGTTATAAACAAGCCATATTAATAACAGGATCTGAAAATTACAATGCTAATTGAAAAAAATATATTTATCATGTCAAATTACATATCATTAAGCATTTGTTTTTGTTCTTTTTAAGTTTGTATCTGTTTAAAAATTCACATCATGTTCCCAGATCACAAACAAAACAGCAAAGAGCTAATCAAAACACACATATAATTTCTCCCTTACCTTTTCACTGAAACACTCAAGCAAGTCTCCAACATACCCTCGCATTTCTTGCAAGAATTTATATTGCTCGGCATTATCATAGGATGAACCCTCCAGCTGCTGGATGGTACCCTCAGAGGCAGCGAGGTCTTCTTTGATCTGTTTGTAGCGCTCGGCGTTTGCGTTGTGGCCTGCGCGCATGTGGGTGAGCCTAGAAGGCAAAAAGACACGAAGGACAACAAGTGAGGGCGTGTTCTTCAGGGAAAGGAGCAAAACTTGTCCAACACTGACCACTGGAAACACAATTACAGTTTTAAATGCATCTGTCAAATAATTAATATCGAGATATATTATTTTGAGCCTCTCTGGTCATTAGATGTGTCCTCAGGACCATGTCTCACTGAGACAGCACTGAGTTGAGGACTGATATTTGGCGTTGCTGGGGTCTTCTACTGAACCTACCTATCCTGCAGGCGTTTCTTTACCAGATCAATGGATACTGGAGTTAGATCACAAACTGGGGCCCCATAGTGAACAGAACCATTATCTGAGGTGCCTGGGATCTTGCCAGTCTCTGGAGCCACTGTGCTGTAGGTGAAGGGCATGGTGTAGGAGGAGCCATAGGGCTGGGTTTCATAGCTGTTCTGGTAGTAGACAGTGGTGTCCTCTGGTTGACTGCTTTGAACCTAATTAACAAAAACAGGAGAAATACACAATTACAGCCATGATTAACAAAACTACAACTAAGAACTTAATTTTTAACAAACAATTTGTTGGCAAGGATAAGGAATCATCTTGAACGTCACAAACTATAGAAATGACTGAAAAACCTGAAAGAAATGCAGCACTGATGGTGGAAAATATAAATTATTTTATTTTTTAATAAGCTTTATTCATTTCATAAAACAAAATTATATGTACAATAAAAAGAAAAGAATTATTATTATATTATTAATAATAATTCAGCCAATTAAAATCCCCAGTGGTATTTTTATAACGCTATAATATGGTATATAGAGTGATATTATAATTCACAGAGAACAACTTGAGGGTTTTGGAGGAAAAAAAGTCAAACAGAAAAACACTGTTGCTAGTTTTGTTCCAACAAATATCTCTTTTTGTGTTAGCTAAATAGCTAACGTTAGCATCCACCCATGCAGCCGGCTCGCCCAACTCTCCCTCAGATGGGGGAGGAATCAGTGAACATCCCTCTGTTCAGTTCATCTTCTCTGACAGCATTTTATATATACAGTGTTGTATGTG
>NW_013952419.1:1801597-1805556 GCF_001266775.1 Austrofundulus limnaeus | reverse complement strand
ATATATGCCAGCTTCTATATCGTTCAGTTCTTTTTCAAACTTCTTCTAACAAATATATTATTTTATTTTTATATTTATTTTCAAACTCGATGGATCTGAATCCATTTCTGCAGGGGTCCAAGTCCTGCCCCCAACCTATTTCTGATTGGCTAGTAGGCCTATCTTGTGTGTTTAAAATGAAAGCTGCGCCTCTGTTAGGTCCAGAGAAATGATTGTAACATTTTTGGTCAAACCCAATTTTTTTTTTTGTCTCCTAACAGCTGCGCTGGAGTGCTATCAGCCCTGAGTGGCATCTTTGAAATGCTTGTTAGCATTCTACTCTTCCAGATACCAAAAAACAAAATTGTTTTCAAAAGTCATTCACAAAGGCAGAATGTTTATAAGCTCCTCAAACACACGGTTCATCTTACCTGGGGTATGCTGATCCCTTTCCTAATCTGCTCTTGCTCCCAACGGCTCACCTCCTCATCGTGACCCGCATCCAGTGCTTCATCATCACTACCCTCGATGCCTGAGAAGAAATCAAAGGSAAGTCCACATCATACGGATAACTTACTAATTGCACTGTTAAAAAAAACAAACAAAAAAAAACTAATAAACATTGTTAAGGCAGTACCTATCTCCTCCGCTATTTTCTGCCTCTGAGTTTTGTTCTTGACCCCGCTGAAACGAATCCGCTTCTCTTCCTCGTCTTCGTCGTCGCTGCCGTCTCTGTCTTCCTGTCCCAGACGTTTGGTTTGAGGCTCCGGCTCCACCAGAGGCGCCTCACCTCCCAGTTCTCTGGCCAGCTGGCGACGCTTCCTGGCAGCATGGATAAACGCTGCATCTGGGATTTCTCCTGCAGCAGAGAGACACAGGTGTTTGTGCTAACAAAGAAACTCTCTCAGGAGTGAAGGGCATGCTTAATTAGACATAAGACTCTTAATTCTGTGATGAGCTTGGAGGTTTTATTTAAAAATGGTATGACAACCAAAGTCCTATTAGACGCTGAAGAAGTGCAGAATTTTTTTTACTAGTCATTCTCATCATTGACTGTTTATAGTCACTAAAAAAGGAGTTAATTTGGAAGTTTCTCAACAATACCTGGCCTCAAGCTGCCAAGGGAGGACAGTGTGCTGAAAGTGTTTCCCATGTTCTTGGCCTTCGATGCTTGACTCCGTGCAGCATCGTCTTGCTCATCCGCACTATCCACCTCCATTTCCTCCTCTCCCTGTTCACTGTTTGCTCTGCTGATTATTTCCTCTTTAATGGAAACCAGAGGCATAAATGAAGCATCTGACAAAAAAAAGTGCATACAATTAGTCGTTAGCAAGCAGAATGCTGATAATCTACATCCGAATATGTRAAGAAAAAACTAATTCAATTAAGTATCTGAAATTTAAAGCATCCAAAATAAATCTTTTCACTGTCATTTGTTCTCAAAAGCTAAACTTGGCAAGTTTCTGCAGACACGTTTTTACACCTCCTTAAAACGCTGACAATAAAATAAAGTGAGACAAACWACATGGATGTTTGGCGTTTTAACATTTTTGTTTAATATTGTGGAGTTTATAATAGTATCAGAATCTCATCAAGACTTATGCCAATTATTTTATCTGCCTTTGTTCCAAATTTCATTATGATATGAAAGCTCAAAGTATGTTATTATTTATTCATTTWTTTATTTATTTGCTACAGAATAGTCCGAGTAAGCAAAATCTGTTGATGCTCATCTTCAATACATTTCACATGCTTGAGGGGCTTTGTTCAAAAGTCCACAAATGGTATTCATTTTCTGGCTTCCCAAGAAACATCAAGTTTATTTGATGTTGCAGTTTGGTGACATGAGCCTCATCACACTATTTTATACCTTCACTGATACGTTTGCACTGGATTGAGTAATGTTTTTAGGATACAGCATGCTCCCTACAAAAGTCAGAATGTGAAACTTTTCCTAAAATTGCATGGTAATACATGAAGCAAGTTCTGAGCAAAAATAAATATGGCAAAATGGTCACGAAGGCTCTTTTGGTTCAGCTAGGAATYGCGGCAGAAACATCCACAACTTCCTTCATATTTGAGATTAATCACATGCTTTTGGTGTTATTTTTTTGGGGTGAGTTTAATGTTCTTTTTGAATCTACTGTCAGGTTTGAGCATTGGTGAGGGATAACAATTTTATCCACATCCCTAACATGTACCAAAGCTTTGTTAAAACCTTCCACACAGTTTAATATCCAAACTTTTGCTGTGTATAGTTAAAAATAATGTTTTACTGTCAAAGATCAAGTGTACGTTTGTGGTAAAAATTGTAGCTACATACTTAAATATTCCTGGAAGATACATCACTGATGTAAAAACTCACCTGTTTTGGTATCTTGTTTGACAGTTCCACATTTCTCCAAATCCTCCTTGTATTCTTTCTTCAGCTGTTTAACGATCTTCTTGCTATGATTGGGTTTCTTCACTCTGAACACCTCGGATCCCTCTGATGACGTAAGATGAAACATAAGGATGAAGATTGGGTGTAATTATGAATGGCCATGTGTATCACATGCAACTTTAGTCTGGGGGAGGAAAGAATGACTCCCAATAAAACAAAGGTGGTGTAAATATAGGAACACACAATATATTTAACACACAAAGTCTTATACGTAACAGCAACGTAAGTAAAACATGTTCTTGTTCAGCCTGCAGGTTAACCACYTAGCTTTAGCATCCTTACCTTCGTCATCGACAAAACTCAGCAAGCTGGCTTTCGTGGGTGGGAGGACAGGTGCAACTTGAACTTCTTTGATTTTCTTATCCTTCTTGACAGCTCTCAAGAAGCCATTGATGTGACTATTATCCACGCTGCCCGGTGGTCCGGCGGCGCTGGAAGTCTCCATGAACGGGATTTCCACMGCAGGCCCGAACGATGTGGGCGCCAGCGAGTGGCTCTCCCCGTGCTCCTCCTCATCGGAATCATTCCTCCGTCGAAAGTTTGCCCTTTTCGCCTTTTTGAACATTGTGTTTGCGCGTTAAAAGCAAAAACGCACAGTCAGCGGGAGAACTGCGTAAAACCTAGCTTAGAAAAGAAGCAAGCCGCAATGCGTGACAGCCATTTTCTTTTCAGAGAGAAAAATATAAGGCGGGGCAACGTGACGTCGGCACGATGCTGCCCCCTATTGGTCAAGAACTGCATAGACGCTCGAATAGAATAGAATGGAATAGAATAGAATAGAATAGAATAGAATAGAATAGAATAGAATAGAATAGAATAGAATAGAAGTAGGTTTAGACTTTTTTGTTAATCAGATCAAAGGATTTTGATATAATTCTCAAGGTTTACTGTTCAACAGAAATACAGATGTCATAAAATATAACACCRCTAGTGAAAACCTCCCTTTTTCACAATTAAAAATAAATAAATAAAAAAAGCATTCTCTAATTTCAGCTGACTATTTTCACTTATCTGATTAATCAGCAAATTACAAACACGTTGAACAAAATTTGCACAATAAGCGCAGAGAAAAGCACATCTCCATCCTGTTAATTTTACATTTTAGACTTCATCAACGGGCACTTCCTTTAATAAAWTGCCAGACATGTTGCTGTGTTTAGTCCAGATCATGATGCACAGCATAGTTGACGCCTCAGTAGTAATAATAGCGTCTAAAATTAAAGTGTCATCATTTAGCTGGAGTCAAAAATGATTAATTAACAACAAGATGACCTCTTGTCTGAGAGACGGTAATTGGCGATAAATATAGCAGTCTAGTTTTAATGCCTCAGTGCTCCATTCAGCTCCTTGTTTTTTTTAAGCACTTCTTAAGTGCAAATGCAATGACAGTTCTTGGTGTTGTGCTAGAATATTTTCTGACTACAAACCAAGCATAATGCTCAATACTTAAAGTAAATGTAAATAATGTAAAACATATTTCTGTTTGTCACATTTTCAAACTGGAACTAACATATTTAACTACATATCTATGTTCAAC
>NW_013952419.1:1796328-1801194 GCF_001266775.1 Austrofundulus limnaeus | reverse complement strand
GGGTAGTAACAGACAGATAAATACACCATTGCAAAAAAACAAAAATATAAACAAGGAGGCAAATAAAACAATTGTAGATTTTTTTTTCCCTATTGTGCTTCAATGATGAATTTCACCTAATCACCACTTGGGGGCACTGTAGMCCCTTGTAAGAGACAAAAGCTGTATTTTTATTTGTGGCCAAGGTGTGCTCATAGTTCACTGATGTATAAATGCTAATGGAATACAGTGACATTTTCTGATCCGGTGAATGCATCTGAAACAAGTCAGAATTAATAAATATGACATCAATACAAGCTTCTCAAAAGGTTCATTTGGTTTTCTCGAAGCCTCGCCTTTTTGTTTTTTTCAAGCAAAGGCTGCTGATGTTTGTTGCTTCCTTTCAGGTAGAATATGTGGAAGATTTGCAGTTTWCTTTGTGCGAGACCTATATTATACATTGTTCGGTTGTTTGTGTGTGCATGAGTTGASGGTGGGGAGGGAGTGATCAAAGGTAGCCGAGCGTGTCTGTCTTCTTTAAGGGCTGGCAGCAGCCACGTTAAATTGCTCCCGCAGGATACAGTAATTGTAAAAGCAAAGTTACAGGAGCCAAGGTTTCATTTGCACTGATGGAACAAACATCAGGGATGAATAAGCGTGCTTATTAAATCCCCACTCTGTGTCAAGAGRCAACAAAGATAAAGTGAGAGCAAATAAGAGGTGTTGTAATGGAAAGACAAGAGGCTCGTGCCMTTCACCTTTTCTACAGAGGATCCCAATTAATGCAAGCCTGTGAGTATGAGTTTAAGCATAATAAGGGGAGAAAATTAAACCCTTTCCAACACAAACATGACATCACGTGTGATTCAGTTCTTTTGATTGGAATCATGCTTCTGCAGAAACAAGTTCAGTGCTTTTGAACTGACACCTACATACTGTAGCTCCCTCTCATCTCCCGTGTTCCTTTAGAACCGAAGAACGTCACAAACACAAGGACAAAGCTGCAGAAATGCAGTGCATAACTAATTATACTTATCTCTAACAGGGATCCAGAATCACTCAGGTAAATGTCTTTTAATGTTTGAGCTCTGGCAATCCCTTTTGCTTGCACAGCGCATTATTTTCCCTTCAACGGAGGAGGAATAACAAGCAGATCCTGGGTATGCTTTGGCTTTGTACCTGCCACAAGATGAACTCGAGTACTGCGGTGCTAGAAATTTTGAAGGTACTTTTTTTTAAATAAAAGTTGTATCTTCTTTTATAAATATATAACCTGAAGGTTTCACGACATCATCATCAAAGTAAATAAGGATGATTAAGTTGGTACATTTATTTGAAGCATATATGAAGCTTGTTGGGTTTAAAGGGGTAAAAAGTATTCGACCCTTTAACTATTTCAGTAACTAAACAGTTCTGCGCTAAACTCAGAGACATTTAGCCCAGTTTAGCTTTTAGCTTCAATTCTGTCTATTTGTTGAAAAAAAAATCTTGTGAACCACTGGAAAAATTTGAATGAAACTCTCAAAAAATAATCAGTAGCTGATTTGCTTTTGGAGTCAACTTGATTTGAAATGGTTTGACCTTAAATCCTTCTTGATCACATTTAATTTATTCATTCAGCGGATTCTGATATCGGTCCATTAAATGGACGTTATTAGTGGTTATCAGTCCCATAGAATGGCTTCAGACTGTCCTGACAGTGCCCCCTAGTGGRTTAATATATGAATGACACTGAATGTGCAGACTGTCCCGACAGTGCCCCCTAGTGGGTTAATATTCATTTGGGGTCTATATAAAGTGGACTAAATTCCTTTTTATTGTAACTCCACAAGCCCCTTTTCACCCCTTTTTCTGAGCTGTGTCCAAGATCAACTCACTTTGATGCTGTCTCTTTAAATCYAAACGAGGCGCTTCACACTCCGCCAAACTCCAGCWTCCAGAGTGGTTCATTCTGGTTTGATATAGGGTTTCTATTTAGAGTTGCAGAAACATTTTATTTAYAATTTAATTAAAAGATGTCAACAAGGGAAGACTTGTCCATCCAGTCTTACATGTTGGAGCCAGAGGAGAATGAAAACCACCAAATTGTAGTTGGTATAGTTTGGTCTWTATTTGGCAGTTCCGTCACAAATGTTGTGACATAGTTCAGAAAATGTCACAGAAAATAAAGAAAACTGGACAGGTTGAAAAATATGACCCAAACAATTTACAAAGATATCCAGGCAGAACTGGGGTCAACTTTTCTGCACTTGTAGCGACTCCAAGTACACAAAAAATGTATTTAATAGCCAAACAATTAGATGTTGCCTATGTCCCATTTAACAAACACAAAAATAGCAATAGCTTCACTAAAAGGTGAAGGTCACTGGATCAGCAYCTGACTTGGAGGGGATGTTCTCTCCTGTGCACATGTGAGTTGGTACCATGCGCAATTAACTGCCAGAAAAACTGTCACCAATTAAAATTCACCACTTTGCAATCACAGCTTTTAGCGCCACATGATGACGTATTTTGCAACACACTCACTATCAAGCAAAAATGTCATCTATCGTCATATTAACCATTATCAGCTAATTGCCACAACTCATTGTGATTACTTTAGCCAGTATCACCCAACCCTAACCTGTGAGTTTTCTCCAGGTAAAGCAAGCATGTTATAACTGGGAACTCTAAAGTGTCCCAAGGTGTGAGTGAGAGTGTGAATGGTTGTTTGTMTTAGTTTTCTCTATGTGTCCCTGTGATGAACTTGTCCAGGGCGTACCCTGCCTGGAAAGCAGAAGAGTGGGTAAAGAGAATGGATGAATTAAATCATTTATAATTTGTTTTAGTATAATAGTTATGGTATCATATAACTTGGATAGTCTGGCGTTCTGGATCTTTCTGAGAATCTGAATATGTTCTTTAAATTACTCGTTATCTCTTAAAGAACAACAAATGACATAAACAAACACTGTCTAAATGTGTTWTTAGAATAATAGCAGATATTCTGGCTCCAAGTAGATTTTTTTTGCTACAAGGTCATTGTGACAAAACAATTGATTATGACTGGCAATTTTCAACCTCAGCACAAATATTCCCTTCCTCTTGTTCTTTTTTTTAAAGCGTTTTCCATCTAATGAGTGTCAGCAGCTCCTCTTCTGTGATCRTCAGAAAAACTCATTTGTTTGTTTCATGGTATGCTTCCACAACAGCCACTGACTCCAATTTCTCCTTCAAATTGACGGCTAATTCTCGCGGTCCACTTTTGCCACCAACAAATTTCTAACATAATTTACATCCGGGGGGAAAGCAAAATGACTTTGACTTATTTTCRTGCCATTTGTTCGACTGATCACTTAGAAAATCGACGGATATTTGAACATTTATGCAGACAGAAAATGTTTCTTAAATCATTTAAGAACCACGTTGTTTCTGGGTGCACGAGCTGTTTGATCACAAATAAACCCAATGGTTCAGGCAAACAACAAAGCGTGCCATATAGAGGAAACTCTGTTTCCATAGTTATTCAAAGAGGTGTTTTGATCAGTGAATAGTAGAGTCCTATTCTTTTGCTGGCGGATGCACTTTGTGTGCATGGGCGGGATGATCTATTTGAGTCTGTCAGTGAGAATATTTGCATCTTTTCCCCCCTCCTCTTCCTTTTTGGCTGCTCTTGTCACAGAGCAGATCTTACTGTATCTGACACTGTGAGTTGATTATGCCAGAGTGTTTGTCCTCGGTTCTAACCCGCAGTTGTGAATACTCAATGACCTCCAACTGCCTCTTTCATGCATTAAAATAAAAGTTGACATTACCCGTTTCATGCTTCTGTGCCGCTCCGATTCTYCATTCCCCAGCTGCCACCATTCCGAATTTTAGGATTTTTTTTACTCTTCCTTACATCTAAGCCAGGCAGTTGTTTTTTTTTTTTTGTGCTGCTCTTGAAAAGTGTAGATAGAGATGATAGGCAAAGACTTAAAAAAGCGTTAGAAGGAAAGTTGCCTCAAACTACAGTGTCAGCAGCTTTACCTTTCTGCTGCTCAAACCTTCCTCACTCAAGCTAACGCTAACGTCTGATCACTTTCAGACTCTTTGGACACATGCTTGTTCCTCCTTTCATCCTATTGAAACCTGAAGCACCATTTGCATGTTTTCCTGTTTTATATATATATAAGTTTTCTGTTAACTTCTGCACACTTTCTGTTATTTTAGCCATTCATTTATCAAACCATTCGGCTTATGCGATGACTTTTGTTTATCTTAATGTATTATTTACAAACACTTTTCTCTATAGAAATACATTAAAATTTCTTCAATTCCTTCAAAACCTTTGTAGGTACGCTTGCACTATTTTTTGTCTTCTTCTGCTACTTTTAATTTTATCTACACTTAAACAGATATAATGGATGTAATAAAAAATGTGTCATCTGGTTCCACTCAACTGAATTGAGTAAAGGTAATGCATTTACTTTACATTTACTTTACATTTAAGTAATTTACTCAGTTCAGAGTGGAAAACAGATGACATAATTTTTTAAAACTAAATCCACCATATCTGTTTTTTGAGTGTATTTTCTGCTGCTTTTAGCTTTTGACCAAACTTTCTGCAAATTTTAGCTACAATTCTGCTACTTTTAGCTTACCTCTTAGCTAACTTTAACTTTTTTGCTACTTTCATGATTTAGTTACTCCTCTGCCAATTTTAAATTTTAGCAAATCATGTGCTAATTTCAGCTTTTAGCTATCATTCTGCCACTTTTAGCTCTTCACTTATTGTTACTTTTTGCTTCTAGTTAACTTTTCATCATATTTAGCTTCTAGTTAGCTTTACATTTATATTTTAGTTACTTTTTCTGCTTAATGCTTTTAATTAGTTTGTTGTTTTAGTTTTGATGCAGTGATTTGCTT
>NW_013952419.1:1787374-1796318 GCF_001266775.1 Austrofundulus limnaeus | reverse complement strand
GTGATTTGCTTTATTTTTAGTTAATGCTCTTTTCTATTTTTTATTTATTTATTTTGCATTTTTAGCTAGTATCCTGTTTCTATTAGTGCTAACAACTCACTTTAGGCCTTTTATTTGTAACAAATTTTTAGCAAAGTCATTCAGCAATCTGCAGTTTTATCTGAACGATCTTCCGTTTTCTGAAAGCTTCTCTATTAGCTATTTATTTATTTTGCATTTTTAGCTAGTATCCTGTTTCTATTAGTGCTAACAACTCACTTTAGGCCTTTTATTTGTAACAAATTTTAGCAAAGTCATTCAGCAATCTGCAGTTTTATCTGAACGATCTTCCGTTTTCTGAAAGCTTCTCTATTAGCTCGACTCTTCTTTGAAGGTGGTATTGAATTTTACGCAGAAGATTCAAGAAAACGAGTACACCCCTAATCTGCAACCTCTGACAAGGGAGAAACAGCAGCATCCTATCAAAGACCCAGCGGTGAGAAGTTCCCCACAGCACCTTGTAAAGTGATGCAGATGGAGCCTAAAGTGGAGAAACAGACTGAAGGAGATGATGTGCCTGATTAAAGAGAACACAGAGAGGAAATGATGATGTTTAAACTCACTTTGAAGTTTCAAACTAGTAAATAAAAGATGTGCTCAAGAAGACTCAAGAAATGGCTGCACTTTCCACACCTGCGGCTCAATGCTTAAATATTCATTTCCTGTCAAAGTCGCGCATGCACTCGAGAAGAGTGCGTAAAGCTTAAAGGAGCACGCGTGTGTGTGTTTTACCGAGACCGTATTAAAACAAGAAAGATTCGCTGCTCACAAGCTGGTGTCTCCATGCAGATAAGATGTGAATAAAAGAGAAGAGAGCTCAGGATTTATTTTACCCTTAATGATCAACTCAAACATCTTCAAACGGCCCCTCATCAGTGGACAGCACACTGAAGAACAAGCAGAAGCCCTGGGTGCTTTTATCGGCTCCCTTACGTTCCTTTCATCCCTGCAATGCCAGTAATGGTGCTGAGATTAGTGCCGGATGTGTTAGCTAAACTTCTCGTTTGGCAGGAAAGGCAAGTGAASAGTCTTTTTTTTTTAAATGGAAATTTTATAGCTAAAAAACGAAAAGAAAAAAAACATTTTAATGTAGACTAGAAAATTTTGGAGTATTTCAACGGTTTCACTTGTGGAAAGAAGCACTTAGCATATTCAGAGACAGACTCAGTAGCAGATGTTTCTGTTTGATTTTGGACTACCATCAAAGATTAGCACTTAAGCTCAGATACAGACTTCAGATTGGAATTTATTGAGTTCATTGTGAATGTGACTCATTTCGGAGCGAGCTTGTTGTCACGGTGTTTCAAATACTTCACCTTCCTTTGTGCCTGCTGAATAATCATTCTGATTGACTGTTCGTTTGATCAACCTCTTTTAAACGACTTGACTTTGTATCGACTTTATTCCCACTCATATCTTCATTTCCCATTTCCTTTCCCCCGTTTGGCTCTATTCTGAGCGCCCTCATTCCCTAGTCAGCATATGTTTCAGACAGTCCTTCAGGGGCTTTCTTTCTGTCAGCCTGAGTACAGATATTTCAGCACCTAGATTTCAGCATAATTACATAAGGATAAATGATGACTCTCCCTGAATGCATTTTCCCTCTTCCTTTCTGTCAACCCATCAGGAATAGGACCTGGGGCACAGCAATCACTCACTACTATACTGCAGACAGCCACCGGAATCTCGCCAAAGTTTATGAGCAAAGACAAAAAAGAGATTTTTTTCTTGATTGCGGAGTTATTATCTTAAGAATAACTCTCCCTAAATGCATTCCACTTTCTGTCAAGCTAAAAGGAAAAAGACCTGGGGCACAAGAATCATAATCTAGCACTCTGCACCAGAGTGAGTTGCAATTTTAAAAAAGTATATTAAATATATATACATATATTTTATTAGTATTTAACTTTTAGAATAGTGGTAAATTTTGGCCTAGCATCCATGGTATTTTTGAGCGTTTGAGATGTAAAGTTTTCTTTTAGAGAGTTAAGGATAAACATAAAAATACTTACAATGCTGCTGGAAGCTCTCCCAGATTTAGGGTCACAGGCCAAGATTCCCCAATCTGCAAATCAATTCTCCAAACTGAGATCATTGTCAGATACAATCCTGACTGCTGATTATTCTCAAGGTTGCTTGTAAGATTTGGAAACCAAACGCAGAAAAACCTCAGGGAGACTCGTAAGTAAAAGTAAAAAAGCTTTATTGAAATAAATAGCTAAAAAAAATCTTTGAAACCTATACTCTAGAAACACCAGCCCCGTTTCCATTAATGTGTATTTTTATGTGCGTTGCATTAGAAAATGTTGAAGGAAATGTCAAAATTCGAAAAAAAAAATTCAGTTTCGCAAAACAACATTCACGCTTGAGGTCATTTTTGGATTTTCAGAAAAAGAGTTAAAGTTCAAAAGGCAAAATGGAAACATTTCTCAACATCTGTAACATCATGTAACATCACCAATAAGTGATATGACAAAACAATTACAACTTGTGCGATAACAACACATTCCTGAAAACATCTCTCTATTATCCCAATGTTCTATGCTAGTTTGCAACCTCTACTTCCTGTTTTATATAGCCACACATAACGTCAATGTTTGATGAAATTATGCTTTGCGTAGTCTGGTTGATTCAGTCTAAACCATTAGATGGAAACACGCCTAATTCACTTTTCTTTTTTTTAAGACACAGCCATAAAGTAGACACAAGCACACACTTGGGACTACATAAACACTAGAAAGTAACACAAGAAACAAAGCACAGAAAATGAACCAACACAAAACCCCACAATAATGACACCGCAGAAAGAAATCTGAACTATCTCTTGGAAACAACCACTTTTATACATCAGTGTGAGGATTACAAATTTGGAACAGGTGTGACACAGAAAGCAGAAAGCAGCACACAAAGAAAGAGATTTCACAAAAAAGACGAAGTGGAGAAAATCCCAAACAAAACTATATGAATTGTGACCTTTAATCATTTCAACTTGTTGTTTATTGCAACATGGGGCTTTTGAGTCTGGTATGATGGCCACTGTCACCACCTGGACATATCTTCCTACCCTGATGTAGGAAACGTGCCCTGCTGCTTTGCAGTTTAAAATTTATGTAGTTTATTCTGCCTTCCTGTTCCGCTGTGGTATTTGTTGCTTGTGCGTCTTAGTCATCGGTCAACAGCTTTTGTCAAGCGTTGCTCCACTAATTGGATGTTTCTTTTTATTTTCCTTTCCAGCAGCAAAGAGGTTACAGCACTGGTGATGATTGGGCCCTTTTGGGGCTGTCATCTTCCTCTTTTTGTGTGCTCCTCCTGGTTTGGGTTGCACCACGGAGTGCTTGTTGATTTGATGCTCATGTAATTTGGAGAGACTCCCGCGACGCCTCCTTCCCTCTCTAAAGTGACTCCCTGCTGGGTAAGCCTGAGCTGCCTTTTTAATCTTGGGTGATTATTGTTACTTTTAATAGTCTATTCAAATATTTTCAAAACATAAAAACATGCTGACAGATGGGAAGAAATTCTCTTGTGCTCCTAGRTAAAATTAACACGAGTGCCTCTTTGGGATTTTAAATGTATTACTGAATAATAAATTAATGCAAAAATAAAATTCCTTGCATGCAATCCTCATGGTGAAAATGTCAGATTTCTGGAAGTAGTTTAAAGTGTCTTGAAACTCAAATCCCACTTTTGTTGTTGTTTAACTCCTAACTATTTGTAAGAGAAAGTATATGTCAGTCTCCGGTTATTCTGTTAGTTTTTTGGTAGTTGTTTGTGTTTATTGTTGGGTTTGTTCTTTTTTGTGYATTTTCTGTGTTCTCTTCCTCTGAGTTTCCCTGTGTGTGCAATACTTTCCCTCCGTTCAGCTCCTGCTCCTGAGTCCTGCCATGCCCTTTCTAACCTGTTCCCTTATTTCATTTAGCACACCTGTTTCTCATCTCCTCCTCAGCCTCAGCCCATAATAAGCTCTCAGTGTTCAGTCCAGAAATCAGTGAAGAATTATGGGTGTTTTCATGCAAAATCTGAAATCAAAGTTAAAAATAAATGAAACTAGCATTTCTCAAAACACATATTACACACTGCCTTGCATGYCAAAGTTTTATGAACAATCTTGTGGAATTACTTTGTGTTCARAAAATGCTTTGAGGGTTGGTCTGAGCTACTCGCAAGCCACATTTTAGCTTAATGTCTATGAAACTGACTGTTGTGTTTGCCAAGGTTAATTAGCTGTGGCAGCCACCTTGAATCAATTATTAATCATGAGTTTATCAGGTAAATGTACGTCCGATGAATCTTTCTGAGATTTTCATTAAATTAGTCCAGTAGTTCATGAGAAATTTTGCTGACAGACCAACAAACACAAAGCACACAAGCAAATGTTTACATTTTTACCTCTTTTTCATTTGTTAAAAAAGAAAACAGTTTCTCCATTTGACCATATCTGTTTTTTTACAGTACACAACTACTTGAAATTTTCAGGAAAATGTTSAGCCGATTTGTTGAGGACTTTCTCACTCGTGTGCTTTACAGCAGGATGTTTTTCCGAGGTACAATCAAAGCATCAAATGCAAAGAAAAGGGTGCAGAGGAGCACCTGCCAAGAGCACATAAAACAAAAAGGCAAATAGTGAAAATGTAGCGTTTACTTTGCATCACCTCAACAATGGCTGATGAGAGTTGTCAGATTAGTATTTTTGGGTTTTTATTTACATTTGAATGTTTGTAGAGTTTTGATAAGCAGTTGGAAATCAACATACAGGTCAGCAGATGAGAGGAGGCAACAGCAACTCWACATACACACTTTTGTCAAATTGTACAAAAGAAAAGCTTTTATGTATGCACATTTTCTCACATGCTAAACATTTTTTGGTAGACACCTGAGTAAAAGATGCCCAACAGAAAAAAAGGGGGAATTTTTAGGGGAAGTATGAGTCACACTATTCATTTTTTAGACCAACAACAGGGATTAAAGAGTTCTAAAGGACCCTTTTACAGTGAATTCAGACAACAAMCAGAGGTACTTTGTAACATCTTCTTTCAGGGACACATCCAAGCTCAGCGTGAGCAGAAACCTACTGCTGCCCCAGCAGAAGGCCTCACACCAGGGCCTTGATTTAATCATTGCCCAGCAAGGGGAGAGGCCAAGCAGGCAACAAAGCTGCCCTCCAGCCCTCCATCCCTTTGCCATCAATGCTCCCTGTCGGTTGACCCAGGAGAGGCCGTCCCTCACCCTCCGCCCTCCACCTGGGTTGTTTGAAGATAAGAGGGATGGGGTGTAAGGGGAGGGAGGACCAGGAGGAGGAGAGGCAGATGAAACTGAGGTTGTTTTCTTTGAACTGCTAATCACTGTGTTTAAAGCTGACCTCGCTTCCTGTGTCTCTTTACGTGTTTGGCTCATTAAAATACACACTCAGATAAAGGGGTTGGATGGGAGTTCACTACAGTTTTACACCTTTGTTTCAGTCGAATATYTAAATCTCATTTATAAATTAATAATAAACAACTAGATGGGAAATGTGTTTGAGCCAATGGTTGAATGGTTCCGTTATTTTGCTTAAATGCTACCTCGTCAATTTCGTTTATAAAGTAGAACATATTATTTCTGTATAAAACTTTGTTTCATCTTGATGAGGATCTGTAAAATATGATGTTTTTTTTTGATACTTTATCCTTTATTTAACCAGGAAGAAAAAAACAGTTTTTCAAATTTAAAATGTTTTTTTACAGGAGATTCCTGCTCTAAACACCAATTACAACACACACATCCAGAAAAAGTCTACACAAACCAAAAAAGCTAAAAGAATAAAAAGAAGTCAGAATAGTTTTACAATAAAGACCATAATTAGTAACAGAACCTTTTGATCTAAACTAATGGCGTGTTGAGAATTATTCAAAATTACAGAGCAAAATGAGCTTCTTCCAATTTTTAGGTTTTGGATCTGAATTCTAAAATGAGTGGAAGTGCACCTAAAAGCTTTACTCCTCTCACTCAATAAGAGCTTTTGGCACACTTAAAAGGACGCCTTATGAGTGGAGACAATAACCTTACTTTTTTTGGAGGCTGTAGATGTAGAGGGGAGGARGCTAAGAATAGTCTTGTAAATGAAACGCGCTAATGGTTTAATCAATACAAGAACCATCCAATATAAAAAAATACAATATACCATGATGAGTCAGAGTTTAAGTGTTTGTAATGAATGTCAAAGCACCATGATRGACAGCATCCGTGGTATGTAAGCAGTGTAAAGAGGCATACATTTAAACTGCATCTCTGTAATTCAATAAAGACATAAAAGTAGCAGATTGAAGTTTTGTTGTTTTAGCAACAAAAGAAAGAGAAGACTCTATATTAGAGAAGAACACGAACTTAAGCTTTCTGTTTTCACCCAGCTGCACAATGTGAGACTTGAAGGAGAGAGCATCATGAATCAGAATTCCCAAGTATTTGTATTCAGACACTATAACTCAGACTCAGAACCCTGTAGAGAGGTGACAGATGGAAGATCCAAGCACTTTGATTTAGAGTTTGAGAACAATGTGAGTGTTGTTTATTTAGCATTCAGATTAGTTTGGATTAGTACAAAATGTGCTGAACAGTACAAAAATAATAATAAATTGTTGGAGCTGTTAACATAAGGTAAAGATGCAAAACATGCCACAGTACTGTCTGCATAAAAAAAATGAAATCTGTATTTGAATCTGTATGGGCGATCTAGCTATAAAAGATTACAAAAGTAAACCAAATTGTAGATGCACCACAGCTGMGATAGCAACAAACGTATTTGGTCACCAAACAATATTTTTGGAGGACCAAAGGCCACGCTGGTAGTGTGAGCACAGACACATCAAATTTTAAACTGGTGTCCTTTCTACTGGAGGTAAGTGTGCAAAAWCCCTACGTCTACTTGCAATTAAAACTGKTTTTCAAAATTTAGCWCCTTTTCTTAAACAAACCAATCACTTTACTGAAGCACTGGGTTAGAATGAATAAATTATGCAGAATATGCATCTGTGATATAAAATTTATTTGATCATACTGTATATGCTGCTTGATTTGAACCAAAACATTTGCAGCTGCACATATAAAACAAAACAATACAGCATGCTACTAGGAAGGAAACATTAAGTTATTTACAATGTTCTTCTCCAAAGCCATWTGAGAAAAAAAATGTTCGGCGGGTTTGCAAATCCAACTTGTAGGATTACTATATTACCATACTACCATAACTATTGTCAGTAAGAAAACAAAAGGCTGGACTTTAACTAATTGGTAGCTTACATATTGTCATTGTAGTCCTGTAAAAGCTCTGAAATACTAGTATGGTGCAGACGCCGTTAGGCAAAACAGGCAGAAGAGTGTGAGAAAATCCTTATTGTTGTGGGCTTTTAAAACATTTTTAACTTRATTTTTCAACGTTTTTTTTATGTTTGTCTTGTCTACCTAAGCTGCAAAAGAAAAACAAGAGAGCCATCTAACAGCGCAAACCAAAGAAGCCAAACAAACCTCATCATCCTCATCAAGCTTACCCCATTGTTGGGATTTTGCCAGGTATATTTAGGTGTTGTGTCGGCTGGCGTTCATGGTTCTGCGTTAGTTGCTCTCTTTGATGTCTCTTGCCCTCATTTCTGCTGCCTGTCTCACGCATCTAATCTTGACACCACTAACAATGTCACAGGCATCCTCAGTATTGCCACAGCGACCTTTGATGCACCTGCTTCGAGTGCTTCTGTTCTCTTTTCTCAACTTTTCAGCAACGTCTTAACAATGTTTCATCYGTGACTGTGGTGTCTGGGCTGGGACAAACTCTTAGGACACATTCGTTTMGATGAAAACAATGACAGACCAAAAGCAAACAACTCAAAATAGCCCCCTTAACTTTCAGGCRATAAGCATAAGTATTAAAATATTGTTTTGCTCTTCATACAAAAAGTTGTTTTTGTAAAGACTAGTATGAAATAAACTTTATTTGGCTAAACCACAAACATGCACCATTATACGGTAAAGTGAACCAAGCTAAAAATGTCTTAATTTGCATAAGTAAAAAATCCATATATTGGAAACAATGGCAATCAAGTGGTATGTCTACTATAGGAGATTTATTTACAGGTAAGCAATTTAAAACATTTGAAGAAATTAAAACTGAATACAAATTGGAAGGGAAGCATCATTTCTGGAAATACTTACAAATTAGAAGCAACATTAAATCCAAAATCCAAACAGATTTTCAGAACCCAATGCTGGACTATTTACATTTACCACAAGAACAAATCACAGCTTCAAGATTCTATAAATGGACTAAGCTTTCAAGCAATGAGGAATCAACAAATATTAAACTGATGTGGCAAAAAGATCTGGGCCAAAATATAGGAAAGGAACAATGGATAGGGATTTTGGCAGGTTGTGGAAAATACAATAGAGAAGCAAGGGGGAAGTTCACACAATATAAAATAAYACATAGATATTGTCATACCCC
Organism: Austrofundulus limnaeus; assembly: GCF_001266775.1. NCBI lineage: Eukaryota > Metazoa > Chordata > Actinopteri > Cyprinodontiformes > Rivulidae > Austrofundulus > Austrofundulus limnaeus. The sequence goes on along the minus strand of NW_013952419.1, from coordinate 1,787,812 downwards.
AGTAAGACTGCATAGAATGAAATTGATGAAAGATAACAAATGTTGGAAATGTAAATCAGAAGTAGGAACTTTTTTACACTGCATATGGGATTGCAAAATGGTTAAAACCTTTTGGGTTAAAGTGGTGGAATGGAAGAATAACCGGATGGATGTAATGGTTTCTTTGACACCTGCAACGTGCCTGTTAGGAGATAGATCTCAAATGACAAATATATCTAAGAGGAAGTTTTCTGTGATTATTGTTGGATTGATCACAGCTGCTAGGATGATTTTGAAACATTGGAAATCAACCCAATTACCCAAGATGAAAGAATGGACAGACACAATGGTGGAGATTTCATCTTATGAACCCGTGCTGCATAGATTAGAGCAGTGGTTCCCAAACTTTTCAGCTTTTGACCCACAAAATACCAGCAGCAGAGATCTGAGACCCCAGCT
>NW_013952419.1:1781900-1786662 GCF_001266775.1 Austrofundulus limnaeus | reverse complement strand
TGCATGGGTTTTCTCCAGGTACTCTGGGAAGAATTATTCCCTGCCTAACCTCAAGTGACTGAAGTATGTCACTCTTTCCTATAATAAAATTCATTCAAAATTGACCACTATCAACAGTCCACGAATGGAAATAATGGCAATGATTATCATGTGGCCATGCATTAACAATCTCATGGCCACACAATATTGTTTTCATTTATACATGCTCGGTGCATAAGGGTAATTTTCAGCTACGACAAACACAGTCAGTATTGCATCCCAGTAACAGGTAAGACATCCTGCTTCTGTCTCCTGGATTCTGCTTCARTTTGGAAGCATTTGCTCTGAAGACAGTGAGCCAGAACAAGCCCAGAGAGACTGACGCACGACTATGGTGGGAAAGCACGATGAGGCGCTGTGGAGAMGGAGAGTTGGGCAGCAAGGGATCAATCAATCATCGCTCCTGTTGCTTTATATTGACTCTGAGGTCCCACTGGGCCACAACRGTCAATGTGCTTTCAGGCATTTTGTGTGGGTCGATGAAGGAGCGTGGCTGGCTTAATGCTCACCTTTGTGTGTGTGCATCTCCGTAATGCATTAGGTGTTTTTATAGGAACTGCACTGACAGATTTTCATATATGTGCATCGTTAGGGCAGCCATTAGAAATTACAACTCATAAATATAACATAACGACTATTATCCCAACTGTGAGGCCACTGTGCATCCAGCAGAGCACCTCTTTTCATTTATACACTCCTCTAAAAAAGGATTAGAAAAAAAAACTGACCATACATGTTGCACATATCTGTAGCACAGTTAGGGTTTAGCCAGTGTCRAGCTACTGCAATGCTTTTAGATTGCAGATTCTTTGGCGCGCTTTCACACTTTCAACTGCAGCTACAGGCCGAGTACTATGAGATTACCATCGTGTTGGCAACTACAGGCTGCCACCAGCCAAATGTGGGTGAATTTGTGAAGTGACAGATGAATTTAATTAACAGACCTGCCACATTGGCAGATAAACAAAGGAGCCATTTAACAAACAAAGAATTCTTTAGTGAAAAACAAAACAAAAAAAAAAATCTATTTAGTGGCAGGCCTAGCTAAACTTCTTTGTTTCACTCCGYAGTAATGTGTGACAACAATGTACCTCACCGGCTATGCCACATGAAAGAAGCAGAATCACYACCTTATAAAGCCTGTAGACGCAGTTACCTATAACGGACTTCACAAAAAACAACAATGCTGAATTGAAGCTCATAAAAATGGAACTTAAACAATTAGCTGCAAAGGCAGCCTGATTTCATAAAGACGGAGGTCAAAAAGCAGCATTGCCATTGTATGATTCATTTGGAAGACAGAAYAGAAGATGAAAGGGAAAAAAAGAGAAACTAGATAACTGCACATAAAGTTCTGAGCTTATTCAAGTTTCTAATGAAAAAMTACTTRTTTTTTTWAAGGACATGGTCTTTTGTGACAAYATGTGAYWGTTTTTGTTTCAAAATGTGTCTGGRYGTGGGATAAGCTACAACAATAAATGGAACCCAACATTATGTCCTGCCTAATAAGGATACARATACAAATGTGTGGGCAGAAAATACTGTTGGTTGAGAGAAAAAGAAGATATGCTGACTAATAAAGTAAAAGTGCATCAGTCACTTTGACTAGTGAGAGGTAAAAAAGCCAGTTTTCAACAAATAAGGATAAAAGAAAATTGGGCATGGAGTGTTTTGCACCTCTCACCCTCAGCGGTCCAATGAGCTATGTTGTGGAAGAGACGAGACTACAAACCAWTTTTCWGCCARTAGTGGGATGTGATGCAAGCTAGTGATAACAGCAATATATTTATTTCCGGGGATTATTAATACCTGCGTTGGGGTTTTGTTTGGTTATTATACCTGTTAAATAGTCTTCTCCACTACAAAGCTGTATGTGTGATCAGTCTTAACCTGTGAATWAATGCAAATTACACCAGAAGGTGCAACAATCAAGGATGCGGCAACTAAGTAGGCACAGCAAAAACAAATTTTTTCCACATATTTGTGCCGATTCCCAGTCATTCAGGTCATTCTAATTTGCAGCCTCCACTTAAAAAGACTGCATTAACGTGTGAAGCAAATAAGAAGAGAGATCTGTGAATGCAGCCCCCTTATCTAACTGTGTAAATAAAGAAACAAGAAATCGTAAAAACCATCAACCGTAAAATAAATCTAAAGAGGAGCTTCATATTGTAAGGTATTGAGGAGAAACAATTCGACAACAAAGGTTGTAGCTAATTGGCAGACTGTTAATATTTAGCAGTTCAGTAAAGGWTTAGGGACAGTTTAATCAAAATTTCAGGCACTATTACTTCTCATTAACTGATTTAAAAAGAAAGGTACAGTTTGACTGCTCTAAGCAAGTGCTTGTTGTAAAATAGCTCCTGACCTCTCTTGACCCATTTGCAGAGCAAGTTTAATTGAAAAAGAAATGCATTAGTTGSGGTAAAACATTTGCAATAAATTGCTTTTGGTTTTACTGTTGCTGCCATGTTATGTGTCAATATTTAATTTTCTTATTTTTTATTAATATTAATGCAATGGCAAACTTATGAGCACAAAAAGGTTTTGAAATGAATTTGAGYTCAAGTGAAACACAAAAGGAGAAATTCTTGCAAAGATCTGAACATGTACAGCTTATTCAAAGGTTTACTTTTATTTATTTTTTAAAACTCACATAGAAAAAATGAATAAAAAACAAGATATCTGCAGAAAATTGTGCACTTTCAATTACAAWATTTAAAAAATGCAAACTTTCTTATAATGTAAGCTCACAAAATGAACATTTTCTTTTTTTTAATTGTGTCTAATCTTCTTTGGCTAAAAAAAACAGATGAGAAGCTTGAAAATGGTGAACAAAAACTCACAAATAGATTTTGAAAAAATACAAGCAAGAGAGAAAGAAAAAGGAAGAGAAAAAAAAATCACATTTCTAGGAAACCATTCAGAAAGAAACTTGAATTCAGGAGATTGATGTGAAGACAGAGGTTCCTTTAAAAACGTTGTTTGGATTAAATGGAAACAAGGTGAAACTGAAAGAAAAAAAAACCCTACTTTTGTTGATTATCCATCTGCTTGAGAGAACATTTTTATATTTTTCTTTTAAGGTAATAATAAGATACCTTGTGTATGTTATTTCTTGTTCCCCACTCTTTTAGAAAAATATACAAATGTAAAATACAAATGAAAGTGAACATGGTGCTTGTGTAAAAATCTGCTCTATGTTACAAAAAACAGACTCAAAAAAACATTTACCCAACAGGTCATCAATCATGTGAATGATGTGAAGGTCTGGGCATGCACTGTCAGTCTCTGAGTGATGGATGATTGACAGCTGATGATTACCTGAGCTGAAGGCTGGTTCCAACCCCGTGGGTTAACCTCTCTGGGGCTTTTACCCTGATAYAGGTTGACTTGAGATGGATCAAGAAAAAAAAAAAACATTTACGCAGAATAAACTGGAATTAGTTGTATAGAATTTAATACATGTGTTTTTTTTACTATGACCAAGTTTTTACATCACTACAACATTTCCTGTAACAAATGCTAGGCTTGTAAAAGCACGTATTGCCAACATTAAGCATTTTCTAACTCATGTTAATTACGCTTTGAATAGATGCTTCATAGGAATTTTGGATAAAACAGATGTTTTGTCTTCAGCCATAAAAAAACACTAACTTTATCATGATGCATTTAATGACTCCTGTGTTTGTGGTTCTGTTAAAAAGTCATTGTTTATTTGTGACTTCAGTAAACTTCTTATATTTAGCTTTGTGCAACTCGTTGTRGCAACTTATATTGAAATCCTTTAAGACAAATAGCTTCAGTGAGCAGACTAAACCCTTGAAATTCTTTGAACAGATACTGTATATCCACCATCTTACCTGAAACAGATAATTTTCTTTGTCCAGTTCTCGCATTCCTCCATTTTTAGCCATGGCATGCAGTTTTCAAAAATTAATAACAGAGCTGCTTTGAGTGAGGGCACAACCCATACACTGTACAGTGTAGCTTAACTTGGTTAATTTGATTCCTGAACAAAGTACTCAACACTTGTGATCCACTTTGGGACCCTAAATATGGGAATCACAGTTCTTCCTGAAACAAACTTCTGCTCTATCAAGTGTTGTGACTGGAATAGCAAAAACGTACCAACTACAATTTAAACTCATTCACATTTTCTATTATAATTATGGAACACATGGTTAACCATTTATAAGACAGATGTAAAAGCACATGTCTATTTATCTTTTTTCTTCTCTTATTTTTGTTCACATTAGCCTCATCATAAGGTGATAACAGCGTTGTGCTGACACAAGAAGAATCGGAGGTGTTACTCACACCTTAAAATGTGTGCACAGAACTGTTTAGAACTAACAACTGCTGCAGTTGTCACTATGACTTGTTCACACAAAGCTTCTAGTTTAGTTCACTTAAAATAAATCACAACTCTTTATGACTCTGGTTGTAGCTCAGTGCTGCGGTCTAATAATCCTGAGACTGCAGGTTTGAGTCTGGGTTGCATMAGGAAGGGCATTGGATGTAAAACAATTGGCAAATAATCTTTTTTCTGACAAAAAATGTTAGAAAATGGTTTAATTTACAAAAATAACTATCAATGATGACTTTGAACCAGAATGTCAATTAAACATAAAAATATATATACAGCAGGTAAAATAAGAATTGAACACGTCAACATTTTTCTCAGTAAATATATTACTAGAGGTGCTAATGACATGAAATT
>NW_013952419.1:1778399-1780613 GCF_001266775.1 Austrofundulus limnaeus | reverse complement strand
AATTTCATGTCATTAGCACCTCTAGTAATATATTTACTGAGAAAAATGGTGATGTGTTCAATACTTATTTTACGTGCTGTATTTTTTAAGAAAAAAATGTTTTCTTTTTACTCAATAACTGAATTTATTTATGATTTTTATTCATTAACCTAACGTAAAGATTGGCTCTAACAATTATCCTAAATTAGCTTAACTTTTCATTCTAATTAGACTTGTATTTTAAGGTGTTGCATCAATTTTCCTTATCAAATAACAAAACTTCATGCTTGATTTACTATTAACAGTCTGTCTTTTTAAGAGCACAGWCAATCAATTATAGGGTGACAAAATGTTCACTGAATCAAAAGGCAGCTGCGTGGCAGAAGTTAGTTGGAAGTGGTGCACTTGAGAGAGGCTGAGTGGGGGGTTTGGTTTTACAAAAGCAACTTCATCCTCTGTAATGTATGTTGTTTTTACACCCCCCCCCCACCACCATCCAATTTGCTGAGCATCTCTGACACTTTGACCCTCCTTTTATTAAGAGTGTGAGTCTGAGCTTTGGAGGGGACAATGTTTCTTTGAGCCTGCAGGCTTCGCCTCATACAGTCAAAGTAATACTGTGAGTTGGAGAGAAAAGCAGAAAACAAACTGACAGTTAGATTGAGCTGCATTGAAAAGCAAAGGGGGCACGAGAGGCGGGGGGTAGTCTGGCCCAAAAATGAAAAAAAAAAAAGAGTGAAAAGGATTTATCTCTGACAAGTTATTGATCAGCTCATACCTTTCAAAACACTCCTGGAAGACTTTTAAAGGGTGAAACAGATGCTACTTTTTCAAAAAAAAAAAAAACCCTTCACCTAATCAAATTTAATCTATTTCCTCTTAACCAGTGAGGTCTTTCAAAACCCAGATGGCATTTGCTCTAATTCAACTTAATTTAATCAAAGAAAGTAGTGACAATAAAGAAACTTTTGTTGTTATGTTGGAGAAAAAACAAACCCTTATCTGCTGGAACATGCTTGCAACTATTTCAAATTGTGACATTTATGCTCATGAAGTAAGTGCGGACTAAATAATTGCTCGGCAATCGTCTTCTCTGATTCGCCGTCTGGTTTCGGTGCAGTCAGCGGATGAAGTGTACACATTTCTAACAGCCTTGCTGTCACAGTGTGAAAGGTCTTGTTGCGGCTGCTGAAAGTGGCCCCTCAAAGACAGATGAGAGCAACCATTACTGACCTTTAGAATCCTGGCAGGTGCTTTATCTCCTTACTTGATTTCCACTCTGTTTTAATGGAGATTCAAAAGGGTCGACAAGCAAAGTTTGTCATTTTTGAGATGAGCCGCCTGCTGCAGGTTTAAGTGTATGTTTCCAATTTTTTCTTGAATACCCCTTTATTGTGCAGTCGTGATTGAGAACAAATGAGTGAATGTGTGTAGTTTTGATGGCAGCTTACAGGTCAAGTGATCACATGAGCCCTTTAGGCTTATTGGGCTGGATGGAGGTTGTCATGTCATGTCATTAAACAGTTTTGACTTTGATATTATTTTTTAGCTTTGTGCAATTGAAACAACTAAGAACAAATTTAATTTGATACAGAACACCAGAATGCCAGCATTTGTTGACAACGATGATGAACACTTCATGTTAAAGAGCAGCTGTGGAGTGAAGCAACTCTGAGGGGTGGGGGCTCCAGGGGCAAACTCCCCTTGAAAATATTGTGAAAGATCTTCTGAAAACGATGCATTTTTCAGCCATTTGAAGAGCATTTCACTAAATTTTGGGGATTAATAAAACAACATAAAATCAGTATTTTATGAAGGTAGAACRTGGAAAACCAGACTTTAACCTGAACTTTATCTGAGATCATAATCTAAACTTCCATTATCCTTATTTTGTTTCTATTTACACACTGACACCATGAGTTCATCGTTTGATACTTTTATCATGAAATATCCTCTGCACCATATAACATGTCATAATAAAGCATCCGGGAAACTCACAGAACAAGTTACCTTCTCTCAAAAACAGAATTAGTGGATTTAAAGGAGACCAATTATGGGTCCTAGAAATTTTTATGGTATGTCTGTGGGCTATCCAGACCATGTTCATTCAATTTAATGCACAAAACAATTCTCAGATAATAAAATTTTTATCCCATTTCTATCCCATTTTCTAGTTCTGCCTGCTCTGACTTCCATTCAGAAGAGCTGTTTATGTTAATGAGCTCTGTTGGTAAC
>NW_013952419.1:1772116-1778069 GCF_001266775.1 Austrofundulus limnaeus | reverse complement strand
GAGCAGGGAGCAGCAGCGGTCAAAGTCAGAAACTCGAACAAATAGGCTTTAACAAGGCTTTAATAAGCTAAACAATAGAGCTACATGAGAAAATGTGTTCATAACAAACGAAAAAAAAAAGTCTGTGCTGGTCTCAAACCCTGGTCTCCCACTCTCTGGTCCAACACTCTACCCATTACCCTGTTGGAGGATTGTTGTGAACTGAGCTGCGCATTACACAACAACACCGCGACGGCTTTTTATACTGAGGAGGTGAAGACTCACCCGGGGTTTGCTAGGTAAGGGGCTGAACGCAGGTCCCGGTGGGTTGTCATACGGCTTGTGACATCACAAAATAACAGAAGTATAAAACTTGTCATTATTATACATTAAAAATACATTCACTTACAGTAAAYATGCCCCTGGGTGCATTTTTTGGTCCCAGGACTGTTTTATAAGAAGTACATACCCAAAGTTGAGTAAAAAAAAAAATAAAAAGTGAATTTTGCATAATAGGTCCCCTTTAAGTAAAAACTTTATGTCAACAGGTTCCACTCAATGTATTGAGTGAAGGTAACACATTTACTTTACATAAATTCAATATTTTTAAATTAAATCCAATACAGCTGTTTTTGAGTGTAAACATGAGTATTTAGTGATAATTTTGCAAACTCAATTATTATACTCTGATAAATAGTTATTAAATATATAGATTTTTGTCCCCTTTCGTGGTGGCCCCTAGAAGGATGATGCTCTTAGCATTTGCCTATACTGCCTACATAGGCTGATCCTGGTGACACCATTCAGAAAGGTTATAGAAGGGCTAATAGCGTGAGCATTTACTCCTTATTTATGTCTATTGTTTTTTTTTTGTTTGTTTGTTTGTTTGTTTTTTAACCATTGACTCCAATTATTTGGGGCAAGGATTTTAAAAACTAGCTGGCATTTTATGCAACATCTCTGTAGAATGTACCGTAGACCCCAGGTCATGGTGATAAAAAGTCACAAAAAAGTAGAAAGAGGATGGTAGAAGAGGCCAGAACACTTAAAAGCTATTTTATTTTAAGCTTTAAATGTAACGGCCAGGAGTTTCTTTTGTCTGACCATGTTTTTTTTAATCAAATCCCAGATTGCAAAGGTAAGAGCATCTTTTTTAAGACCACCAGCACAAGCTTCCAACAAAACCAACAATCTTTGATACAAATCTGTTTTTTTTTCTTCAGTTGCTGACTTATAAAGGTCAGCATTCCCTGTGGTCTAAATGTCTATTTTTTTTATTTTTCTTCTGAGTTGCTACCAAGACAAAAAAGAGAGTTTAAAGGTAATGGATGGAAATATGTTAAGTTGCTCTGTGAAAAATACAAAGAAAGCAGCACAAAGTCCAATATATTCTTGGGAGAATATACTGCAGCTCTGTATAATGCCTGAAATGAATATATAGTGGTGTGTTTCTCAGATTTCTGTGGTTTCCAAAATAATAAATCTAAGCAGTACTTGTATAAAAGTATTTTGAAGTATTTTGGATTAGAAAAATGAGCAAGGATAAGTTTGTGTCCCAACAAAATTTTGGAAGTGCTTGTGTTAACATTATGAATATGGAGTGATTAGAAAAAAATCAAAACACTGTCAATTCTAATTAGTGCTTTGTGTGGAAGACATGCATGAATACTTAACTCATGGTACCAACGCATGCACACACAATTGCACTCATTCACATACACACAATTCTTTCCACCTTCCAATAATAAGAAAAAAAAAACATGTCCTAACTCGACTTATCTCACAACTCATCCATAATCAAATCTGACACTCCTTGCCTCTTCCTCCGCTCCCCTCACCCCCCACAACTCTCCTTCAGCTCTCACTTCCTGAAATACCAGTCTGCTTAACAGCAAACTCTCCCTATGAGCCCCGGGCCAATTAGAGAGGTGTTGCAGCATTGTTATCTGCCTGTCATGGTGGGTTTCTCCTCCCTGCTCTCTGTTTGTGGCAACACAAACTGCTGCTGCTGGGCCACAGGCAACTAACTGAGAGCCTGGGAAGAGACGAGAGGGTGGGAGGAAAGGAAATATATGTAAGGAGAGGCAAGTGAGCGTCATCATGTTTAAGCAGTGGTGACTTCTAAAACCACTGTTCTGGAAAAAAAAAATGTTTTGTGGAATATTTTGCATACCACTGTCAGTCTTTCTCAAAAACCATATGCATAATATAAAACCATACTATATATACTGTATAAAATAAGTTTCAGCGATCCATCCATTCATTTTTACCTGCTTCTTCAGTTGTCCTGTGAAGAAAAGTTTTATTAAGCTTTTTTTTATAGCTGTTCTTTACACTGTCATCTTCATCACATTATGCAAAATAAGTTTAACTGTTGAGGGCAGTTACAGCAATTGTGAGCTAATTTAAATTTACACAAAGGGGAGTTGGGTTTAGTGGTAATCCAGGAGTGTGGTGGTAAAAAAAAAGTTATCACAAAAAAAAAACAAAAAAACAAAACAAAAACAAACTATGGGACAGACAGCATGGCAACAACAAAACATATATTCCCAGAAAAAAATCATGGCTTAATAAAACTGTTGTTTTTGTTTGTGGAAAAAATGGTTTCTTTGGCTTTTTACGTAATCTAATAGATAAAGTAGAAAAAACTGACAYGATTATGGCAAACTTAAAATATATTGATTTATGGCTCAAAGACAAAATAATAAAGACCAATTAAGGTTCTGCAGCTGTGGTTCTCAAAGCTGTTGTTAATACAGTGCTATGTTCTCCAGAAAACAAATGAAAATTGATTGCTAACAGCATAATAATATTAAAATTGTTTAAAAAATATGAAAAACAGATGAAAATATTGTAAAAAAATAGTCTAGGTTGCTTGTAATGTCATGTCATTTAAACTACTTATTGGTGACACACRTGTTATTTAGTCAGTGATAGTCGAGGTCAGAGTTATTTTGTGAGTCAGAAACTAGAATGTTTGGAAACTGCTGTCTGTGTAACATCCAACACTCAAATTTCCTGAATAGATTTGATGACTTAACAAAACAAAAGTTGCCAACTTTTTAAAAATGGAATCCACATTTTGCTGCAGTCACATTGACGTCCTGAAATAAATAAAGATAGTAATAAACAACRGTGACAGTAAATCATCTAAAGTTTGGTCTTGAGAGCTTGTGGGTTCTCTCTTCAGCTTGCCCAGAAGAGCAAACACCCTGTATGTGAAGGCTGAAGGCTGCAGAGTCACTGGTTCGAGTCCAATTCGAAGTAATTTTCTGCATGTCACTCCGATTAGGTGCTGTAACAACTGSGGGAAATGACACCCCCACACAAGCAGAATGTAGCTTTTGTTACAACATCCAATTCATTGCAAAGAAACTAAGTTAAGACACTTTTAAAGAACAGTTGTCACTTATATTTAAAACAATATTTGCTATGGTCATGTAAAATTAAACATTGCCTCTTCAAGAATAATTTGTCATGTTAACTTCTTCAACAATTATTCAACCTTTTCTTTGTTCTTTGCTGCATCCTCAATTGACTTGCCTAACTCTGCTTTTCTCCTGACAGGTAGGTTTTTGGTGTGTTTTTTAACACCATATTTTTTCTACACTCTTTCTTGCTTTTTCTTTTTTGCCTTAAATAAAAATATTTTAGGTTGTTCACCCTTCTTAAGCATTTGTGCTACCTTTTAAAGTCTCACCATGGTGACAGCTGCTTTCAGGGTGAACAAAAGTTAAATCAGAGGGGGAAAAACTCACTCTCTAAAAGGTTATTTTGGAAAAAAAAWGAAGTCAGCTCCACATCTCTCACTTGAACTCTTTGCCAGGCGATATTTACACAGGTTAAGTTTTACCTCTAGGCCAGGGATGTCAAACTTATTTTCACTGAGGGCTACATGAGCATTATGGTGACCCTCAAAGTTGTAAATAATTTCAATTAAATCAAAAACATCTTATTTCTCATCTTGTTGCAATAGCTGAGCACTGCTAACAAACAATAACTGAGCTCAATGTAGTATTTTGTGCAGAGAAACAGTGTTTTAACATGTCATCCTATAAATACTGGAAATTGCTATACAGCTCATTATATATGTGAAGGAAAAATACTATTAAAAGTAAAAGTACAAGAGTTACAACCACTTTTGAGTTGTGGTGAGTAGCTGCTGCCCTGAATTCCGAACTCTCCCACTTTCCAACAGGGAAGTCCCACTGGAAGTGGCATTCCAGCTTAAATTGACGACTTGTAAGTGGGGAAACTCCCACTTCCCAGTACAAGTGGACCTCAGTAAAAGTAGCTAGGGAAAATTCAATGAAATTGAGATTTTAAACAGCAATTAATGCACTTCCAGCTAGTGGTGGGATCAGGGGCGGTTCTAGGGGYGGGGCCTCAGGGGCATTGGCCCCTGCTAAAATTTGATTGGMCCACTGAARTGCCCCTGTCCTGTCACTCATCTGTCCTTTGCCCAAGAAGAGTGATGATGCTGGGTGCAGTTCCATGYYCAAACACWRGAGGTGCTAATGAGCCAAATAGAAAAGTCCAGCATGAATAAAGCTGACAGAAGTTTTTTTTTCCTTTTCTTAAAATTTGAACAATCCTGCAGAAAGTCTTTCAACTCACAAATGATGGCTGGATTCTCTCACATRCTGTGTGTTTGAGAGTATTTTATCTATATACTGTAAAAATGCATGTAAAATTGGCAAGGAGAATCTACTGTGCAAGCTTTTATTAAAATTACATTACAAGTGTTTAAATGTGTGACTAGTTAATACACCTTACAAAAACCAGGGATTTGTGTGCAAAGATGCTGAACAAATATTTGACCCCTCTTTGAATATTGTGGCCCCTTGATGGCCCCTTACTCAGAAAAATCTTAGRTCTGCCACTGGGTGGGATGTCATCATTTTGTAGGTAAAACAATTGACCTGCATTATGGAAGATGTAGTTCATGTTCAATGCTGGTTTTAAAGAATTCTTTATTTTTTCCAAAACTTTGTTCATTTCTTTAAAACAAAATAAACACTTATTTTAAGATACATTGTTGAAGCTCCCATGGGCCACATAAAATATTGTGGAGAGCCACATTTGGTTTGCGGGCCTTGTGTTTTGACCTTTTATCTATCAACACAATTTTGTCTGTTGTACATGATGAGTGGGGGGACTCTTTATGTCATCAGTGATGGTTTACAAATGGGGACTGGGAGTTATTGGTTCTTTCAACCATACATTTAGAACTCTGATGGTTACAATGCATTCTCTGTACCTTTTTGCCTCCTATTAATAATACTAAAGAATCCTCCAAAAACACACAACATAAACAAGTTGCTGTTCTATGGCAAGGATGATAAGACCATTGCATTCAACTGCTTTAATTCTCCTTCTGTCACAGTGTGCAACATGCACGTCAGACATAATCTACAGAAACCCTGAAAGGCAGGGATGGAAGCCTGCAATGAATGGACCTGCTAAAATAAATTTAGATGGGATTTTTTTCGAGATGGTGAGTTGATTGTTCTGTCATTTCAAGATAACCATGCATGTTTTATCTCATTATCTTGAGGAAATAAGCTTTGCTTTCTTAAGATAACAAGATGATTATGGTGTGAAAATGAGGAGTTTTTTTTACACGTTAAAAGCATTTTCATTATTTAGTATTGCTGTCATGACACTTGGAAGCAACGTATTACAGTATTGTGTTGATCATTAATGTGACATTTTCAGCTTCAATCAATTTTTCAGCACGGCTGTCCCGATGTCTGATAAAGTACCTTTTTAGTTTAATTTTGATTTTGAAATAGTTTCTAGCTGTCACAACAAAACAAGGTTTTTAAGACTGAAACAACTAAATTATGTCAAGAAAACAAGTTTTGATATCTCAAGATAATATTTCAATTAAACTGGTATCACAACAAAACTAGCTTTGTTATCTGGATATAATTAGATGAAAACTAATTTTGATATATTGTTATAAATACAC
>NW_013952419.1:1761197-1768625 GCF_001266775.1 Austrofundulus limnaeus | reverse complement strand
AAAAAAAAAAAAAAAAAAAAAAAAAAAAAAAAAAAAAAAGGGAAAAAAAAAAAAATTTTTTTTTTTTTTTTTTATGCCTTCTATGTATTTATCCATTTATTTTTCAGGTGAGCGGACAGATGTTGGTTGTGTGGTCCTGTGTTTTGTTGGTGTATATTTAATATAATCCTAATCGCTATTTCAGTCTTTCTATCTTTCTAATTACTTCTCTCTCTGTTTTTCTCTCTCTCTACTTTCTCTTCACAAAAAAACAAAAAAACAAAAAAAACATAATGGTGTGGAGGGGATGGCTATAAGGGGAGAAGGGAGGCCATCCAAAAAAAAAAAAAAAGATTATGTTTTAGCCTCCTTCACTGGTTTTCTGTATCTTTTATGTGTTTTATTGTGTTGTGTACTTCCATTTAGATTTTACTGTGTTTTGATTTGGTCTTCTTGTAGTTTCTCTGAATACTGCATTGAGTTTTCCCTGTGTTAGTTATTCAGTTCCAGCTCCTGCTTCACTCACTCTCACCTGAGTCTCATGGCCTTTCCACCAGGTGTGTGTCATCTTAAGTCCATTAGTGTTAGTTAGTCACACTTTAATCGTCACTTAGAAAGGTAGAAAGCACACAAAATGGTAAGCTACAATATTTTTATTTTCCGTTAAATCCCACTGAGGTCACAGATCTCTTTTGCAAGGGTAGCCTATAGGTCTTAAGGCAACCCGTTGTACATTTTTTTTGTGCTGTGGGGGAAACTGAAGAAACCAGAGAAAACCCATGCAAGCAAGAGGTCAACATGTTAACTAAGAACCCAGGAGCAAACCAGGGATTGAACCCAGGACCTTCGTTCTGTGAGGCATCAGTGCTAACCACTGAGATGTCGTGCTGCCGAATATCTGTAAGCAATGTTAGCAAAGCTAGCTAACTAATGTTAGCAATCTGCCTCTGTACTAAAATTTTTCCCTCACCCTCACATAAAAACATTTAGTCAATATTAGCCAGAGATGGGGACTCGTGACTCGGACTTGGACTTGAGTCGCACTTAAGTCCCTATTATTAGAGACTTAGACTTGACTTGGACTTGGATCTTAAAGACTTGAGGCTTGACTTGGACTTGTGGTTTGAGACTCACAAACAATGCAAGTCTTAAAACAGCCCAGCTCATGATTCTCACTCCCTCAAGACACATCCATGCTCCACTCCATTCAGAACAAATACATAAAGTTTTAAGAGCAAAGACATTTACTCCTGCTCTCAAATTGAAAATATACGCTCTTGATTAAAGTCAGAAAAATTCTTCCATACCCTCCTCTCCCCCTCACCTGAGAATGGGAGGGGCCAGCACCGTCCAATGTTCATAAGGCATGCCCTACGTGACAAACAGAGCTTCAGCATGGCAGGTGTGTTRCAGTATATTCATTATAAGCTTTGCTTACAGAGATTTTATTCAACGCCATGACAAAAGACTGGCAAAATGAAAAGTGTGTGGAGTCCAAATCCAAAATTTATTTTTGTGATGACCCTTCCAGTCCTTTAAGGATTCTTGTCTATCATCTTCACTGACATGCTTTTATACATTTAAAAATATTTTTCTGGTATTTTATTGTACAATCAGCAGCAGACTTGTTGGATTTGTTCTTTGTTAATGGCAAGATATAATTATAGCATGCTTTTGTAAGACTACAAATGCAAAATACAGTTAATACTCTAAATGCTTGTTATTTCAACCTTAACTTATCTATATTTTAAAAAACAATATGATGTTTTAATAGTATTATTAAAACATAATACTGTGTTTGAATACTTTGTTAAAACATAGTGTTATAGAATGTAATCTAGTATAGTTAGAATACATTTGATCAAACTACCAGTTAAATAATACATGCAACTAGACATGGACTTGAGGTCAAGAGACTTGAGACTTGACTTGGATGTTTGGTCAAAGACTTGGACTTGTCTTGGTCTTGGAGCCAAAGACTTGAGACTTGACTTGGACTTGCAAAAAAAAAAAAGACTTGCACACATCTGCAGTGCTTCCCAACCCTGGTCCTCAAGGCACACTGCCCTACATGTTTAGAGGTTTCCCTGCTCTTAAACACCTGATTGAGATGACTGCAGTTCAACAAAAGCCTTCTAATCAGTAATMAAGTGAAATCAGCTGTGWTGAAGCAGGGAAACATGCAGGACAGTGTGTCTTGAGGACCAGGGTTGAAAAACACAATAGGGAACTAGTTTCTGTTAGTTTTATTTTTATTTTTTCTGGTCTTGGTCTTGACTTGGTCTCGGGTGGTCTTTACTACAACACTACCTTCAGTAGAGTGGAAATTCACCTCAATGTTGCAGTTTTCATGACTTATACACTCATTAACCTATTTTATGAAATATATAAGCTATATTATTTTGTTTTAAAATGTAAAATTTGTGATAAACTTGAAAAATGATTAATATCTGTTCTTATATTTCCTATCTGGGAGTATGATCCCAATGTATTTTGGCTCCAGCTGCTTTTTACTGGATGGCTTTTCTATACCTACTCACCAGCCCTCAAACACGTACGTGCGCCTTACATATTCACAAAGGTTTGTCAACCCACATCTATCATTTCATCCATACCAGGCGCTGGGTGAGTTTTACCAAGTAAGCAAATGGCAGAGTGGTTCATATTTATACTGTACTGCTGCAGGCAGTCTCTAGTGGGGCTGAGTTGCTTTTATTCTTCTTCTTGAATTTTCTAGTCTCTTTTCTCTCTTTCCCAACCTGACATACTACTACTAATCAATTCTTCTACTTCTTGTTTCACAAAACTCATGTGATTGTTCACTAACGTTTTTGATAAAACTGAGCATTAGTCTGGCTTTTAGGTGTAATAATCAGTGAAATAAACTGACAAAATAAATTTGACAGAAACATTTGACATGATTTTTCAGCCATATTTTGACTTCAGCTCCTTACATTTTCAAACAATTATCTGTTTTACCCCTTACATTTTATAAATCTAAAACGTATTTAATTTTTATTTCACTTTGACTTGTATTTATTGAGGCTTTTCATCATTCAAAGAAAAAAAAATACAACCCAGATATATCATGCCACAGAGTGAATTTGACTATGGTAGGTTAAGTATAAATATATACCATTCTGACACCCTATTGGTTTGTACATGATCCATCACACCTGCACATGACACAAATCACAACAAATTTCAGCAAGGTGTTTGATGTGATTTGTGTTGTGCAGTTTTCTGTTGCAGACAGATGTAGCATATTATGAAGATGACTGAGGCAGAGATATATGCAGTTAAAACAGGAAGCCTAGTGAATCACAGTTTTTTTCAACATTAACATCTTAGGAGTCATATCATGCATTTAAATTCTTCTTTTTCACATTTAAAACATTCGGTTGGGATTTATATAAAGGGGAACTGCAATGCTTTGGTTTGAATTCCTCTTTATTGTAACTCCACAAGCCCCTCGTTCAACCCTTTTCTGTGATGTGTTCGAGATGACTCGGTTTGATGCTGCCGCTTTAAATGCAAACGCAATGCTTCACGCCTCGCCCCCTCCAGCTTCCAAAGCAGCCCATTGTAGTTTGATAGAAAATATTCTACTATATAGTGGTGTAGAAATTTTTATTCACAAATTAATTAAAATATGTCAACAAGGGAAGACTTGTCCACCCAGCCTTATATGTTGGAGTCAGAGGAGATACTTCAACTTCTACATAAGTCTTTTAACACAGTAGTATTTCTACTGCTAGAGTATTTATTGCAAATACTTTTGACACCTCTGCTGTTAATCCTGCCAGTACCCCTCAGCTGCTTATGGAGTCCTACCAGTTAACATGGTTAAATAAGCCTCCTCCTTCTCTGGGTATGCTCCACTGGGTTCCAAGATGGTCGTCACAAGAGGCACCACCAATGAGGTATATTTACTGGAGAGGCTATCCCATGACTTTGTGTATGCTAAACACGACTCCATCTTGACACAGTCATTCAACCAATGAGCACCGACCTGCAATGCCGTGTCACTGTGCAGCGTTCGCTTGCAGCAATCGTTGTGGAAAATGTTCGGACCTCATAACATTTCATCGGTAAGTTTTTTTTCCTTTTTAAATAAGAAGGCTATGTTTAGCATTGTGTTTATCTTCAGAATTAGTACTGACAAATAATGGATCAAAATCAATTGTGAACTACATGAAATCTCCCACTGCTGGAGGGTGAAATTAAACTTTTTGTTTGTGTTTCTGTATTTCTGTTGAGTCAAGGTGTGCCATTAAAACAAAGACAAAAGTGTTGATTTGCACTCCTGATTGCTTACTAAAGTTTTGTAACAGTAAGTATGTAATATTTACACAGCAGACACATTGTTATTTATCTAAATTTATTATGCAAAAGAAAAAAAGAAAAATACCATGACATTTGCTTTGGATTGCTTACTAAACATCTGTAACAGTAAATATATTTATCTTTTTCACATGAAGCAATATTGTTATCTATCTAAATTTATTCCAATATTAACCATACACTGATCATGTCCACATACCCACAGAATGTAAATGACAATAAATTGAAGAAACTATATTACAGACATGCTTTCAGGTCACTGCTATTTTTGTGCACTGTGAATTAAAAAAAACACGCTGAACTGATAAATAATGATTTATGTTTACAGGTAAAAAGGCATCAGGCTTTTCATGAACATTTCCACTGCAAGAAATGCCTGCTCCTGACACAGAGTGTTGGTCTATGCCAAAAATGACTGTGGGGATATCGAACCATTGTGCATCGGAAAACATATAGTGGAGTCTCAATATGGCATGGACAACCATTACTTTGACCTCATCCAACTCCTGGTGAACAGTTACTACATCAGGCAGAAAAATGTTGCCAGATTACACACCCCACAGCTTAAAAAAAGAGTCTGTTCATCAGAAACTGACTAAGCTCATTCTATTCAAAGGCCAATAATTAAACAATACAGAAAAAACACTAAAAAATACAGTAAAGTACATAATAACTATGGACTTGCATTTATTTTACTAATGATTGTCTATCGTATTATTGAACACAATTTTGTTTTTTATTTTTAATTTAATTTTTTTAGTTTATTGTGTATTTCTAAACAATGTTTTCAAAATTATGCTTTAAGCCTTGGTTTTTGTATTGTATTTTGACAATGTAATTTTAGTGTGCTTTATTTTACTTGTTTTGACTATGTTGTTAATAAAACATTTTTAGTTAAAATAGTATGGTAAAATAAACTTTTTCTTTTAACTATCTGTGTGTGTAAATGTGTTATAGATTACATGTAAATCGTGGCTTCTCTAAAAAGAAAAACCTGTTAATCTGGTATGTACTCAGCATTGTTTACATAATTTGAATAGCCCCATCCCTTTAAGTAGACTGTTTCAAGATGGCATCAAGCTTAGCATATCTTGGCCCCAGCCTCTTGACGGGGGTAGCCTCTCTAGTAAATATACCTCATTGGGCACCACCTTGCAGTCACAGCTCAGGGCAGCCATCTTGACAATGGAGGCGCAAACAYGGTCCACTCAGACTCACTGTTCCCCGACTCTGCTTGCATGTGGTTGAAGCTCTGTTGGATGTGGAAGTTAAACCTTTTTCTCAGTTGCGTTTCTATTGCATGTTCCTAAAAACCCACACTACATGTTTGGGTCTACAGAGTCTGTTCAGTATCTTCTTCCACCACCTGATCCAACTCACCAGCAGGTGGTGATCTATTGACTGCTCAGCTCCTCTTGTCAACCTTTATTTATTAAAACAGTTTTTCATTCATTCATTTATTGTGTCTCAATGAAATCAACTTTTTGCAATATCTCAAGTCTTAATAAAGTTGATGGTAAAAAAAAGCAATTCTGCTCTTTGTCTGTCAGCCAACAGGTTCTGCTTTGGGGGGCTGCTGGCACTTGTTTAAATGTCTGTGTATCTTTGCTGTCACAGCACTGCATTACAACCCTCTTTTTCACCAACACCACTTACATTGGGAGCCATTATTACTGTAGATTCACAAGGGAAGGACTCTGCAGAAAGGATYCAATTTCTGTTATCAGTTACAACAGTACGAAATTTATGTTTACTGTCAACATCTGCTGCTATAAAAAGTGTATCATGGGATGATTTTTTAAAAAGTAGTAAACAAGTAGAATGCTCCTTTTGATGTCTTTTCCCAAAGATAATTTAAGTGCTGTACTAGTTTATGAATAGGTCATTTTGTTAAACATGTGAGGTAAGACATCTGTGGTGTGGTTGATGACCTGTTCCATAAGCTTGATGTGAAATAGAAGGGTATTATATTTCAGTCTAGTCGCTACTGTAAAGAAACTCTTCCACAATGGTTGAGCCAAAATGTTGGCAGTTTTTTTTTAAAGCAGAGGGGGGAAAGACCTATGAATAGTAGTAAGCCTCATTACTTTGGTAAATGGGTAAATGCCCCTTGGCCTGTACCACCCACAGTATGCCAGCTGCAGGAAGCAAATTGGTCTCCAGAGATTCAGAGACATCTTTGTGTGCATCCGTGTGCATTTTTGTGGCAGACAGTTTGAGAGTGAGAAGAATGATGACTGACAGAGAGGCCAATAGAAAGGATTAAAGTGACAAAGGACATTTTTATTAGATGCTACCAAACCAAAAGACCTTTTGAAGTGGCTGTAGTGCTCGCTTCCATACAGTCAGAAYTTAAAAAGGAGGAAGTTTTTTGTATTTGAACATGGTTTTTCTTTTTTAGTCATATTCTTACCAACTCTTAGAGTTAGGTTAGTACAACTTCAGAAGAACATTATTTGAGATTATATAAAAAAAATAACCATGCCAATATTCATATACAAAACTATCATGCTGTCTAATTTAGCATCAGAGGGTTACCRGTATTTGTTAAGCTCTTTTGAGAATGCCTAACAGAACTTAAATTAAGCAGAGATTTTAATTTTTAACAGTTTGACATTTTTTCAACCATTTTGTTGTAAATTTACTGGTGTTTCWTTATCCAGTACTCACCGAGTTTTTCGGCATGCAGAGGAGGTCAAAAATTTGATGACAAGTCTACACAGTGTTTCGGTTTTGTATCTGCAAAAACATTATTATTTAATCTTTATTCTTTCATTTTTTATTTCACCAGACGTAACTGTACAGCAAAAAGTGTCACTGTATAAAATGTTGAAAAAAAATCTCTTCTTTATCCTCTGACTTCTTGATTGTCCTCAAACTTTCTGGACTGTCAGAAYGGTTTAAAGGGAAACTTTTTTATGCATTAATGCAGCAGCGCTGTGCCTGTTGGTGTGTGTTCACCTTTTGCATGCACGCCAAACTTTTGCAGTCAGCAAAACAGACACAGGATTGTAGGAATTTTTATGTGAAATATTTTTTTCTAATAAAACAAACAATTTTTGTTGTATTTTCATTAACTGAGGAGAAAATTAACTGTATAATTAG
>NW_013952419.1:1755969-1760912 GCF_001266775.1 Austrofundulus limnaeus | reverse complement strand
ATCCATCCATCCATCCATCCATCATCCATCCATCCATTTATCCATCCATCCGTTAGCTTTCTCTTTATCTGAAGTCGAGTTGCGAGGGCAGCAGCTTGAGCAGGGAAGCCCAGACCTCTCTTTCCCCAGCCACCTCTTCCAGCTCTTCTGGGAGGTCTCCAAGGTGTTCTCAGGCCAATCRAGAGACATAGTCTCTCCAGCCTGTCCTGGGTCTTCCTTGGAGTCTCCTCCCATTTGGACTTGCCTGAAGCACCTCCCTAGGAAGGCRTCCAGGAGGCATCCTTACTAGATGCCCAAACCACCTTMAMTGACTCTTTTYGATGTGRAGGAGCAGCAGCTCTACTCTGAGTCTCTCTTGGATAACTGAACTTCTTACCCTTGTCTCTAAGGGAGAGTCCAGCTACCCTGCAGAGAAAACTCATTTTGACCRCTAGTATCCGCARTCTTGTTTTTTCGGTCACTACCCACAGTTYGTGACCATAGGTGAGGGTAGGAACGTGGACTGATCGGTAAACAAAGAGCTTTGCCTTACAGCTCAGCTCCCTCTTCACCACAACAGACAGGTACAGAGTCCACAAAACTGYGGAAGCTGCACCRATCCATCYATCAATCTCATGCTCCATTCTTCCCTCGCTYGWGAAMAAGACCCCAAGATATATGAATTCCTCCACTTGAGGCWGAACTTCACCCCCAACCYGAAGAGAGCAATCYACCCTTTTCCGACTGAGGACCATGGACTTAGATTTGGAGGTGCTGATCCTCATCCCAGCTGCTTCACACTCAGCTGCGAACCGCTCCAGTGAGAGGTGAAGATCCTGGCGTGATGATACCAACAGAACCACATCATCTGCAAACAGCAGAGATGAAATCCTGACACCACCGAACAGGACTCCCTCCGCCCCCTGGCTGCACCGAGAAATTCTGTCCATGTAAATTATGAACAGAATTGGTGACAACAGGAAGCACTGGCGGAGTCCAACTCCCACTCTGAAGGRGTCCGACTTACTACCAGCAATGTGAACCAAACTCTCACACCACTTGTATAGAGACTGAATGGCCYGTAACAATGGGCCCACAATCCCATACTCACATAGCACCTTCCACAGTGTACCTCAAGGAACATGGTTGAATGCCTTCTCCAAGTCCACAAAATGCATGTAGACTAGATTAGCAAACTCCCATGACCCGTCAAGKACCCTAGTGAGGGTAAAGRCTTGGTCCAGTRTTCCACGGCCAGGAAGAAACCAGCATTGTTCTTCCAAAATCTGAGGTTTGACTTACGATCAAACTCTTCTCTCCAGTACCCCTGAGAAGACCTTACCAGGGAGGCTAAGGAGAGTGATGCCCCTGTAATTGTAACRCACCCCTTTTTAAAGAGAGGAACCAACACACCAGTCTGCCAATCCAGTGGCACTGCCCCCGATGTCCATGCGATGTTACAAAGGCGTGTCAACCAGGACAGCCCCACAACATCCAGAGCCTTGAGGAAATCAGGATGGATCTCATCCACCCCTGGAGCCCTGCCGCCGTGGAGTTTTTTAACAACCTCAGCGACCTCAGCTCCAGTTATGGGCAGACCAGCCCCAAAGTCCTCAGACTCTGCTTCTTCCATAGAAGACATGTCGGTGGGAATGAGAAGGTCTGAGAAGTATTCCTTCCACCTCCCGATGACATCACTGGTTGAGATCAACAGCACTCCTTCACTGAGCACAGTGTTAGTGAAGTGCTGCTTCCCCGGCCTCAGCCACCGGATGGTTTGCCAGAATCTCTTCTGAGCCGATTGAGAGTCTTTATCCAAGKCCTCACCGAACTCCTCCTACATCCGAGCTTTTGCCTCAGCAAYGGCCAAGGCTGTGGCCCGCTTGGCCTGACGATTCTTCTCAGCTACCTCCGGAGTCCTACCAGGCAACAAGGCAAGATAGGACTCCTTCTTCAGCTTGACAGCCTCCCTTACCTGGGGTGTCCACCACCGAGTTCAAGGTTGGCCACCGTAAGAAGCACCGACAGCCTTGCAGCCACAGTTGTCTGTTTCGTGTTTTCACAGTTGTCTGTCTCGTGCGGCCCTGTGATGGACCTGYGACCTGTCCAGGGTGTACCCCGCCCCTCACACTGTGACTGCTGGATATTGGCACCAGTGACTCCCGTGACCCTGAAGGAAGAAGCGGGTATAGATAATTGATGGATGGATGAAATAAAAAAAATCCTACTTTGTTATTATGAGAAAGATCTAAACCAGAAGAAAATGTGAAAAGCCTAAAATGAACAGGTTGTAAACAGATGTGCTAACAGCAGCTCTGAGACCTCTTATTAGCAGTGACAATAATTATTTATGTAAGACAAAAGTACAGTGCACTASGTAATTAGTCAAAAATCCTCGTGTGATCAACTAACACAATGATTTTGTCATTTAAGCTACGTACACACTGTAAAACTGACCCATGTCTTATTTTCTGACACAAAAGCAAAACAAAAAYTTAAAAAAAATTACCTCCC
Source organism: Austrofundulus limnaeus (assembly GCF_001266775.1). Taxonomy (NCBI): domain Eukaryota; kingdom Metazoa; phylum Chordata; class Actinopteri; order Cyprinodontiformes; family Rivulidae; genus Austrofundulus; species Austrofundulus limnaeus. The sequence goes on along the minus strand of NW_013952419.1, from coordinate 1,758,419 downwards.
TAAAGGAAAAAAAACCCTCAGTTTTGGCTAAATCGTTTTAAATTAGGACGTGGAAATATGATAAATAAGTAGAATCTTACCTGTTTAAGATAKTTCTTTGAACATGCCTCCATTAAGTGGAATAATTTAATTTTGACTGGTCCAAAGAGATGTCAATCAAAAGGGGAAAGCCTTAACATTTGAACCCCCAAGTAGAATCTACAAGGCTCTACACTGTATATAAATATTAAAATCCAAGTCAGTAGGGCCCGTGAGTGAGCTGATGTCAGTAAAGGTACATTTGATATGTGTGAACTTGATGTAGTCTTTATTTCACAAACAGTAAATCTGCCACAGCTGCCATTAGTGAGTAGAACTCAGATCACAGAAGTCTCCTTAAGCCTGTTCATGCCTCCAGGTATATTTTTTGTGTCCTTCTTGGATTGCAGCTAAAAAGAGAAAAAGAAAATGAGGAATAAAAACCCTCTTCAGTTACTCTGGTTAAATGTGTGCAGGTCAGTGTTCAGCTGCTTTTGGTTCCTTTTTTTTCTGACAGCAACCTGTAATTCTCAGTCAGTGCAGGAGAATTCACTATGAAGGTCAGGAAGTAGAGTCAGGGTGAACAGTTGTTACAGAGACCAATGAAAAGGATGTGGGAAGCAAAGCAGTTTTTCAAAAAGAAAAAGGAGACGTCATCTCTGTTAATGTTTAAAAAAAGACTTACAGGCAGAATGATCAGACTCACAAAATCAATAAAAAAACGCCTGAACAGACACACGAAGCACGAAAAGCTTAAGAAATCAAATATGTCATCCACTAGCTTCAGTCCTGAAATGAAAATTACTAATTCTGATCTGCACCACCTACGCATCTCAATTTGAAAGGTTCATAAAAAGTTCAATGTTTTTGATAAACTACAGGCAGTTATTATGAGAAGGTAGATTTGTGTTCYTTTCTGTCTTGATTTGCTATTCCTACATGTGTTTTTTTATTGTATTATATTTTAATTCTTGTAAAACACACAAGCTCATCATTTTCCTAATAAGTTTGAAAGGCTTTTTTYTTCTTCCAATGAGAAAAATCTTACAATTCCTGCTCTTTGTTAGAAAACTGAAGAGATTTATAAAACCCATTAGTCTGGGAGCTCTTGAGGTTAAAAAAAGTGTTAGGAGTACAAAGTTGGACTTTTAGGAGCCACTGAAGTAGCTTAAACAAATGGCTAAAATGTTAAAAAAGAGAAACAGAAATGGCTCCAGACAATGAATCATTATCAGGTAATAAAATATGAACATTAGATTTTGCTTTTCTTTTAGTAATGCTATTGGATATGCTCTAGAATCTTTTTTGCAAAGTGCAAAACTCACACAAGCGTATTTGCCATAATCTATGTGTCCAAGGTTAAACAAAACTTGCTAATAAGTGCTAACATTTGTTTTATAAATGCAGTTAGAGAGTTTAATCTGCGCTCAGCTTTGCATCGCTTGCAGGTTTTTTATCAGTTTTGGTTGGGATCAGAGTTGATGGAAACACGACACCCTGGTGAATACATTAATTTTTAAAGAGGAGAGTGCCTGGGGCTTTAAGAGTGGGCACAGCTCCCTTTTTCTTCTTWGCATGCCTACTGACAGTATCTTATGTGGAGGCTCCGAAATGAGATGTAAAAWTTTTTGAGATGAACCGAGACCGAGTTTATCCATTTTATGTTTGCAAAGATGACAACAGTTTATTCGCAGATCCTATGAGCTGATTCATGATACAGTCAAACAAAACCTCAAACAAACTTTTGCTAAGGTTTTAGGAAGTAATGCCGATCCACTGTGCACTTATAACAGGTTAAATATTTCCAAAACGCTTGGGCATGCTTCATTTTTATAAAGCAGTATTGGACACCTGTAAGCCTCAGTTGTGCATCCATGTTGAGTCTTGTAAAGACAGGATGTTTGGTTTGTTTTCACRCAAGTGACAAAAAGCATCCCTCATTTTATTTTTGCAAACCACACTTTGCATCATTGAAAGGGGACATACAAAATCCACTTTTTTGGTTGTTAAATATATTTCTGTACTTGGAGACTGCTGTGGAAGCTGAAAGTGTGTGGGTACTGAAGCATCTCCTTTGAATTTAAAGAGACAGCATCAAAATGAGTTGATCTGAGACACACCTCAGAAAAGAGGTGAAAGGGGCTTGTGGAGTTATGTTAAGGAGGAATTCAGACCAAAGCATTGCAGTTCCACTTTATATAGACCCCAAGTGAATGATTATGTTAAGTGATTATGTTAAAATTAATCTAAATTATACCTTGAGTATATTTAATCAACAGAGTTTGTTGTTTTAATGCTAACTGACTAGTATTTTCTCTATTTGTTGGGCCACATTGGTGATACCCTAAATAACAACAAAAAAAAATAATAATCCCACGTCATACTTGTAATTATCACCAGGAGGCTGACATGCTCACCCCCCCCCCCAAAAA
>NW_013952419.1:1751773-1755502 GCF_001266775.1 Austrofundulus limnaeus | reverse complement strand
AGAGAGAGAGAGAGAGAGAGAGAGTTTTAAAGTATTTTTTCCTGATATTTTAGAGAACTTAAAACTTTAAACTATTCACCTTATTACATCATACTTAATGTGCAAGTACAAAGATGTAAAACAGTTTATACTATGTTTACAATTAATACACAATAAATACTTGAAAAACTAGTCAAGTAGCTGAACAGTAGTTTCACATCTTTGCATAGCTGGTGCATTTTGGTGTTGACGAGCATTCAGTTGGGTGATTTAACAGAACCAGCCATTGTTACAAAGTATGACGGCCTCTCTCTGTCTTTCTCACACTCTCTTACCAGCACGCACGCATTCACAAACACACACATTTTCACAAACACACTTTACTAGCTGGTTGTCCTTGCTKTGCCTCATAAAGACAGTCTAAGGAGGCCAGGAGAATTTCGGGCAATAAAAGGGAGCCTGTGAAATAGTGGCGTACGTAAAATCACAACAGATGGCTACTGCTGCCATGTCCTCACCGAATATGACACGGGAAAAGGACAATATGAGGAGGAACAGCACATTCTGCATCTGCGTTTTCCTGAATGAGGACATAAGATCTTGTTAAAGACAAGGTTGCATATTTAAAGCTGTACTCAACAGCTGCTTATTGTTGCTGTAAAGTGATAAAATAGAATAACATTAAAAAAACATAAACCACGATAAGACCCAGTAGGGGGCAGAATTAGTCTAGAGAAGAAGAAAAAGATGATTAAAAAAAAGAAGAGCGGAGGAGAAAAACATCCTGCTTCATGACACAGGGAAGACAGGATTGTGTGCTGCATGGTAAACTGCAACACACTGTCATCACATGACATATGGCTGCTGTAGATGCAGCCTGTGCATTTTAGTTTTTTTATTTATTGCAAACTATAGTCTTGCAACCATTTAAAGGGAGCTAAACATACATGTCTCCTAACAAAGAAGCAAGGAGCAATAGGAGTGGATGCGGTCTGTATTGTGCAACAGATCAGCATCCTGATTGTTGCTCTAAAGGGTTGTGTCTGAAAGGAAGAGAGAGAGAGAAAAGGGGAGGGGTTGGTGAAAAGCAGAGATGGATGAAATGACACAAGAAATGTTGTATTTACTGAACTATTGTAAGTGATTTAGCCCAGTTCATTTCCTCTGGGCAAATAATGGTCATGAAAACACAAGATGTTTTTTTCTTAAGAAGTAGAACCTTTCACCAGCTTCAACATTTACACTCTCTGATATGCTGGAATCATAAAAACAAGATAGAAAAAAATGTGATTTTCATATGCAAATCATTTCAAATATTGTCTTTAAATTCCATTGATTGGAATGGAAAAAGCAAGTTCAACTTCGAAAGAATTGTGCTGCTTCCTAAACCATAATTCAAAATATGACCTCTTGCTAGCAGCTAATATATCCTCTCCTAATCTTCTTTTTCAATCAAGAATWCAAAGTCATAACCCAACCTTCTCTGTTTCTGACCGGTTTGCTTTGCATGATTTACAAAGTAAGGATGGCCATTCTCAAAAAGTTAACATATTATCCCTTTGTTTTGTTTTGTAAACAACTTTTAGTAATTGCAGTTTTCAGTAAGTTAAATTRAATAAAAATGATGACCTGCAGGAGACAACGTCATTTTACATTTGACTTGCTGTACAATAGGTTGTTTCCAAAGAGCCTTTACCTGTATGTTAGAAGACCAGCATCTGTTTAGACTGATGAGCCTCARTCCTGGTCCTCGAGAGCCATTATCCCGCATGTTTTAGTTGATTCTCTGCTCTTCAGCAGGTGCTATAGTTCTACAAGTGCCTGTCAAGTCACTCGTTCTTTTAATCTGGTGCGTTGAAATAGAGAAGCATCGAAAACATGCAGGGTAGTGGCCTTCAAAGACCAGGTTTGAGGACCAATGATCTAGATTAGGGGTGGGAAATCCTAGTTCTCGAGGGCCGCAGCCCTGAATATATTACTTTTTTCCCTGCTTCAGCACACCTGATTTGAATGAATGGGTTATTATTAGGTTTCTGCAGAACTTGGAAGAGGTAATTCAATGACTGAATCAGGTGTTGGAGCAGGGGGAAAGTAAAACATGCAGGGATGTSGCCCTCAAGGACCAGGATTGCTCATTCCTGGTCTAATACGATGTTGGYTAACTTTCATAATAATGTACTCTACAATCATTTCACAGTAGTCTGTATTAGTACTGTATGCACAATCTATATTATTTATCTTGAGAATTAAACATTGAGGGAGAGAWTAAAACTAYTCTTAAAGRCAWTACATCCAAGGTCCTTTCCCCACCKTTTTATTACAGTCRATTCCTTCTGCAGGGGTTGCCTCAGCAAAAGAAAAAAATGACAATTGTTTTAGACCAGATGCTTTTCCTGACACCAMCTGGGCTTGAACCTGCAGCCTCAGGACTGTACAGACCACAGAGCTACSACAGCCCCTTTTTCCTATCTTSTGAAACCTAATAGTATTAAAAAGTTAAYAGGAAACTTAAAATTTGATAAAAGCGTTTGGAAAAGATTTGGAGCCAAGTAGTAAAATAAGGATTRATMTAGTCACAAAATAGYTGTAATGAATGGGACTGGGTCTCTCCAGAGGGAGAAAGCAAAAAAAAAAAAAAAAAAAAAAAGGCGTGAAGGTGAAAATTTAAAAATTCAATGTAATAAATTCTGGGAATAAATGAAGAAACCAGCAGGACTTCACAGAAATTCTTTTCCCAGTAAAATCCTTTTATTACCAATTTAATACTATTTGATTACTGAGACTTTCAGCCCACTGCTCTCTCCTCAGAGCAAAGGCAAGAAAAGGAATAGGTGCAATAACCTACAAACACCTAACCTGTGAAACAAACTGGCATGGTTACAAAACTAAAATTCTGTTGTTTGTTTGTAAAAAAAAAAGTTTTCTTTTCATAAATACCCACAAAAGGTGAGAATTTGGCCCAATCTTCATCAAAGAAACTCTGTAAATCCTTTATGATTTCTTGGCAACTCGAGGCTTCCAGCGCAGATTTCTTGTAGGATCAAGATCTAAAGACTGACTATACAGAAAACAACAGAACAAAAGAGCACTATTAATTGAATCATAAACAACAGACTTCCTATAATTACAGAAGATAATGCTGAAACTTTTTTTAAAGCTGTGTTGCATCCCAATGTATTCCATCTCACTTCAGAACATCTGATTGAAACTGACGTGTAATTAACAGGAATCTGCAGAACTTGATGACATGCTTTTGGGGTAATTAAATTCTTTAGTATCAGATACACWGAGCAAAAATTCTAAAACTGCAATAAAGTGTGTARAAAGTTTAGTTTTTCTGCYTTTTTATGACAATTTCTGRWTAAGTCTTATGAAGGTCTGGTCTTCAATGCAATGGTTACTTATTTTCTGTCATGCCTTCCCTAGGGAACTTACATTTTTTCAGACCCCCCCTGAAATGAAATACCATTGAGGACCTGATAATTTTTATTTATCTGTGCAAACCACTTTTTAGTACCAACATTCTGGGTATAATCACTTGATAAGAGGAGAAACACTTCATTATGTAAAGTATTTTTACCTTTTTAATTGTCTTTATTTTGCTACACTGAATCCTTAATGCAAACTTTAAAATAGATTTTTATATCAAATGGAGAATTGGATTTTTTTACTAATGGATTAAAGGAGGCACCTTGATTTCTGTGGTGCTCCTTCTTTAAAGGGATCCCTGATCAGTTGTAACATTAGACT
>NW_013952419.1:1743037-1750942 GCF_001266775.1 Austrofundulus limnaeus | reverse complement strand
TTATTATTTAGCCTTTGGAGAGCCATCATATAACTAATTTAAGCCTGTCATCAGATACTGAGATGAGTAAAATAATTCCTGCTGCCATCTGGGATGCCATTCCTAAACTGTGCTCCTTATTTTGCAACCTAAGAAGTGCTGCGAGTATTTTTATGCAGTGTGCGCACTTTGAGGCAATTAGCCGGGGAGTCGTATTGGTTTTAATGGAGCCATCTTTTTTAGCTGGGAGCTTCAAAAATCTATGAACATAATGTGTGAATAAACAAAAGCTCGCTTTGGTGGAGTTTAAACAGATGTAGGCCTGCACTGATAGCAATCSCAAAGTAAAATGTGTTCGCAGCGGATTATTTCACTATTCCTTGTTTACAGAAGTTGTAATTTGCTCACAGCTGCGTAAAACTAATTTTCTAGTGGCGATAATCATTTTATARCTTGTTAAGAGTGTATGTTTCTCAGCGTGAAGAATCAAATTCTGAATCAGCTCTGAAAATCAAAGGGCCTGTAGGGTAGTATTCACTGTTTCATTTTGCCTTTAATTAATGCACGGTCTAATCACAATTAACAGTTTACACCACCTGCTCCTGTAAAGATAAATTATTCTGCTGTTCTGATATTATTGTGAGAGAGTGGGAAGATGTTTTTAGCACGATTATTAGCCTCAAGAAAACACACGTTCTGTGTGTGTGTGTGTGTGTGTGTGTAGCGGGGTGCACTGTATCCCACCACTACGTCTCTGTCGCTCTTTGTTGTGAGCTCACAAACCTCAAAAGAAAAGATTGTGAGTGAGATGGCAGCTTCTTTGCCCCAGGGCAGAGTGTCTTAGTGTCTTCAAGTCKCTGTTGTTTACAAAACTTTTTTTTKGATAAATGTCTTTCAGCCAGAGAAGGATACAGCTCTGACCTAGAAGACAAACACTGATTGCCCAGAGACTCACGCAGGCCCTCACTCCTCGCACGCTTGCACAAACCCAGACCACACGCTGACTTCATAGACTTGTTTTTGCCTGTTGGGATTCAATTAGAGAAACTTAAATGATATTGAGATGAAAACTACATAGCCTAATGGGCTTTGCTTTACTTATGCCCTCCTTATTTTCTTAGTATATTTCTTAAAAAAATAATAAAAATAAACCTTGAAAGAGATTTGTGTGGGTTAAAGCACAAGTGGGATAGAAACTGGTGGGTGAAAAATGTTGAACACAAATATTGCAGAAGAAAAAACAAAACAAAAACAATTTGGCATTTTGATTTCGTGAAAACTCTCAAGTATCTTTTTTTCTCCTTTGTGTTACGGTAACTTTTTTTTAGCATTCAGGAAAAATAAAACATGCTGGGATTTTCTAAAAACTTATTKAAGGCAGTCTGGCCTAGCCTGGCCAGGCTACAGTCGGCCTGGCCTTATTCTGCCTCCTCACTGGTTGTTTTTGCTTTGCCCATCGTAGCCTCAATATGGGCGGAGATCATACCAAAAAGCGCAAATCTTCAAGAGAAGTCTTTTCTTTTGTTGACACAACAATGGACAACATTGAGCTCGTGGCACTYCTCTTATCTCTACAACTCAAGACCAGCTAAAACAGAGCAAGTCAACGGTCTCAGCAGCCTAGCCTGAATTGAACCCCGAGTCTCTGGGTTCCAGTAATTGGGTTGGGAGTGGACCATAATGGAAAAGGGAAATACACCAAATCTGGGTTTGAATCCAGCCTGGGTCAGAGGGGCTTTACAATGCAAAAATACCATAACTCAGTTAAGCTGTTGGGTCATAGTTTGGATTGGTTTGACCAAACATTGGGTTGAAAAGTTTGGCCCAGTRGTTGGATCAGGAACACGCCTATATTTTTCTTCACTGTCTGCCTTTGTAAATTAGAAGTTGACCAAATCAGATAGGCTTCTGCTTTTGAACGTAAAAACTAAAGGTAARATGGCAAAACAGAACTGGTAAGACTGGTTGGTTTTATTAATGACTTTAGTTTAGTTGTTAGCAAGCTGTTTCACATAGCAGTCAGAACCGATTAGATAGTACTAACCTAAATGGAAGTTTTTCTTATAATCCAGTTTATGGGTTGTTCTTTTTAGTTCAATTTCTTTTAGTAGCTATAATTCAACAACACAACTTTTTGTAGAAAAAAGTTCCCAAAGTTTGGCTTGTTCCAAATTCYTCATTTTGGTCTAAACAACATAATTTGTGTTCTACGTTGGTGTCAATTGCAGCTCAGTTACTGTATGCTTTACTGAYCTTCAGCTGTGTTGGTGCTAAAAGCTAAACTAATGCTGACCCAACTTCAATCAAACAAGTGTGTTGTGTATCACTCCATTTCATTCTGCAAATTTCCTGATGCACAGGCATCCATTTTTTGTCCTCACCTGCACCTGGGWATTTTCTTTGTGGAATTTTCCCAGGAGATGGTAATATTAGAGGACAAAAGGGGCTTGCTGTCACTGTTAGTTTTTTGGATCGGTTTGTAAAAAATCCTGTGCCCTTAACCAGTTAGCTACTAAACCACTAATAAGCAGAAAATCACATTATCACATTTTTTTAAGTATCTCAGCATTACTGCAAGGTCCATGATGTTGAAAGCAATGAACAGAGACTTGTGTTGTCGTAGTAGCAGTACCCCGGAGAAGGAGTTTCTTAATTTTATGCCAGACTGTATCTCTATTAGTGAAAGACAAGAGCAGAGATGAAGACATGAAAGKAGGAGAGCTTTAGAACAACACTGCTACTTATCTCTCTCATCTCTGTTTCCCCCTTGTTCATCACTTTCAACTTCCCTCTCCTTCCCCAGATGCTGTGTAATGAAGTCGTCCCACAGAGTTCTCAGCCCAAGCGTTCATAGACAGCGAGGGGATGGTGGGAGCTACATAGAAGTATAAAGCTGGACATTAAAGGTGGTGAGTGTTGGTTGGGGGTGTGGGTCATGGGTGGTTTGGGATGGAACAAAGTGGGCAGGTGTAGGAGTTCAAAAGATGCTTTTAAGTCGAGTGAACTCAATGATAAATTTATCACATTACATTGTTAAATGATAACCTGAACACTGCATTGGGAATACGTCTGTTCTTAGTTAACATGTCTTTCAGTTGGATAGTCTTGAAGTCTGCTTTGTTTGACTTTACAACTCAAAGGCTGTCATTTCTACCAGCAGACTYCTTAATGCAATTGCTCTGACCTTTCTAGTATAGTCACTTTAATAATGTGATACTTATGGGTGCATGCAATAGAAACAAAACGAAGTCCAAAGTGGTCATGTTTGATACCACCGATTTATTTTCTGATTCTGATGCCAAAGTAAATCTCAGGCTGGTATCGGTTATACTGATCCGATACTGATACATTGTGCAAACACACATAATGTGTCTAGTATATCTAAAGAAGTAGTGTTTTTCAAATATTTGCTTCATAAAGAACACAAGACAGAGTAATTTATTTATTCATTTACAACTCAGAATTGTATCGATGTTGTATCCTCAATTAAGTAAAACTAAACAGAGGACACAATCATACAAAATATGTGAAATTGTGTTTTCAAAAATAAAAAATGTATATAAAATGAAGAAAAAAGTTTAATTATCAAGAACTACTATAAAATGAAATCTTGCATTATTAACATAAACATGTTGACATGAAAATACTGAACATATAACATCTACAGACTGAGTGACTCACTGAGGATGAGCTTTTGCGCTTACACATTACCCAGGAGGAAGAAAAAGTAGTTCCCTCCAACCACATATACTATATTTRTTCGTGTATAATACGATCTCATGTAAAATACGACCCCCCCATTTTTTTGAGCTTAAAAAACATAAAAATTTTAATCCTCAAACTACCTCCAATTTCATACAGACTTCAAAGATTTTTCWGCCTTTGCAGTCTTTATATATATCAGTAAAATGATCATTGGACTGTTCATTTTATTTTAACAACACATATACTAAAAGGTATTTTGACAACAAATGTATATCAGCAAACTATGATTTTGAGCATCATGAATTTTGACATTTTACACATAGTCCACCAGGATGMGCCAACGCAAAAGCCAGAGACTTCACATGAGATTTGGGCCATCTTCAAGCAGATGCAAGCAGATTACTTCCTACTTGCGAGCGCCCCATCTGGTGGGGAAACTTTTTTCAGGTATACAACTTTTTACCGGTACACGGCAGCCATTACAGACGGACATGTGTTTGTTGTTGGTCGAGCAGCGGCTCGGTCACGCTAATGTCATTAGTTTGTTATCATTACTAAGGTGCAGGACTGCGCCCCCCCTTTTTCACATCACGTCGCCTGCCTGGATCTGTTACCATCTCGCTCTGAAGCACGGAGGACTGTCACAGGTGAGTTCGTTTCATCTGCTTTTTACAAYGCGGTCTCATTTCTGGACTCAATATTTTTGCCAATATTTCAGTTAAAATACMCAATTAAAATATTTATTCAAGTATAATACTACCCCCCAAATTTATGGATGATTTTATGGATTAAATTTTATGCATTATGCTTGAATAAACACGRTAATTTAGACAAGATTTCTAAAGTTTTGTTTCTTTCCACTGTGTTCCTGTTACTATTACCTGGAATCAGGAATCACTGAAGTATCAAAGAATCAATGTCTTGATTTCAGTATCAATTCTAGAACATACAGTTCTGGTATCTGTGGTATCAATATTTTAGTTTGGATCCACACATCACCAGTCAAAAGTATCATAGGAGGCAAAGAAGATAAGAACATGACCATCGTTGATCTTGCGACWTATTCAGATGGGACATTGTGAATACACTATATTAGCTATGATTAGGGCAGAAGAAGGAACTAATTAGATGAGACCATTTGGAACTTGCTTCTTCATTGTTTGGTGGAATGAACATGCACATATGCCAATGAACCCCTGTTGTTTCCACAAAACAATGTCGTCATCACCAACGTCTTGGTTGAGATAATGTGATGATGATGATGGTGGCTTGGAGATAAAATAGTGGATGTGCTGACACAGCAGGTAGCTCATTCTGGAGGTGTTAGCCCTGGGACGTAATTACACAGAGATATTTGTCTGCTTCAGTCTCAAATGCAAACAAAGCAAGACATAATAAACAACAAGATCATTTTCAAAATTACAGGTAACCCCCAAGAGTGTAAATCTCACTCACCTAATTAAAGCTAAAAAAAAATCCTTCTGCTGTTTTGTTATAGCAGAAAAGTGGTCAAGTATGTTATAAACTTTTCAAAGTCTATGAAACAAATATAAAGTTTGTCACATTCAGTGGGTGTTTTTTTTTGTCCCCCCAAGTTTCCTTTGCACTATACCATATCCCTTTCTTTATTATTTTATGTTTTCAACACTTTTTGTCAAGAGCAACTTTTATTCCTTCCACACTCCTTTTTGTCTCATATTTAGAGTTTTTWTGGTTTGAATTACCTGTCCCCTCAGCACCTTTTTGTTAACTKTAATTAAAGCTCATGTACTTCCTGTACTTCCCACCTCCAGAGACTTTGCCTGTGACAAGGTTCWTTTTAGTACCACATTCGCAACACAATATTTACACATGTATGAATTTGGATGTAGATTACCTTGCAATATGAAAAAAAGAAGAAGATAAAACAAGATACAAATCTACTGCTTTGCTTAGGGTGCAGAAAAGCAGACTTAYATATAAATACAAATTGTGTGCAGTCAGATGTGACTTTGTAAAGTCTCCTTAATTGCAGCGCTCTGAAAAAGCATTTTGCTAAAATATTCTTACTCACTCTTATTGCTGAAAATGYCATTTGCACCATAAGGTGTTTAATTTAATTTCTTCATATGAGAAAACCTAAGATCTGCGTGAAGTTGAAATTTAAATGGTTTGGGTACAAAAAGGTAGAAAAACAAGCAAAACTTACATTTCTTTGTTTGCTTTTTCCTTTGTTCGTCAGACTATAAAAATGAATGCATGACATGTACCAACGCTGAATCTGCAATGTAGRTAAGTCATGCATACACTGAGCTTCTGGACAAGGGTGACTGATCACAATTTCAACAATTTACACCCAAACTTGTTAACAAACGTGCTAACGTCTCAGTCTGGTGGCCTTCATCAGAGCATGAAAGAAAATAGAGCTGGCGTAATTTTTTATTTTTTTATTTATTTTATTTTTTTACATAAGACATCACAGGTTGTTGGGTAAGATCCTCACTGCATGTTTGGCATTGTGAAATTGTAGGCTTTGGGTTTAATAGCCACAAATTTACCAAAAAACACATGCTTTACACTTTTACTGAACAGCAAGTACACATCACATAGTTCCTGCTAAATGTGTTTGGTTACCAAAAATGTTCAGACACAGGATTTAATGCAAACTGAGTAGCAAAACTTCTGACTGGTAATTTATATTCAGCAACACAGAAGATAGAAATGATTACTGCAGACTTTTGCTTAAAGGGAGAAAAAAGTATAGACAGAAATGAAAGTCTTTGACAATATGGTTTGCCTTTGTAATGCATCTATTTAACTCCAAGTATAAAAMTGTCAAGGTGGTGACAGTGTATCTTCAATAAATCATGTTTGACTGAAACAGTTGCTTTAAATTACATAATGAATAAAAGGTTCTGGGATAATGAAAAAAAACCCACTCATTTTCCACTTACATGTCAAGTTGATGGAAACCGTAAGCAAAGACTAAAAGGGAGATATTTACAAAGCAATAAAGAGAGATGCGGGGTCATATAAGTATAAATGTGAATTATGTTTATTAAAAAAAGGTAAAGTCTAGACAGCACAATTATTCACTTATTTAATGACACTAACTGTCAAATTCCAGAGGCAGATATATTTATATTAAAACCAACACTGCTGTGTGTGCATCAATTCGTTAATGTGACAGTATTCAGTTCAAATTTAAGTTTCACAAAGTTGAAAATAGTTTTGTAAATGTTACTATATCCGACTACGTAAGACTGAGTGACAGGGAAGCTCATTCAGACATAAAACCAGCCTGTTCAGTTGCTGTCAGATTAATGAAAAAAAAAGTGTCTAAGAGGATCTTCTGTTACTTTTTTGGAACTGCATAAAAAATGCCAATTAGTCAGTAATATCTGCACGCTACAAAGTTCCCAAACTTTTTAGCTTCTGACCTAGAACTCGACAATGTCAGAGACTTGTCATCCTGAACTATAGGAACACTGGAATGGATATTATTTTCATCCACTGATGATTACTGCTTAAATATTTTAAAACAATTTTGGTGAAAAATCAAGGGTAAAAGAATTATAAAGAGTTTCAAATACATTTTGTTCTGATCATTCATAGCTGTTTCCACATTCTGCTATAAAAGAGAAGGAAAAATGATGTTTGTTGGGATAACATTTTTTCCAATTTCACTAACATCATGGATACATTATTTCAAATTGACTAATGTACTGGTGTGCCTCAAGTTTTTTAAATTTATTCTTTATTTTATCTTTTTTCATTTGTGTCATCTTTTTTTTCTTTGGTAAAACTAACTTTCTTTGCAAACTGTCTCTCTCTGATGACAGAAAGGATTTTTTTTGTCTTCATGTCGGGGCCTGATTGTGAAGAGACTTGCAGTGTTCTCCTCCTTCACATCCTCTGATTACACCCTTCACACATATGTTTCCTGGAGCTAACTGTGATATCCTATGGAACAATATATGTTTCTGCAGAAATGTGATGCACAGATGTGAAGGATGGCCTGATTTAAAGAGTGTAGCGGTGAATAAACTTACTGTGAAAATGTAGAGTTTAATATTGGCTTCAAAAGATGCTGAATAACAACATGAGCAGTTATGGTTTTTAATCAACAATGCAATTTACAGCAACTGATCATTCTTTCAAAGACACCTGAAGCATGGGATGTTATTTTTTCAAGATATTCTTTGTACAATCTTCTGAAGGGCCAGAAGAAATCTTTATGGC
>NW_013952419.1:1725640-1742762 GCF_001266775.1 Austrofundulus limnaeus | reverse complement strand
AAGAAAGAAAGAAAGAAAGAAAGAAAGAAAGAAAGAAAGAAAGAAAGAAAGAAAGAAAGAAAGAAAGAAAGAAAGAAAGAAAGAAAAAAATCATCTTATTTTGATAACCTGGTGAATGATAATTACTTACGACTTGGTCGGTCCCGTTCCACCAGCAACTACGAGCGTTTCTTTTCAGCCTCGCGAAAAATTATCACATTTACCCGCTTTCAAGCTCTGTGACCGAAACAGGAAAGGCAGATAAAAACTTTATAAATGACAACTTTATTGGCTGAAAGCCTTTAATTATGCCTTCAAGATGTTGTTAAAGAGTTTCTATCCCCTGATGCACCAGATGGCCTTTGTTTTCATTGATCCTTGTCTTTTACAGCCTATTTTGGTTGGTGGCATTCTGAATTTACACCCTCTGATAGACAGAGCCAAAAATAAATAAATAAATAAAAATAAAAAAAGCTGAGCTTGATTAAAGATGAAAGTGGATGAAAAGCATATTAACAGAAATTCGGGGTGAATGATGGATAAGAAAAAGACAAAAACAAGATTGAAATTGTGAGTGAAAGTGTGGGCAGACAAAGGTGGACAGACTAAGACAGAGGGTTATCGTCTAAAGATAGCATCCGAAAGGATACAAAGATAGAAAAATGACTCAGATGTGTCAGAGAATGATAACGACAGAATGCCACGAGCATATGTGAGAAAACCAAGAAAGGAAAAGACAGGAAACAGAGAAGCGACAAACGCATGCAACGAGGCATCTGCCCCCCCTGGTTGGGTGAGGGGACCAGTGTAAATGAGATCGACTCGTTCCCCACACAGACACAAGCGCCCTCTCCCATCTGTCTTTGATAAACGTGCCCTCGTGCACACACGGAGCATGTTTTGTATGCGCGCACATACAAGCAACTCAAGATGAAAGGAATCAATACATTACAGCAGACATCTGAAGAGTCCAGTCCACTCCCAGGAGGATCATTCGTAATTGGTCCAGACAAACAGCCAAAGGACAGCAACAATCCTCAACAGCCTCTATGAGTACCAAATGTAGCAATTAATAAATCAGTACAGGAAYAGCAAAATTAATCTAAGAGCAAATATTGACGGGGCTTTGAATGCATTTCCATTATTAGCAGCCTATTGTTGTGCTCTGCTGGTTTCAGAGTGTGTGTGTGTGCGAGAGTTTTCATATCTAAATGAGTGACTATTTCGTCATGTTACTGACCAGGCTGGTTTTTGATGTTTATTTGATTTATCTGAAATCAGGCTTGTTACCATGCTTATGGTATGGTGTGGTATGGCATGGCTGGTAAGTAAGTAAGTAAATAAGTAAGTAAGTAAGTAAGTAAGTAAAGTTTTATCTATATAGCGCCTTTCACAGAAATAAATTCACAAGGTGCTGTACATTCAGGGTAGGGGGGAGGGGGCAGTAGGACAGGTCATGCAGCACAACACAGTTGGGCTACTGTAACAACAAAACAACAGAAAAACTAAAAAAAAAGAGAAAAAACACACAAAGGAAGATGAGGAAAAAAAGCAAAAACATCATGTTATATAAACACTGTGATGGTGTTTATGAAAAAAACTCTGCATGGGGCAGATTTATTAGCCAGATGAGTAAGTGAGATTAGGKGGCCCAAATAATCCAGTCCCCAAAACCAGCACAGCCATTGTTCAGAATATTGATGGAAACTGTTCATTCTGTGAGGCCCTCAGCCTGCTCAGGAAACCAGATTAGACGGGTGAGGGGGGTGGGGGGGTATGGGGCAGAGCCTTATTGACGTAATCCAGCCAGGAAGAAGTTAGTCAACAGATCAAGGCCGTTGTAGGGGAGCCAGATTCTGTAATCAGTTGTTTTGGGAACAAAAGAGTCAGGCAGATGATAACAATTTTCTATCTGCTTTAGTGTTCTCTAGTGCATCTCAAGATGGCGAATCCAATCAGGCTACCATGGTAGCTATGGTATGGTATGGTAAACTGTGCATGCCAAAATATTTAAACATGAAGTTTTATTAACAAGCCCGTTTTTTTAATACATATTTATTTTTGCTGAAATGTACCTGTGTCACTGTCTGTGCCCCTCAGGTCCATCAAGCAATGATTTAGTTCATCAACTGGATTAGAATTGAAGGTTTATTCAAATGAAAAACAGGAGTCACAACCTTTTTTTTTCATTTTTGAAATTGTTTCTTTTTGTTTTCACTGTAATCCAGTGTTCCAGTGTGCTGTACTTCATCTACAGGTATTGAACTCTGCTACCGGATATCCTTTTCAGCCCTTGGTGTGAAATTTGAATTATACTCTTGTGTTTTAATCTTTATGTTGTGTTTGTGAGAAATCTGTTCACTTTCAAGAAAACAAATCCTTGGATATCTTAAACTGAGTGATTTAGAGTGTTACAGTGTAACCTCTGGTATTTGTTTAGAAAGAAGCAGCAAATTTTCTTCAAACAGATGGACACTTGTTGAGCTTAATCAGGTGCAGTCAAACAGATGTACTAAAGAAATGGTTCACACTTTGGTGTATCTTATGGACTAAAATAAGTTCTGTTGCAGAAACTTGATCAGCCACAAAGAGTAGGAATGAAACTATTGAAAAAAATCCCTCCAAAATGATAGAATTMAGAAAGAAATGAGCTTAAACTTCTGTCTCATAGGTGAAAGTCTTGAGTGATTTTTTCAGATGAAAATTGAATTTAGCCGTCACTTGATGTGAGGGCAGCTACTAGGAGACAAAAAAATAGCTATTTCACAGTCTTACACCTTACTGTGTAACAAATACATCTTATTCGGTGTGGGCTACTATGTTCACTGTAGTTCACATTTATTTATTTATTTTAATGGGAGCAGGTTTGTTGAAGATTCATTAAAGCAGAGTTACACGTCACTGAGATATTAGGTGAGAAATGATAACAAAACCTATTGTAAGACTAAACAAGAATATGGGCAAAATAAAAAAAATTAACATATAAATGGAACTTGAGCATATGCAGCTAATTTATTGTCAGATAGGGGTATAAATTCATATGTAAGCTAATTTATTATCTTCTAATGAGACTCTACTTTCTGTGACTGATCAAATTCAATCGCTGATTAAAAAAAGCTGTAAGTTGCAGAACAGTAAGTACAAAGACAGTTCCTCTAACAAGAAGATGCATTGACCTAATGACTGACACTCTGAGTTATTTCCTGCAGAGTATTATTAAACAGCATATATGGACAAAGTGTGCCTCTTTGGACTATCTGTAAATTCTAAACGTGTGAAGTAGAGTACCTGGTTGTTTAGGATTCCTCGTGAGTGTTCCCTCATTAGTCTACTTAGAAATGTGTCATTATGCCCCCGCAGTGAATAAATTACAGAAAGGACAACAAAGGCAATCTGGCTCCGAGTAAGATCTGTGGATGCGAGTGAAGAAAATAATCCTGTTAAGTTCAGGAACATAAAGAAGAGCGGAATATGCTATGAAACTGCATGTGTGTGTAAGATCTGCAAATGAGACAGCCTGCTTTGATTTCTGACCTCCGAGAGCAGCAGGTCTGCCTCATCACACTTCCACAGAGTGATTTTCAGTTGCTGCCTTTTTCTCATTAAAGCACAAACCCATAAATAAACATCACACCTGCAGTATGTGCAACACTTTCTGTTTCACACCGAGTAAATTTAAGTTGTAATGAAATTCTGAAGTGACTCAATTGATTTACGTTTCTATGACAAAATGTTTAAATTGTCAGTGATAACGCAGAGATTACTGAAGGAAAAAAGGCAATAAATGTATTAATGTTTTAATAATTAAAAAAAAAAAACAAAATAACCAAAATTAACAGATAGAAAATGTTAAAATAACAAATATAGTCAGTTTGTATAGCCTCAGACATGAGTAAAAGTGACAGCACTGAAGATCATGTGCATATAGATTCTCCAAATCTGTGGATCCCAACCCTGGACCTCGAGGGCTGTCCTGCATGTTTTAAATGTTTCCCTGCTTTCACATACCTGACATGAGCTAACAAGCTTCTAAAGACCTGCTGAAGAGCAAAGAAACAGCTAAAACATGCAGGATTGTGTTCCTCGTGGACCAGGGTTGGCATTCACTGCTCTACATTGCACAGCTCAGCGATACTTCTGCAGTCCTGTTTTTATGTTTGGACTTGGCAAAACTGGTTTCATATTGAAAGGTTTTGTAAGAGATGGCAGGCTATTATAATTTAAATGAAATGACCATAAATTTCTTAATAAATAATAATACTAATATGTTATTTCAAAGAACTTCTCCAAAACTGAGATTGCTTTTCTCCTGCAGGTTGGATACAGATGGCTGATAAAAACTTCACTTGGCCTCACGCAGAAAAAAAATCAAACCAAATGCTTAAAAATGTTTTTGCCAGCGGGTATTATTATTTTACACTAAACCATGTTTCAAATGAAAGGTTCACAGGTCAAATGTGGCCCTCTATGGTATTTTATGTGGTCTACGTTAGCTTCAGAGAAGTTGCTATAAATCAGTGTATTCGGCTTTAAAACCAGCATTGACCAAAATGCATGTTGAATATTTTACCCACAAAACAACAGCATCCCACCACTAGATGGATGTATACTGGGAAAGAGGAATTTCTCACTCACTAGTCATAAATTTAAACTAGACCGTCTCCCTCAGTGGCACTTCCCTGTCGGAAAGTGAGAGCTTTCGGAATTCAAGACGGCAGCTACTCACCATAACGTAACAGTAAGTAAAACTCTAACTTTAAATAGTATTTCTGTATTATTTATTTCACGTTTACTCAGTTGTATGCTTAGTAATTTCCAGGGTTTATAAAAGGATTATGTAAAATGCTGTTACTGCGCACGAAATACCACATAGAGCTCAGTTGTTTGTTAGCAGTGCTCAACCATAGGAACGCGATGAGGGACATGACATTTCATGTTTAGTCCAAGTTAAACACACCATGTGAGGGCAACCATAACACTCATGTGGCCCTCAATGAAAAGTAGTTTGACACTCCAAACTAAACAATTCTTTACAAATAAAACCAGTGTTTTACACTTTTTTCTTTTATAAAGAAATATTAAACACTACACGAAACTAAATATCAGTAAAATGTATCATGATTTAAAACAGTGGGTTCTTTTTGATGGAAGACAAAAACAGTTTCTTGTTAATGTTTTTATTTTTCCTAGGAGTTATTTTTTTGTCCTGCTTGCATGAATAAACAAATGCACCAACACGTGACCTTTGTTTTTATTCACTCTGAGCTTGATCTCATGAACACAGAGGAAAATCACAGAGACTAACTGAAGCAGTTTCACTGATCTGGAAATATTATTTTGACACCGTGTGAAGGTCTATAAACTTTGTCATTACAGCTTTCAAATTTTGTATGATTCATCTCGTCGTGTTGCTGGTAAATACAGCCAGTGTGGTGAGAAATGAAGGTTAGCTGTAAAATCACTGATCCTTTTAACCTTTCCTATCTCTGGCAAATTATTATTTTTTATCATAGGAAAACACAATCAGCTTATGCATCTCTGAATTGCCAAGTTGAGAAAAATTAATCTCGACAGAGCTATTTACTCTTTGTCTCTCAGTGCAAAGATGACACAAGCTATTTTATGATTAATTTGCCCATAAGAACTTTTTTCTTCCGGTTGTCAGTCATCCTATACATTCACATTCCTTCCATTAGCCTGTCCTCTGTTCAGTTTTTTACCCCAAAAATTTAGTTAAAAAAAAAGATTGTAGTGGCCTAGTAAAAATTAGTTTTTTTTCCCACAATTCTTATCATGTTTCTTTTTAGGTGTACACTCTACATTGTGTACTCTTATATCAAGACTTACATAATACATTGTTCTCTTCATGCGCCTAAAAATAAACAGTGACTAAAATAACTTTTGCGAGTGACTGGATTAAAATTGGCATTGGCTACTCTAAATAAATATTTTACAAAATAAACAATTCAAGATTTTCATTGTGTTCATCAGAAACTGTTCTTTCTATTTTGTAACTCTTGTTGTTTAAGTCACAATGAATTATGGATCATCACACAAGCTGGTCAGAGCAGCTTTGGTTTCTGGACTAATTATAGCTCAATTTGCAGTAAGGTTATTGTTTGTTGAGGGAAATATGGCCTGAATTTGACCCCAAGCACAGATGAAAGACACTTTTAATGTTCAACATAATGAAGATGATCAGAAGGATGGAAACAACAGGGATAGTCAGAATCTATTGTGTCTACTCAATAGCTTTGCATCAATAAAAGAACAACACAGCAGATGAGGGACTGTGATGAGGGCTGCGCGGTGGTGTAAGTGTTTAGAGCAGTTGCCTCACAGCAAGAAGGTTTCAGGTTTGATCACCAGCTGGAAACTTTCTGCATGGAGTTTGGAAGTTGTCTCCCTGCATCTGTTTTCATCAGACAATCAAAAAAATGCACGTTTTGTTGATCAAAGTCGGGGGTGTCAAACTCATTTTTGCCAAGGGCCACATGTGTATTATAGACGCTCTCAAAGGGCCAGTTGTAATTAACTTTTTGTGTTTAACTTTGACTAAACATGAAACATCACATTCTTTGTCTCATTGCCACATTTGGCCTGTGGGCCTTGAGCTTGACATGTAACCTAGTGGCAGGATGCCATCATTTTCAGCATGCATTGTGGGAGATGTAGTTTATGGTCAATGCCAAGGAGGTTCTATAGAACAGCTGGAGTGCTCAGAAACCAGGTGACCATGTGATCGGCTGGTGAAGCTAACGGCTAACGCAAAATGGTCAAGAGTCTGGATTTCCCATTACAGTACATGTTGACAACAGAGCAGAAAAAAGGACTGACAATGTAGAACTCATTAAAACTATTAATAATAATATTAGCCCAATTATTATTAATATTTTACAGTTTATATAATCTATCTAATGTTTCAAATAAAGCCAGAAAAGCTGTTTGTGTTATGGATTTATTAACAGAAGATAAACAGGAAAACGTCTCATTTCACAACAAGTCAGCAGATTTGATCTTATTTAGCTCAATGTGATCTGAGCAGAACATAATGTAACAGTTTAAAATTAAAACAATCTTATAACGTCGATGTAATCACTGTTATTTATTGAATTGGTTAACAGATATTAGCTTGTGGAGCATATATAGAGTTTAGCATTGTTGAATCATGCTACAATTTAACACAAACTTGTAAATATTACTTTGTCCTCTGATTAATATTTAGACCTACAGAGTGTAAAATAATATAAATGTGAGTATTTTTAGGTTTCTGTTAGAGGAAGCTGACCTGTTGAAAAGATGGTTAGCTAATAGAGACTGTAATGGAGATTATAGGTTTCATCCTATAACCAGAAAACATTTTCTAACTGTTGACTAAATATTCTTTTTTATGACAGTAAGAAGTAGTAATAAATATACTTTATTACTAATTGAAGTCATCATTTTTTTAACTAGCTAAAGTCTAAGTTACAGGTTGACTTCAGGTCTGGTTTAGATCATTGTTACTTATAAAATTATATATTTTTCTGGTATATATCTGCTGTTTTACATGATTGTTGAATGAAATTAACAGTCATTAATTTATTGTAAAAACATGACAGATAATCTGTGAAACAAATTCGGTTCAGCTTGTTGTTTATCTCTTATTTTTATGGTGGCTGTGAGCCGTTGCCCTGTTTGGTCTTTGTTTCTGCTCCTCCATGCTGTCACAGACGCTAACAGTGGATGGGCGGGGCTCAGTATAGTGATCTTATTCAAGTCTATGGTCAATGCTGACTTCAAAGCAGCTTGACACATTTAAACAAGGCTATTCAACTATGGTAAATTCCCAGAAAAGTATTATTATCATTCACCTTTTGAAGTTGCTTTTGTTGCATTGAATCATAAATTGAAAGCTTGCAATTGATTTAAATTTTTTATTTATATTAAATGAAGTAAAACATTATCATTGGAAGATGATGGAAGTCATTCACAGGGCACATTTAGCACATACTCTAAGTTGTCACTAGTTGTTAAAGTGTGTGTTCATGTGGCTCTGTGATGCCCTGGCAGTCATGGCGTATTTGTTTGTTTTACAGCACACTTCTCTGAGAATTGTGAATTTGTGCAAAAATTACACAATTTTAATCTATAATGAAGAAATAAAACTGAACATATATTTCCCAAACCCTAAGCTTCCTGTCTCTTTAGGCGGACGTCGAGTTGTTTTTTTTCTTCTACAGTGTATTTTTCTAAAGGCTCTTTTTTTGTTGTTTTAGGATTAACTGCAAATGTGTTTACAGTTAGATTAGGTATCCTGTCACATTTGCTTTACGTGATTTAGTGGCTTATTGTGTGTGTGTGTGTGTGTGGGGGTATGTGTGTTCATAATGAGCTGCTGTTTGTGTGTGTGTTTGTTTTTAGGAGAGGGTTAAGGTGATTTAGTGACAATCAAGCAGAATGTCGGCCAGACAGGGCAAACYGGAGCTCAGGGATGTCTGCAGTGGTAACATTAAATGATAACCATTTTGTTTTTGTCATGTCCCTTGCTGTTGCACAGCTTTTCAAAGTAACTACATCAAATTAAACCCTAGTTTAGTTTGGGGCTGCACACAGGGGAAATGAGCAAAAAATAAAAATAAAAAAAGGACAATGTTAAAATCCTAGAAGAAGATGTTTGGAGGAAAAGAAGACCAGCAGGCATGACTGAGAGATAACAGCAGTGACCCCGAGTTAATTGGCAATTAGAGAGCTGCCAATGTCAATGTTAACGACTATAATTAGGATTTTCCTCTTTAAATGTGTGTTTGTGTCCGGTCTGTGTCCTTAACATGTTTAGGYAGGAGATCATTTTTCAGCTTCCTGCATTATTGTGCGATTGTCTGTTATCTCCGTCCCACCCACCATAAGGAACTCTGCCATGGCAACAGTAAGAATGTGCTTTATATGGATTATAAAATACTCTAACCTCGTTCATGACAGGGTAAAATGTATTATCTAGTATGTAGCCCATGTATGCCTCTTTTGCTTATTGTAAAGTCAATCGGGACATTTAATTTTTGCCTTTCGAAGCTAAAGGTAAGGGAGAGAGAGAAATAAATAACGAGGAAGAAAAGACATGGAGAAAGAGGTGCCTGTACTTTGAAATCCATCTTTCAAATGATGGATCCCCTGCTGCGTGCCTTAGGCTTTGTCCCTCTTTCAGTCCCTTTTGTGCGTATGTCTCAAGCAGAGAGTCAGTGGTTTTTAGTCCAGCTATCAGCCCCTGGTGTCAGTCTAGTCTGCTATGAACCCTCATACAAGCACAGCGCCTACACTCCCCACATACTGTCAGACGGCCCCTCAGGACAGTCTATGAACTTCTGAGCAATCATATTTGGGTGTCTGGCAAAAAAAATGCACAGCTGTCATGACTAATTTTGAAAGCTAAATTCACCCAWTTGGTGTGAAAGCTGTTACCAGCTGTACAGAATGCAGCTCAGCCTTTAATTTCACAGACACATATCTTACACTCTCGCTGGCGCTCTAATGACGCCTCGTATTTTAGGAGTTGTATGAGGTGAAAAAGTTTGTGTTTATTTGGCATTCATTGCCTCAATTTTCCTTTGTGCGGTTGTTGCCTTTTATGTGGTCGAAAGCTCAGTTGCTGGGRCTTATCTCAGGAATACATCGAGCAGGTATTCAGTCCTCTCAGTCCTTATAGATCAGCTATGTTTCCTTTTCAAACCTGTTCTAAAGACTGCCTTGAAATGTGTGTGACATTACTTCAGGGTTAGTGTTTAGGTTATCTGATTTCCAAAGTGATTATTTATAAATGCACTAAAAATGCTTTCTATGTTGTTTTCCATTGCTTTATGCTTCTTTTTTCCATTCATATATTTTGTTTGTGGTTCATTCTTAAAGGGATATTTCAAATCCATTGAAGTGAGGCTTTATAAAAAGGTCATGGACAGTTAATATCTTACATGTTTTATGTCATTTTTTATCATTTGTAGAACTAGAGTTTAATTCTGATGAGTGACAAACTAATGRCTAATCTAAACATGAATCATGCCATCTTTAAACAAACAACACCACTTATTAAAATATGATTGTGGTTCATGTCTTATAAATGGCCAGCTGCTGCTAGTTTTGCTTACACTAGGCCTGCCAACTCAGCACCTCCAAAATATGGGACAGACAGGGGTGTGGCCACAGGAGTGGCTGAGGTGGGGTTACTGATTATCCTTAAAATCTGATTGGCCACTCTACCTATGTGCACTACAACATTTGTTTGTAGCACACATAGATTAAGCCTGAAACACACTCGCTCCGACGCCGATGGGTCGACGCGCGGTCACGTGGTTGTTCGGCAGTTGTTTTCGCACAGACCTTTCATAGTCCCTACGACACCCCGAGTTCGGGAAACCCCCCTCCCTGCAACATACGTCACTGCATGGAGGCCCCCCGCAACAGACGATAATGCAGAAAAAAAAGCCACTTACCTGACGTATTTATCCAATCTGTCCTGGTTAAAGCTCCACAGTTTTTATCAGTCAGATTCCTCCGTGCACAATGTCTGTTTAATCTCCATTCATGAGTTTTTCACGGAATGACTATCTTTATAAAACTCTACTTCCTGGTGTCGGTTCTGGGAGCGAGTCAGGGTTTTTTTCCCCTCTTTTATTTTACCGAGTGCAGCAGCACATTCAGCACAAACAAACAAGCCAGTTTTTCACGGTTTGACTATCTTGTAAAACTCTGCTTTCTACTCTGGGAGCAAGTCGTCTCCCCCCCCTCCCCTCCCCAGCACAGCACAAACAAACACGCCCACGACCAATCAGACCAATCACACATTACYGTCGACACAGGAGGGGGGTCAAATAGTTCTGCTGGCGGGTTGTGCCAAAAGGGGCTGTCAACACGACGCTGAGAAGCCCGGTGATGTAATTTTCATCATTAAACTGCGACAACCCGTGCCGACGTCGGCAGTTTGCAGCGAGTATGTTTCAGACTTTAGCGTTTCAAATTGGAAGCTTCAGACTGCACACGCCTTACCAGTTAGTGGTGGTATTGCTCCATTAAGTTGTTTGCCAACTGCCAATAAATGCCACAAGAAGAAGGACAATTTACAGTGAGGTCTGGTGACAATGGATAAAAAATGTATCATGTAGCCAGAAGATGAATAACATCTGGCCACGAAATGGGTGGGGATAAATGACTTAACTGTGTCATCATCACACACATTTGAGCTACATCCATCTAAACATGATTTAATCTTGTTTATGTTATTTCCATGTTGATTCAAAAAGATATAATCAACACAATGTGTTCATCCCTTACAATTGTTCAGCTGGTGATGGCCTCAGTAAACAGAAGGAAGTTGGTTTTGAATCAAGATTGCAACTTCAAGCCAACATAACTGTGTAAATAGATTTACTAATGCAATGCAATACCAGCCTGGATTTTTACTCAGGATGTTAGATAGATCGTTCCCGCCTCCGTATCCAATTGAAAACTCCAGACGGCAAGCTTTAATTACATCACCACTGACAGGTTTAACCCTTGGATTCTTTTGTTTCTATTTCTTTTAGGTCTTCATTTTCTTTTGAGATTTCTCCATATATGTTTATAAAATAATAAGACTACCAAGACTCAGGAGCACCAATTTGCAGCACTTTCTAATTTTACATAACTTCCTTACTATTTCAATTTAGCTAAAATTGCAGGACATCACGGCTAATATGCTACATTTTTAACTAAAGTTGTTTTAAGATGGCAGCACTCCAATTTGATCAAGGCTCCTCTCGGAGGAGTTATTAATCTGGTCAGAATTAAGCTATTTCTTCCAAATTAATGGTGTTCAAAAAGCTACAATATTGTTTTTTTCACATCCTTTCCTCAGAACCCCACTTTAAATATCTGAACTACCCCTTATTGGGATATAAATGTCTTCCAATTAGGCATGCTCATACATTTAACCTCAAATTCAGTCAAATACACAGTTATGATGAACAATTTCATTACATTTTTCATGTATTGGAAAAAGAAGTACCTTTTTAAATCTGTAGAACTGGACTCAGTTCTTCCCACACCACTTGATGCATCACTTAAAGGCTTTAAACTGACATAGTTTTAATAATATCTGCAAAATGCGTAAGAAAGAAAAAAAACATCAAGTTCCAAGAAAATTGAAGATCCTTTGAAGCCGCGGCCACTGGTGGGGTAAAGATGCCCAACTCTCAAATTGTACCTTCAGGAAAGTATTCTCCATTCCACAGAGTATTTTGTCAGCTAGTTTGAAGAAAGGGTTGATGACATCCTGAGCACTTACTCACAACCCTGATCCTTCTCCACTCTCCCACAAACTTTTTGTAACCTCGCCGATTACACTCCTCTCCCTCCCCATCTTTCCTCCGGGTGAATTTTTTTTCAACCGGTGTCCTCCATCTAACCTTACCACAGACTTCACTTTTTGATGCACAACTCCTTACTTCAAATCCATGTCTGCTCCTTTCTGCACTGCACTGCTTTATGCTTGCTTTGGTTCCCCCAATTCTCCGCTCAGCTTTTGAATCTGATCAAAATCCCCCCCAGCGGCTTTCATCCTTCGCTCCTACCTGCTGGCATCAGAAAATTGTCCGCATTCGATACAATGTGAAAACAAGGTGGTACTTTATTGATTTTGCAAAGGGCCACTATGAGGTTAAAGTGCATCAGAGACCAAACAAAAATACAAAGAATCTTGTTAGAGATATTTGAGTGAACAAGTGTCCTTTTCTTTTTTTTTCCTTAATTTCTGCAGATTTTTAAATATGTCCCACATGGCTTTAAAGCAATGTCATAGCCTCACAGGTCACAGCACAATTCTATTCTGCAAATATAAAGTGTACGTCATTTCAAGTTTAGTAACCAAACTAACTTTTCAAAGATGTTTTTGCAAAACCACACAATGCATTTATATTTTTCAATCAGTCTTTAAGAACTGGTGCCTGTCTGAAGCTGTAGTGTAGCAGAAATGCTAATTATTCTACAATGAAAAAAACTTGTAAGATGTACTTGAAAAAATCATCTAACAAATCTGCACTAATGTTTGTTAAGTAAATTTAAATGCTACAAATCCAGGTAATATTTACTCTCATCATTATCTAGTAAAAGTTATTAAGAATATCGTTAAATATTTGTGAATAAATCAGTTAAATTTTACTTAATTTGCTCAATTAATTCTTATAACATATACTTGATCAAATTAAGTAAAATTTACCTGATTTATTCACAAATCTTTAACTATTTTAATAACTTTTACTAGATGATGATGAATAAAAATTACACAAATTTGTTGCATTTAAATTTACTTAACCAACGTTAGTGCAAATTGTTACGAGGATTTCTTTCTAGTAAATCTTACAAGTTCTTT
Source organism: Austrofundulus limnaeus (assembly GCF_001266775.1). Classification (NCBI taxonomy): domain Eukaryota; kingdom Metazoa; phylum Chordata; class Actinopteri; order Cyprinodontiformes; family Rivulidae; genus Austrofundulus; species Austrofundulus limnaeus. The sequence goes on along the minus strand of NW_013952419.1, from coordinate 1,729,408 downwards.
ATAACACTGCACATGTGTCAAGCACAATATTGTAGCATGACACCTCACAGCTACAGAGAGAGGTGTAGCTCTTGTTGTAGTTCAAGTCTTCACCACCAGGGGGTGGTTTTGAAGAATGTTTATTGGATTCTTCTTCATGAACAACACAGACAAAGTGAAACTCACAGGTCTTATTAATGACTAGGCCTACCACTCTCACTTATGGTTACTTCTGCTGAACGGTTTAAYGCAAGTTAACAAATAATGAACACACAAATTAGAGTAACACAACATACTAATTGCTGAAAGAACAATGTTAACCACTTTCCTAAAATGATTTAACAACAACAAACATGAATCCTACCCATAATCCTCCACTGCAGTCACATGACAAACAGCCAAACACAACAGAATGCTACAATATGCATTCCCTGTTCCCTGACAACTAAATATCACCTACATTATGCCATCAAACTATTGCACACCAACAAATGTATTCGAGCAAAAGAAACCAGACAACTTGTGTTTTTTTTCGACCATGTCCTCTTGTCCTCTCCTTAAAAAGTGAAGCAAGAGAATGAGGAGCAGCAGCCTTTGTGTGCATGCACCCTCAGTTTTAGCCCAGAAGAGTAGAAGTTACTTAATATATTCATGTTTATGTGCTGTCCAGAAGAAGCACTTAAATATTACTGGTAAAATAATATTAGCATTTACCTTTTTGTACAGTACGCTTGATATATAATATAATGTGTATTGTTCATTTAGCAAATTCTAGTTTAGAGATTTTGATATTTTTTGTAAAATTTAAAAGAACAACTAAATAAAAAGTACTACACCCAAAAAATCCTTTTTTTCAGTGTGTTGAGATAAAGGCTATGAGCTGCAGTTCTTACTAAAATAGTTCTAACATCCATCCATCCGTTAACTCTTACCAGCTTCTTCCTTTCAGGGTCACCGGAGTCACTGGTGCCCTATGCAGCGGTCACTGCGAGGGGTGGGGTACACCCTGGAAAAGTTGCAAGTGCATCACAGAAACACACGTTCACACCCTCACTCACATTTGGGGATAATTTAGAGTTACTAATTAGCCAAACTGTCATATTTTTGGACTGAGGGAGAAAACTCACACATGCATGGAGAGAACATGCAAACTCTACCCAGAAAGGTCCCTTGCCAGGATTTGATCCAGCAACCTTCTTGCTAAAAAGCAATAGCTCTACCAACTGAGCCACCTGTTTTTATCATTTCCATGTTATTTATACACACACAACAAGGTCAAAGTGCATCCGAGGTTAAGGACACTGAGTGAAAAAAATCCTTCTGGAGATGCTTCTACTTCATTATGCATGCGTTGCTGCAGCATTCAAAACCTCCCTAATGGTGTTTCCCATGCAGAGGCCTTTGATTGGTCTTTTTTTTTTCTTTACCATGAGCATGTATGGGAATGCATAAATTCTCTTTAACCTTAAGTTTCAACTTGACAAATGCAACTTTTAAACCACACTGAAATCTGATTCAGTTGTTACCTAAAAACTTCTTGCTTTGTTGCATCGAATATTTAGGACCAAAGGAGTGATGTTCCCAAAACCCATGACTGTAGATCAGGGGCATCACTAGGTTTTAAGGACAAGGGGGCTTAGCCCCCAGGAGACACACAGAATATTTGCATATTATATATTTGTATTGTGTGTGTGTGTGTGTGTGTGTGTGTGTGTGTGTGTGTCTATATTTACATACATACATATATACATACTTACACACATACATATGTACATACATACATGCATACATACAAATGAACAGATGGAATGGATTGGATAATGACGCACCAAAGAGGATCTTTACCTTACACTAATAAATAAATGGAATCTGACAGATCTATGATCATATATTTTAGTTAATAAGGAAATACAGTATTAAAAAGGTTATTTATTCTGACCACATCATATTGAAATTTTGTAAAAAAAAATTTACACCAAAATTGTTTAGGGGGGCTTTAAATATTTTTTTTGGGGGGTCCAGCCCCAATAGGCCTAGTGACGCCACTGCTGTAGATCATCATTGGTCCTGTCATGATGCCAACAAATTATGTGATGCCTGAAGCTTTAATTCAAGTCAGTAGTTAAAACCATGCTTTTTTGCACTTTTCCTCTCAAACCTAAAACAAATCAATTTTATGTTGCCTTCCGAGGCCAATCACTTAAACAAAATTTTGAGTATCAGTGCCAAACTTAGTACTAAAATATTTGACATTTACTTAAGTCATTGTTCATGTTTAGAGGCTGTTCATTGTTACTTTAACTACAGAAAATTGCCACACTGAAAAAAAAAGCACTGAAACAAGTCAGAAATGCATTTTCTGGTAACTAAAATGTATCAAACACTCAGCTCAATTAGGAGCCTCAACCACTTGGGCACAACAGGGAAAGCAGAGGTGCTTTTTTCTACAATCTATTTGAACCCCACCCCTTGCAGTGAGAAAAAGACAAGGTGTCAGCAATCTGAGAAATACAGTTGCTTACTCAGCTCTCAATTGGTTTGTTTTGGAAGAAGCATAAACCTGAGCCTGTCATTTCATAAGAAGAATCAGTTAAACAATGTTATTCGATTTATTGCCAGAGGTCCATTTTTTTCAACACTGACAGACGGGCTGTCATCTGTTGCTGATATTTCTATAAAGCTGACAGAGATTTAGGAAAAACTGAGTTAGGAAACCTTAACTAAATAATGAAATGAAATATTTTAGATAAATAGTTTACCAGCAGAGTCCTTGACAATCAAAATCTAAAACTGCAAAGAGTTTCACTGTAAAATACTCACCACAATATCAGGTACTATAAAGACAACTAAAGTTTCAACACCACCTTGCAAGAGCATGAAGAAAAAGTGTGAACTTGTTCAACTTTTGGAAATGACTAAAATATTTAGGCAGCTGCCACCTTCTACCACCTGATACTGAAAGCAGAAACGGATAAAAAAAATAATACAAAACCCGAAAAAACAACAGTGATTAATTACCAGAAATCAAGCTAATTAAAGCCTGTTCCTCCTCCCCCACACTAACATATTCTGGCCCTACAGAATTTTTTTTGCTGATTGCCTGGCACAGCAAATATTCTAATGTCTGGTTCTAGTATTTGACTCTTTTGCGATAACTAAGGAGGCCACAAGGTAGATGTAAAAAAACAAAACAAAAAAAAGATAAAAACTTATTACAAGCAACAGGAGTCATGGGGGCCATCAGAGAGGGAAGCAGGGAATCTGGATGTTCCACAGAAGCTACAAAAATGGCCATACATGACAGAAAAAAAAAACTAAAAACAGGTTACTTGATTGGTTATAAAAGTACGGACTAAAGAATATAATCTGAGGTAAGAAATATGTGTTTTGTACACAGAATGAAAAAAGAAACTGTCAAAAATATACACATTCATTGCTCAGTAAATAGGGATTAAAACAACTTTCTTCAGGTGTTGAATTATCAACTCAAGCTTTTTTAAGTACAAGTAAACTACTCAAGTAAAAGTACCAAAGTATTGGTTTTAAAACTAAAAGTATAAAGATTAAGGACTAGGCCTTGACACAGGAGCCAATATTGCACAACCTGACCTCTCCAAAAACACTTTTCTAATGGCTACATATCTACTATGTCCTTGCTAGAGTGTGTCAAAATGGATTTATCCAACCACAGTTAAATGCATTCTATAGATCAGCTTTTTATTTACAATTCAGAAAGATTATTTGACACTTTTAAATTACTTCTTGCAGGATCCATATATATATATATGG
>NW_013952419.1:1718983-1720500 GCF_001266775.1 Austrofundulus limnaeus | reverse complement strand
GAACTCTCCAAGGTCCTGAAGGTACTGGAATGTTTCAAGACTTTAGACAGTGTGAAGTAGTGAAGTAACTTTCCAAGTTACTGTAAGTGCTGGAAAGTTTCAGAACTTCAGATAGTGTAAATGTGTGAAGGAACTGTCCAAGTTACTGAAAGTGCTGGTATGTTTCAGGACTTTAGACAATGTGAAGAACTGAAGGAACTATTGAATGACTTGTTCAAGGTAATAAAAGTGCTGAAATGTTTCAMGACGTTAGATAGTGTAAAATAGTGAAGGATCTGTCCAAGGTACTGAAAGTGCTGGAATGTTTCAGGACTGTAGACAGTGTGAAGGGCTGAAGGAACTGTTTAAGGACCTGTCCAAGGTACTGAAAGTGCTGGAACGTTTCAGGACTTTAGACAGTGTGAATGACTGAATMAACTGTTGAAGGAACTGTCCAAGGTACTGAAAGTGCTGGAATGTTTCGGGACTTTAGACAGTGTGAAGGACTGAAGGAACTCTCCAAGGTCTTTAAGTTGTTGGAATGTTTCCAGAATTTAGACAGTGTGAAGGAKTTAAGGAACTGTTGAAGGAACTGTCCAAGGTACTGAAAGTGCTGGAATGTTTCAAGACTTTAGATAGTGTAAAGGAGTGACGACAATCTACAATGTCCTGAAGGTGCTGGAATGTTTCAGGACTTTAAATAGTGTAAAGGAGAGAATGAACTCTCCAAGGTCCTGAAGGTGCTGGAATGTTTCAAGACTTTAGACAGTGTGAAGTAGTGAAAGAACTTTCCAAGGTACTGTAAGTGGTGGGAAGTTTCAGGACTTTAGATAGTGTAAATGAGTGAAGGAACTGTCCAAGGTACTGAAAGTGCTGGTATGTTTCAGGACTTTAGACAATGTGAAGAACTGAAGGAACTATTGAATGACTTGTTCAAGGTACTAAAAGTGCTGAAATGTTTCAGGACYTTAGATAGTGTAAAAAAGTGAAGGAACTGTCCAAGGTACTGAAAGTGTGGGTATGTTTCAGGAATTTAGACAGTCTAAGGACTGAAGGAACTGTATAATGTATTGAAAGTGCTGGGATGTTTCAGGATTTTAGACAGTGTGAAGGATTGAAGGAACTCTCCAAGGTCCTGAAGGTGCTGGAATGTTTCAGGACTTTAGATAGTGTAAAAGAGTGAAGGAACTGTCCAAGGTACTGAAAGTGTGGGCATGTTTCAGGAATTTAGACAGTCTAAAGGACTGAAGAAACTGTCCAAGGTACTGAAAGTGCTGCGATGTTTCAGGACTTTAGACAGTGTGAAGGATTGAAGGAACTCTCCAAGGTCCTGAAGGTGCAGGAATGTTTCAGGACTTTATACAGTGTGAAGGACTGAATGAACTGTTGAAGGAACTGTCCAAGGTACTGAAAGAGTGGGCATGTTTCAGGAATTCAGACAGTCTAAAGGACTGAAGGAACTGTCCAAGGTACTGAAAATGCTGAGATGTTTCAGGACTTTAGACAGTGTGAAGGATTGAAGGAACTCTCCAAGGTCC
>NW_013952419.1:1714840-1718901 GCF_001266775.1 Austrofundulus limnaeus | reverse complement strand
GAATGGCCTGGAATGTTTTAGGACTTTAGATAAAGTGGAGGTATTAAGGAACTGTCCAAGGTACTGAAAGTGCATGCATGTTTCAGGACTTTAGGCAGTGTGAAGGATTGAAGGAACTTTCCAAGGTCCTAAGGTGCTGGAATGTTTCAGGACTTTAGACAGTGTGAAGGGCTGAAAGAACTGTTGAAGTACCTATCCAAGATACTGAATGGCCTGGAATGTTTTAGGACTTTAGATAAAGTGGAGGTATTAAGGAACTGTCCAAGGTACTGAAAGTGCTGGAATGTTTCAGGACTTTAAATAGTGTAAAAGAGTGATGGAACTGTCCAAGGTACTGAAAGTGCTGGAATGTTTCAGGACTTTAGACAGTGTGAAGGGCTGAAAGAACTGTTGAAGTACCTATCCAAGATACTGAATGGCCTGGAATGTTTTAGGACTTTAGATAAAGTGGAGGTATTAAGGAACTGTCCAAGGTACTGAAAGTGCTGGAATGTTTCAGGACTTTAAATAGTGTAAAAGAGTGATGGAACTGTCCAATTTACTGAAAATGCTGGAATGTTTCAGGACTTTAGACAGTGTGAAGAACTGAAGGAAATTTCCAATTTACTGAAAATGCTGGAATGTTTCAGTGTATTCAGGAAATCATGAGCAACTGGGTGATGATTTATTTAAAATTATGCTTTAGTCCCCCCCCCCTCCATGAATGTATATAAAAACAGACTTTCAATTTGGTCTCCTTAGATCTCCACATTTAGATTATTGGAAGATAAAAACTTTTTTAAACTTCAGATATATTCACAAGGACAAAAACTAACTTGTCATAATACCCATTTACAGGCAACTTCCATATGCAGAATATAGCCAAATATTTGATAGAAGAAAAATATTTGAGGAGATATATTGGGGTATTTTTCTACCCTGATTTATTTTGTTGAAAGTTGTTACTTACCAGATCAGGACAAAAAGCCAGAGAGATGCTCTGAGGATATACATTTTTGCCTATAAAGCATGAGATAACATTAAAACACAACTTTTTAAAGTATTTTTAGCAATGAAGCTCTGACGCATGGTGTCATTAAGAATGCAAAAAAAAAAAAGAGTGTAGCCCCCTCCCCCTGCAGAGACGATCAATAAACTGGTAAATTTGTCTTCATTAACCCGTCTTCCTAATCTGTTAATGGATCGTCATGAGAGACCATTAATTGCCGTTTTCATTCAGTCATTTGAAATGTTGCTTACTGTTAATGCAGGCTCTGAGTGGGAGCCAGACGCTCGCGCTCTCGTCTGGTGCTTTTGAGCATTAGCTCAGTGAATTTGGCCTAGTTGGAAATTGCTGAAGAATTTTGCAAGCAGCATGAGGATGATTCATCATTTCTTTCCCAAGGCTTTTCACTGTAAAAGAAATAGCATTTTTCTGTTCACCTTCTGATTTGAAGTGACAGTCACTATGTTCCCTCAGCATGTCTCTGTGAGTGCCTGGCTAACTCTGAGGTGAATGCTTGTCAAATAGGCTGGGTGATGCATTGAAGGGAGAGGGAGAAGGACAGAGAGAAAGGACTGGTGGCAGAACAGAGGCGCTCAAAATGCAGTCTCATCACCAGGTGAGATGTTTTATTTTTCTAACAAATAACCTGCATATGTACAAGGAGAAAAAATGAAGCATTGCTATTTACTTTTTTCACTCTGAAATGTTATATTTCATTTTAAAGGAGAGGCATGGGTAGAGTTACCTGGGCTTGATCAACCTCGGTTGGGTCACCTGGGTGAGGAGATCTGATTGTTGATAGCCCCGATGGACCACCACAAGATTGAGGAAGTAGTTGCACTGCAGCACGAACACAGCCAATACTTGATCTAATTTATTAGCAGCAAACACATTTTACATTTGCTGATATTGTAAATTGTGTATATTTTTATTTTTTGGCAAGTCTTTGTTAATGGTAACATTATTTCAAAATAAAATACCTTTTTAAAGATTTTGTTCTGTTGATGTATTAGGATATTAGATTTTGTCCAGTTAGCCTTATCTGTATTGTTTCTTCCAAAAGTATTGGTTATTTGCTGATCTTATCCTCATACAAAACAGGCAGGAACTGTTCTATTTTATTTCATAATTTGTACAACATGAATGCTAAAGTTTCAAAAAAACTCCGAATAAATCTTTATTAACAGTTTTAAATATTTTCATTGCAAGCAATCTGTCAAGTGAATGTGTTTTTTTTTCTTTCTTATTTGAAATGATTGGTAAAGGTCAATATTTGTCATTGAACTTTCTCAGCAAAACCTCTTGTGATACTTTTTTTTAAATTTACAGCAGTTAGACAACTTTTCTATGGATCTTTAAATTGTATTGTTGGTGAGTGATTTTTGTTGTAGAGATTAAATGGAACATCGTAGCCTGAAAACAAATGGTACTGAAGTGATAAATGTTGGTTCTTAATGTTATGTTATTTAAAGCCAGGATGAAATATGGTAGTAAAAACATGATAATGACTATTTTTATTTACCATGTCAAACATATGTTTCATAGACAGTGTGATGAGTTTATTCACACTCATGTAAAATAGCAATGGATTTCTCCTATTTTTTATCTAAAGCTAATAAAATCCTAAAACCGTCAAATGTTTAATTTTTTTAAACCAAGAGAAACACGATGCCACATCTTTCTCCTTTTTAGTGAGTGATTTATTATTGCAATTTGAAAATACAGTTGTTTCAAAGAATAAAATCTCTCACAAGACCATCACACAATTATTTTTAAAAGCAAAATATATTTTTTCGTCTAAATATTTCAGTGTGGACCCCACCCCCACAAAAAAATGGGAAAGAAAGAAAAAACACATATATCATAATATTTACAACAAAGCCTTTCACTTTGATTGTGACAGATTTGATCAAACAATCTTATGGACGAGTGAAGARAAAAAATGAAATAAAGAACTCATTAAACACTAAAAACATGTCTACGTTTCACCACTATAACAAATCAAAATGTATTCACTTTTAATCTTCTTGAAGATAACTCGGTTTAAAAAGTACAAATGGCTCACTTTTGTTTCTGAAGATATTGATGGAGGTTTCATCCACTGAGACTCCTGCAGTAATTTGGCAGGCTGTCAAATCAGCACTGGCTGGGTGGGAAAACAGGGTTTCATCTTTCTATTTACTCTCCTCCTTTTGACATCAGTTTAAGAGGAAAATGAAAACTGAAAACGAAAAGCAGGAGAAATTGTGGGAAACCATTTGGTGTGATGAATTTTTTCATAGAATCCTGTTGGATTTCACTATTTTCACCTTAAAAGCAGAAATAAAAACTTTAAATTAAATGGGTAGTTCAGATCTTTTGAAATGGGGGGCTGTGGTACAATGGAGTTTTAGGACCACACAACAAGATTTCTTTTTTTATTACAAGAACAAGTCATAAAATTACAACATTAAAGTTGTATAAAGATAAAATCATATTACGAGATTAAAGCTGTAATATTACAAGATTAAAGTCATAATATTATGAGAATAAAGTCGTAACATTACTAGATTAAAGTCATAATATTATGAGAATAAAGTCGTAACATTACTAGATTAAAGTCATAATATTATGAGAATAAAGTCATAATATGAGAATAAAGTCATAATATTACGAGATTAATGTCATAATATGAGAATAAAGTCATAATATTACGAGATTAATGTCATAATATGAGAATAAAGTCGTAATTTTACGAGATTAAAGTCATAATATGAGAATAAAGTCGTAGTGTTACGAGATTAAATTCATAATATTATGAGAATAAAGTAGTAATATTACCAGATTATAGTCGTAATATTATGAGAATAAAGTCATAATATTACGAGATTAATGTCATAATATGAGAATAAAGTCATAATATTACGAGATTAAAGTCATAATATGAGAATAAAGTCATAATATTATGAGATTAATGTCATAATATGAGAATAAAGTCGTAATATTACGAGATTAAATTCATAATATGAGAATAAAGTCGTAACATTACGAGATTAAAGTCATAATATGAGAATAAAGTCGTAACATTACGAGATTA
>NW_013952419.1:1706246-1714161 GCF_001266775.1 Austrofundulus limnaeus | reverse complement strand
ATGTATATATTAATTCTAAAAGAAAAAGTTTATTTTTAAAAAAGTAATAACAGGTAAAGTATCAAATGTTCCTAACCTTTTTTTTTATAGAACTCCACTTTAAAATCTCTGATCATTTTAAGCAGCTGCTGCAACGTTTGAAGATGCGCATGATGTGGTTTAATCCACTGGTAATATGCTTAAAATCTATTAAGAAAAACCTGATAAACTCAACAAACAACCTTTTACAAATACCCCCTGCAGCTGCTGCTATATTTAAGGGAAATTGGTATGTAGCCTACTTATAAAAAATAACAAAAACTGTACATCATATAAATAAAAGGCATTATGAAACCTTGTTTTTGAGACTGTCATTCAAAGTCTGCCTCTGTGCTGCCAGCTTACAAGTCAACCAAATCGAACAGCAGATTATGTTGTGTGGCCATGCAGGGTGAAAACAAACCCTTTTCTTGTTTATGACATCAGAACATCATTTATCTGTGCCACCTGTGAGATGTAGCATGGTGATATGTCACAAACAGGCACAGGCTTGGATGGCTGCTATTGTTTTTCTTTGTAGGACAGATTTATGCTGTCACTTGCAGCTGCAACCACAGCTGCTGTTGGTGCTTTAATATTGCCCTCTGCTCTCTATTACTCTGAGCTTAGTGCCTCCTCATCACTTTATTGAAGGGAGTCATGAGACCTACAAAACAAACAAAACAACAAATTAAAAAAAAACTTTTCAACCAAAAATATTTTGAGTCTTTCACTTTTATTTCTGGAGAATGACAAAAAGAATTACTTGTTTAATACAGTTTGCCCTCAAGCTTACATAGAGCTCTGTATGTATTGATGAGGAAATGAGAATATTATTTTTATTTATTTTTTTATTTTGCTCAGAGGAACATCTTTTAGTTACAACTTGTTTTTGGAGCTGAATATAACCTACACAGCTACACCGTGTAATATAACTGCAAACAATAAATATGGAACAGCAAGCACAAAACAAAGGTGCATATTTGTTTAATAATTTACATCATAAATAAAGTGATTCAGTGCATATACTTGCTGCTATGCTGACCCGTGTATTCTCTTGGCACATAAGAAATGCTTTTCTACTGTATGAGTATCTCCTCAACAGTAATGTGTTCCTAACAGCTGTAGTTTATGTTCTACCAAGAGTTGTAGCTGCCATTTATTCAAATCAGTTTTCTTTTTGTTTCTTTTAAAGTAGATTTTTAAGGCGTGAAATATTTCAACAATGGAGGCACCAAACATGGCCCACTCAGACTTAATGTCTKCAGTGGGTAAAATTTTGTCGGAAGAAGGCTCTTATGATGAGCTCTTCCACCAGGTGTTCTTGCAAACCCTCTCTACAGGCTCGGGTCTATTAGTCTGTCTGGCATCTGACCCAASTCACCGCCAGGTGGCAATCAGTTGACAGTTCAGCTCCTATTTTCACCCGAGTGTCCGAAACATGGCCACAGATCGGATGACATGACTCCAAAGTCTCTCATTGGCCTACGGTGTCTAATTGTTATGTGTACTTATGAAGACCCTTTTGTTTGAAGATGGTGCTCATTATGGACAAACCATGACTAGCTCAGAAGTCCAATAACAGGTTCAGAGCAAAGAGGCTTTTCCTCCCAGTCATGACCCTCTAGGGCAGTGTTTCCCAAAGTTAGGGTCAGGACCCAAAGTGGGGTCCCGAAACATCAAGGTGGGGTCCTGACAAGATTTTCTGAATTAATTACATTTTTGCCTTAGTTGTTATAAAGGAGTGAGGTTAGTGTATTTAAAATGGATAAATGTGTATAAAAATATTGTTACTATGCCCATGTTTTGTTGACCTGATACAAATGTTTATCATCCAAAAATAGTTGGGGGCACAGGTCTCTGCTACTGTTATTTTGTGGGTCAAAAGCTAAAAGGTCTGGGAACCACTGCACTTTGGTTCCCAAAGTTGGACTTGGGACCCAATTATGGGTCATGATGCACCTTGGATAATCTCCAGAAATCAATTTAAAGGGTTATAAAATAATTGCTGATGTAATATTTTCTCTATAAATATTACAAAAACACAACATAAGTAAAAATAAGTATTTATATTTGTGTACAAGCTGTTTAGATTGTCAAAAATCCTYTGTTTTTAGGGTTACTAACGACGTTTGTGCACTCAGACCAGTAATATTTGGGGTCACAAGGTTTTGCCATGGATATTTTGTGGGTCAGAAGARAAAAAGTTTGGGAACCACTGCTCTAGGGTACACCATTGCTACCCATGTGAGCATAGAAGTACCCCAGCAAAATAGTGGAGTCTCCAGCTGAAACACCTTCCAGCACATCCTCTAAGCACACCAAAAAGGCTTGGTCCAAACAACAATCTGAACTCTTCCCCTGCACCCAAAAGCACAGAAAAGCCATGGGCAACTCCCAAGTGGAATAAAATTCAGCACCTCTCAAGGGTATTGGTTCTAGAGCCCACACCTTGCATCAAGGTGAACCTAACTACATTATGTGACATTCCATATCCCAAGTCCCAGCTTCAGTAAGTTGGGGCACCTTTCCTTCGGCTGTCATTGCCTGCATGGCCTCTCCTYCAGGTGGAGGGGACCTACAGGATACACTGAAAAAATAACTTGTAAGATGTACTTGAAAAAAAATCCTCTAACAAATTTGCACTAACGTTTGTTAAGTAAATTTAAATGCATTCATGYAATTCAAATTCATTTAATYTTAACTCATCATTATCTAGTAAAAGTTATTAAGAATATAGTTAAAGATTTGTGAATAAATCAGGTAAATTTTACTTACTTTGCTGAATTAAATCTTGCAACATTTACTTGATGTGCTGTCCAGAAAAGGCACTGAAATATTACTGATAAAATAATATTAACATTAACTTTTTTTGTACAGTAATATTGATATATAATATAATGTGTATTGTTTGTTTGGTAAATTCTAGTGGTTTCGAGATTTTGATATTTTKTTGTAAAATTTAAAAGAACAATTAAATAAATGTTACCACACCCAAAAAATCCTTTTTTTCAGAGACAGTCTTGTATAAAAGTACCACAAAGTGATACTTGAGTAAAAGTACAAGTATCTTACCAAAGACTCACTTTGGTAAAAGTTACAGTCTCCTTTAGGAATGTTACTTGAGTAAAAGTCATATTTTTTTTACTTAAGTATTAAAAGTAAAAGTACTGATTTAAAACGAGCAGTTCGATTTTACGCAGTGACTTTTATTAGGAGGTGACCCCCCCAAAAAAGGCAGAAATTACTTAAAAATGTTTCTGTTTATATACATACATATATCAAGTGCCCAAACCTTTTCCCCAAAATGAAAATCTGTCTGAGGGCTGCAGCCAAATACATCAATACAATCCATGAAATACAAATACTTCTTAAGTACAGTTCTTTTATTTTAATGATTATGTCCTGCTGGAGTGTGTCATGATTTGTTTGTGTACAAACTAATACGGTATCAGAATTTTATATATTTATACTTCTCGTTCAACCACAATTAAATTCACTCTATCTAGGATGCACAGTTTATATGGATAGTATTATTTCTTTACAACAACAAGCTGGAATGAAAACAAGCAAAAATGAAATAAAAGTATGACTTTCTACTCCTTGTCCTTTTTTAATGTAAGGAGTAGAAAGTACAGATAATTGTGTGAAAATGTAAGAAGTAGAAGTAAAAAGTAGGCTGAAAAATAATTACTCAAGTAAACATACCCAAAAATCCTATTTAAGTACTATAAAGACATATTTGTACTTAGTTACTTTACAACTCTGGATGGAGACTCTATGCTACTTATTCATTGACTGGAATCTATGAGTAGAATTCCCACCATCAGATGACTGTTGACAAGCCGCTCCCCCAGACCTGGCTTCAGGGCGGGGCCCTAATAACCTATCCTTGGGTGAGGGACATTGAGCTCCTTACTGTCTTCTGTCCATACAAGTGTTAAGASTATAGTGTCAAACTAGGTGTGGTTTGTTATTTTATTTTATATCTTTTATATTTTCCTTCCGTTTGTGACCTATTCAGCACACAATCAAAGTTCAGTGGTGACAAAACAAAGATTAAGTCAGGACGGCTCAGAAAATAAATAGTTAAAACAGTTATTTCTAACACGCAAAGTAAATAGTAGCACACATGAAGTCATCTGCATCACTTCTGAAAATGTCTATTTGCTGAGTCTACGAAATAACTAACTGTGCGATAAAAACTGTGTACAAGTGCATTAGAGGTGCAAACAAAACAGGAATAAATAGTTTTGCAAAACACCTGTGTTAGTGTGGACAGGACTTATGTGGCAAACATGTTTAAGGAACATCCATGGCAAAATGATTTGTTGTTGTAACCAAACATGATGAATGAGGATTTTTAATTCTTTTTCTGAGCCACGACGTTATCCACTTTTTTTTTCTTCTATATATATTTTTCCCTTTCCTGTAGTGTAAGGCTTGTTGGAGAATTTCATTTTCTTTCGTGGATGAGAGCACCTCTTCCAGCCCCCAGGATGCACGCCCAGAGCAAGTGCAGTGGAGGATGTTCTTGCAGGGAGATGATAGAAACAGAAGAGTTTATATTCATCTCTGGCACAGGCACAATTCCTTAGAGGCTTTGTGCTTGTGAGCCCACAGCTCCATATTAGCTGCTGCGCCTATGTGAATTCTCCTGACACCCCTTGCACTCACCTACAGACTGACTCACTAAAGCTACAAATCTCACCCACCTCCTATTAATTATTAACTCTGGTCTTTTGCATTTTGAGGCTTGACTTCTTTCATGGCAGCATGTGCTCTAAAGTTAAAATCTCAGAAGTGCACAAATGCAAGCGTAACATGGCAGATATTAAACGCTAATTTGAACATAATTTGTAAAATAATCTCAGTATCATACATGTTCAGAAAACCTGAAATGTTCAAAGTTTTTTTGTGTATTTTTCTCTGACCACTGCTTCCTTCATTTTTTCTAATCCCTCCCTCAGTTGCTTTTTTCCACCCATCTTCTTCTCTCTGTCATCCCCTCCACATTTCTCCTTCCTCCCCATCTGGGTACACCTGTGTTTGCCGTTCCCCTCTCTGAGCAGTTCCCTCCTCGCATGAAGTAAACATGATTTGCATGCTCGCCGCACTAATTTGTAAGGAATTGTAAATTCGTAGGTAGTGAAAACACACGGCCATCTGTGGCAGAAAGCAGAKTGCAGAGGGCCAAGTTGCGTCAGGCTATCCTGTGCTTCAACACTGTGCTACTTCTGTGCATTTGGGTGCATTTGTGTTTCCCAAAAGCGCCTCAGGCTGAAGGATTCCCATATTGACAGGTCTACTGCTGGCTCCTCTGGCGTTATCAAACCAGTTCAAAATTCTTCCTTTCATCTAGCCGTATAAAGGGCCTTTGCTTGATCACAGGAAGGAATGTGCTCTTGCTGTGGTATTAAGAACAGAATGTAGTTCAACATCTGAGACAAATCAAATGTAGCTGAATTAAAACACAATATATCAAATAAATAAATTAAACAAATGTGGCAAATGTAGCAGCATAGCCATGAGCTACAATTACAGCAAAAATGGGAGAAAACGGCCTGGTGTTAGTAATATTAACTATTTTTATGCATCATTATTTTATAGTATTTTAAACATGTCTTGGGTAAATGTTTTTCATTATTATCTGTTAATGGTTGAAATAACAATAAACTGAGTCTGATTCTTTGCAAACTTTTAATTTTTATTTTTTAGATGCACAATGCCTTAAAATACTTTAAACCAGAAAGATAAGGTTCACTTTAACATGTTCAGTCTATTTTTTCTTTGTTGTTTGCTTGGATTGTAAATGTCCTCATAACCCCAGATGTTCCTTTTGAATCAGTGGTGTCCAGTCCTGTGGTCCTGTAGAAAAAAAATGTGTTTTAGTTCTGACTGAACTGATGAGCTAAAATTTAGTTTGAGCAGAGGCCAGAACCAAAAGAGACAACTTAAATCTCATCTAATTTAAAAAAGTTCATACTTTTATAAGCCTTTACGCCTTTTTTTAAATTTTGCCTTTTGTGGTTTGGGCCTCAAACTGGCAAATGATTATTGAATGGGAATTTGTTGAAATCAGAATTGTTTTAAGATGACAGTAATCCACTTTGGTCTTAGCCTCACTCAGAATTTCTTCAAACCCCTGCTACGTCCATCTCAGCCATTGTGTCCTTGGGCAAGACATTTTGCCCACCTTGCTTGCTGGTGATGGTCAGAGGTTCTGGTGGTGATGGACTCTGTCAGTCTGCCCCAGGGCAGCTATGGCTAAAATGTAGCTTAACGCCATCAGGGTGCGAATGTGTGAATGACTGTAACGNATCAGGTCCAATGCCCACCCAAAAAAAGAAAAAAGACCCCCACCCAAGCCACTGCAATTTTAGGATGCACCTATTAGCATGACATTTATTAGGAATAAATACTTCTGAGTTCTGGTGCATTTGTTACCGCTACGCTGTGTCTAGTTTAATTTTTAATCCTCAAAAAGAACCTGAATGAATCAAACAGATGTTTTCCTTCTGGTCACATTAAACAGAACAGTGAACTGTTAACTCATCAGTTTGTCATTAATTAGTTATATTCCCAACATCAGAAACTACTTGTCTCTTAAATAACAAACTGATAGTTTGTTATGGAAATACATGCTGTCATTCATTTCAGTCTCCAAACCATTTTTAAGAACATAAATCAAGCTTTTATTAAAACAACACTTTCTTTTTGATTTCCGTTCTGTGTTTGATGTATTTCTGAACAAACTTGAGCCACATTACACCCCATTTCAAATTTTGGTCACACTGTCCTATTGACACAACATTTAATCACCTTTAGGCTTTAGCCATGAAACCTTATTTTTACTGCCCTGGAGGAGCAGAGAGCCTCTAGGTAGAGACACTTGAGCTGTGTGGAAAACTGATTTTGTTCTCATCTTGTGTGGACACCAAGGTGTGGCGAAAAAAAACGTAGAAGCCTTTTCTGAGAAAATTTAACACAACAGAATGAGCCGAGCTGCATGAAATCCAATCAAAACTAACGGCAGCTGGCGTATTGTTGTCTGTGAAAGTCCCAGAACTCGTTTGGATCTAGATGGGATCTCTCAGCACCAGAATGCGGCCGGTGGGAATACAGTTGTGAAATGCCATTTTGACCGAGATTAGCTTTAATTTTTATGATCAAAGAAAAGGTTTATTCAGAAATATGTAATTCACATGATATCCTGGGAGTGTTTGTCTTTAAAGATCTGGCAAAAAAAACTATAATGCATTTTGTATAGGCATGAATCAGTACTTTGAACACAATCACACTTATATTAATCACAATTAGTTGTAGATATTGACCCTTTAAATTGTTTTTATCAGATTCAGTATCAGTATTGAAACTGTGCTTGTTGAACTTTTGTAACTAAAATGCAAGATATTTTAGGAGTCGCTGTACGTTAGCAAATTATATATTTTTCTCCATCTACAAAATGACAATCGTGCATTTAGTTAAGAACAACAAAAATATGTTCTCACATAAAATATGTTATGCAACTCTTTTCAACAATGTTTCTTTCTGATGCATCATGAAATGAATTATACTGTACTGTATATATGTGCTGAAGAAATAAATTATATTCATGAAAACACAACAAGCTTACAGCTTATAGAACATATTTGCTAATGATGAACTCCTTTCGAGGAAATAAAACAAACAAAAAGACGCGGACTTTATAAGTGAGAACCACATTTGGAAACATGTTAATTTAATGTGACATATGTGAAACATGATTCCCATTTAATTTTGGCACATTTTTAATGTGGGTATGGTTTCTAAATGGAGTGTGACAATGACTTGAAGCATTTGTATGTGTGTGTGTGTGTGTGTGTGTGTGTGTGTGTGTGTGTGTGTGTGTGTGTGT
>NW_013952419.1:1700688-1704536 GCF_001266775.1 Austrofundulus limnaeus | reverse complement strand
GTTCAATACTTATTTTACCTGCTGCATACAAAAAAAATGGTAAAACTCTTCAGTGAAGGTGTGCTGGTTCAACCAGCATCACAAAGCTGCAACAAGTTGGAGACAAGTTGTCAGCTCAAAACTGAAGGAAAGTAGGCAGATTTATCGATGCATTTTCACTAAATTCTGAGCGTTTGCAATTAAATTAGTAAGTCACATGTCCATTGTAAATGACCTGGTTTTGAAAATCGCAGCAATTTTTTTTTCTTTTATACGCAACTTACAAAACTGTATTTTTGCCTATTTGTGTTTTTTGGTTCTCTATCTTCACACACACATAGTGCTTGCTTCAGCTTTCTTTGTACCCGTCTTGGCAGCACCCCCCACATTTATAATTTCATTTATTGGAGTGCACTTTTGAAATGCAGACTTTAAAATGATATAAAGTACAATAAATAAATTTGTCAATAACATAGTTTAATACTTYAAACATTTGACTGGAAAAATAACATAAATGTTGATGTGCAACAAACCAACAAAACCTGGGTTCTGCAGTCACTTCACGTTCCAAAAGATTTGTTTTTACTGAATTTGCTCTTYAAAAGTCTATTCTTTGAGCAAATGAGCAAAATAAAAACCAAGCATGGGAATATACTAGAYCACTGTGCCATGGTAACAATGCTGTGACAATGTACCGAGTAGGATAGTCCTGACAAATTAGATCAGGAGAAAGACTGGAAAGTTGAGAAAGACAGGCAAAGAAGTAGATAAGTGAGGGGAGAACAAAGAGTGCTGGTGGAAGGTTAAACACACACTCAAACACACTTACACCTGCAGTTAAAACCTTTACCCTGCCATAATATCCCTGGCCTTGGCCCTAGTGCGTACGCATGCCAAGAAATTCGATTTGCCAACTTTGGGAAGCTGTGTGTGACAGCCAATTACTGGTGAGAGGACTCCCGGTGGAGTCACCCGCTCACCTCACAGCCCAAACATCTGCTTGTCAGACAGTCAGGAGAGGCAGGCAAACTGAGCAGCAGAGACAGGACACCAGGCTGGGAAGCCTATGTGGTCAAAAACTGATTCCAACGTTGGRCATCTAAGTTGTCTGCTGTCAGATGACTAAGCACAATCATCAGTCATAATTTTATAGTTACTGTATCCTTACCAGAACATAATTTAAAAAATACGGAAATGTTTCGTAAAAAAAAAGTGAAATTACAATTTSAGTAGGAAGAAAATTACAACAAAATGACTTCACTGGTGTCAAATACATTTGTCCTGTATTTGAGTAAAAAACACATAAAAGTTTGGACACAGTTAACTTTCACAATACTATAGGACCTTAATTAGCTTGTTAGAGCTGTGGGATGTTGCAAATTTWACTAATTCAGTATATAGATCCATACATCCTCTACTAACAAACAGCATTCTCTTCTCACTGTTTCTGTAAATAGCATTTTCCATGGTTCATGATTTAATTAGAATAAGTGGAGGTGACACAGTAGAGGTCAAGATGAGATTTGAAAGGTCATGAAAACTTTCCTCAAGAGTGCTTTTTGGACTGGTAGAATCACTAAACCTGATTATAAAAGAGACCATCAGAGAGCTTTACCACTCTGCTCTCCTTCAGTGCAGTGACACCAGCAGGTTGCATACAGAAATGGAAAAAGGTAGCAGAAGGATGATGGTAGAGTTGCTGCAGATGAAGAAAAACAGACTTTATTATTGTCTCTGCCCATTCTCCTTTTGTGCATGTGAATCAAAATCTAAGCATACAGTATCAAAAGAATTATATAGGAAAGTATAAAAGCGGAATGTGACAATATTTCAGCAATTAGAACATTTAAATCATGRGGTACACTAAAAGCTTCATTTCAATACTGCACTACTGAAACAAGTTTCCTTTGTCTATCAGAAAAAATATATATATTTTGAAATACAAGACAGAGTTTACTGAGACACTCAAAAGAACAAGACATTCACTTCTAATTGTGCATGCTTTGCAAACACAATGGCCATAAATGTGGAGTGGTAGTAGCTGAGACTCATTCATTACACATACTTAGAGGTCCAATTGTTGTTCAAAATCTTTGTTTAACAACTTGGCAGGCCAGGTATTATGCATTATAAAGTAGTTAATATTGAATTTTCCAGTTATATCTAGCAGAATAAGCAAGATCATCATCACAGCCATGAGGCAAGCTAATAAGACTCAAAATAGTGGGTTTGTTATAGCTACAAATTGTGTGACTAGCGTCTTTAGTTGTTTGTGCAAATGTTGCTACAACAAGAAAAGTTCTGTACAGCAGAAAAGTTTGAAATGTCTTATTCCTCAAATCTGTGTCACTCCTCAAGTTAGCATGGTAAAAATCACCTTTTATTAACAGGCTCCACTAACGTCCTCTTGTAGCTGGTATTGTTTTATCTAAAAACCTGCCAGTGATTTAGAAAAATCCCAGCTGAAAGTTCCCTCTCTTACAAAAGCCTTTTCATCTTGTGCATCAGGCAGGTGTTTGTGTCTATGGATGCAACAGACAATGAAGGAAGCCTCACCAACACACACATCAACTCAAACACACTGACACTTGGTCTGAAGCTGCATCAATTTTTAAACACACAGGGAACTCCGGAAGCATCACTTTTCCATGCTAAGGGTTTCCCAAGACGATAAAGCAACAATCACAGAATTCATTGCCATAGTAACAGAAAAAATCTTGTTCAGTTTCATTCTGTTTGTTATTGCGTCACCATGTCTTAACCAAAGATGTGATAATTTCAACCTTAATCAAGTTCATACAATGTATTATTATTMTGAGATATAATTGCTGAGTGAAAAAAGAAATATGTAAATAATTAAAAATATAGCATTTTGACCATCTTAGGTAGAGAAATGATGATCATGGCTGTTTTTGTCAAACATTGAAAGTGACTTTTTGCACAATCTAATCCATCATTGCTACTAACCTATCAAATTTTAGCTCAAAGACTATAAAACTGACTGATTTGTAGCCATTTTTTTGGGTTGGTCAGTATCAGTTTGCGTTGATGGCCATCTTGAATGGGGTTGACCCCAAAAGTTGGTCAGTTCTAAATGTCCATCCAATAATTAGTTTCCGAGAGTTTCACAAAAAAAAATCTGTCCTGCTAACTGACAGATAAGATTACCTCTAGGAATTGATGAAAACTTTTTTTAAATAAATACGATATAAATGGCTGTAAGCTGTAAAAAATAAATTTTTGCTCAATATCTGTCAAATAAAATTTGTGATTTAAAGACACAGCATCAAAATGAGTTGTTCTGAGACACATGACAAAAAGCTTTCAGCCGCTCTGCTCTGCAGCTGTGGAACTCACTACCACATGGATTACGCAATACAACCTCTCTCTCCCTGTTTAAAACTGGCCTGAAGACACATCTTTTCAAATTAGCCTACCACATTTAATTCCTATTTTCAATATATGTCTGTTTTTGTTGTCCACACTTTGATGTTTCTCCTCCACAACCCTATTCTTTGATTTGTCTACATTTTTGCATTTTATTATATGACTGTTCTGTACTCCACATTTCTGTTTCTCCCACACTAACTTCTAAGTATTGAACACGTCACCATTTTTCTCAGTACATATAGTAATAGAGGTGCTAATGACATGAAATTTTCACCAGATGTCGGTAGCAACACAAGTGATCCATATATACAAAGAAATCAAACCATAAATGTCCAGAAATAAAGTTATTTGTAATAATGTGGAATGGCACAGAGAAAAAAATATTGAACACACGAAGAAAGGGAGGTGTGAAAAGGCATTGAAAGCCAAGACACCAGCTGAACTCTCTCAATAATTAGAAAGCAAGTCCGCACCTTGTC
>NW_013952419.1:1697831-1699268 GCF_001266775.1 Austrofundulus limnaeus | reverse complement strand
TATATATATTCTACAGTGTCTTTGGGTGTCCTGAAAAGTGCTTTATAAATAAGATGCATTATTATCATTGTTATTATTTTTTTTAAAAAGTGCTTGAAAGGGGCTTGTGGAGTAACAATAATGAGGAATTCAGACCACTGRATTGTGTTTCCTCTTTATATAGACCCCAACTTCGAATTTTATTGTGAAAATGAAGGACTTTAAAACATGATAATTAACTGACAATATTTTTCACACAGAAAGCATAAATGTACTCCCTGTCTGAGCCAAACCCATTCATTTACATACAAATTTATTTAAAGGTGAGGCCAAAACAGGGACAAAGTTTAGTTTTAAAAAAATTAGGTCACCTGACTCATTTTCTCACCACCGCCCTGCAGTGAGACACACGTTTGTCATGACTAATCCTCCCCCTGTCCTTCTCCCCCCCACCCCGCCCCACTTTTTGAACCTTGTCTCTTTATGCAGTTGCAGCTCGATTTTATTGTARGCAGAATGGTCAATAAATGAATAAAGCACAGAAATTGGAAGGCACAACGCAATATGTCCAGCTGCTGCACCCTCCAACCTGGAACACATTATGACAGGAAGATAAGGACAAAGGGTAAGAGGAGGAAATTCTCGGAGAAAGTAAATCCAGCGTTCCATCGCCAAGCAGTGAAATTGAAGTGGAAATAATATGAAGCATGTCAAAAAGCAATATCACCCCATATACCCTGATGTTTAAGCCCTTTTTTCCCCCTGACTGGTGCTTCCCAGGAGGAGTGGAGAATTGCAAGCAGGGGCCGATGTGTTGTGAAAGGGGAAGGCATGTGAAAGCAAATGGTGGACGGAGAGACGAAATGAATATGAAGTGGAGGACCAGGGAGAGACAGTGAGAGCAGCTGGTAATAGGGATATAAAGTGTGTAATCTTAGACTCGGGCAATAACATTTAGCTATGGAACATTGTGCGGAGTGTCCTCACACACAAACACGGACATTTACTGCAGTTCAATAAATAGTTCTGACCTGGACAATTTCGGAGCCTTTGGTGCAGGCCAGTAGAGAAAATACTTACACACACACACAAACACACACATATACACTATAGATTTCTTTGCCCTTCGGTGCTGGCACACGTACATCCATCCTCAAGCCATCACTTTTGTTTGTGCTTTAAACTTGTTAACATCGCTTTAGGGCCTTTGAATGAGTTTGATGTGCCAGCAGCAGTCTGGCACACAATGAGCGCATCACTGACACACTCRGATAGAGGAGGATTTCTTAAAATACAGTATGTCATGAATCAAAGCAAACTGAGCAAAGATGCACACACACACAAAAAAAAAATGTTTGGTTCATCTGATAAGTACAAACAAACTCCGAGGCCAAAAGATATGCTACCAAAGATATTCTGTCCCTTGGAATACGTTTTGTTACCCTTGCCCCCACACCC
>NW_013952419.1:1694219-1697646 GCF_001266775.1 Austrofundulus limnaeus | reverse complement strand
GCCCCCAACAGGCTCTTCTCTTTGTCCCGGCACATAGGGAGTCATTCTATTGAACCACTCCTCAGTGCTCCAGACATAAACAAATGAAATGACAAACAGTTGCCAGTGCTCACACGCTCACACAACTACACACAAGCAAACAGTCCCATGGCTCCARGGAGAGACAGTAAAGGTCTTACTGTGGCCTCGGGCACCAGGATTGCTGCTTTATAAGTCGCCTGGGGCATCAACCTGACAGCACGAGGTACTAAACACACAGATGTGCATACACACAAACACACACAAACACCAAGCTGAAGCTGGCTGTGAATCTGTCAGTCACCATGRACCCCCCTTCATTCTCAAGTAGAAGATTTCTTTGTTCTCAGGAGAAAAGCTGAACGATGAAGACAAGCATTGATTAATTCTATTAAATAACGAAGAAGTCCGCCTGAACCAGACTTACTGCTTTTTCAACATTCAGTGTCCCCTCAGACAAGACATGTCCACAGCAAATGTCTTAGGCAAGAAGAGCAGAAAAAAGGAAAGTGTAGACATCTTTGTTTTTATTGGCACTTGTTTACAGCTCAGCAGTGTTGTTTACTTCTACCTTACAGTGCCCCAACCCTTTACAATGTGTTGTTAACTTCAGCAATTTGGAAATGTAAAATGTCACACCAAGAAACAAGCTTTAAAAGTTTACAGGTGAAAAAAAGAACGTTTTTTTTTTACAAATAAATAAATACATAAATATTAAAGAACATGCTCCACAATCAAAAATCAAAAGCCCATCATTCTCTGAATGTATTTTATAACCCAACCTCCTCTTGGTGCTTAACTTGCTACCCTCATTACACAAGTTTTCAATAAGTTTGTGAATTTTGGTAAAAAAAAATGTGGTTTACATTTTTTGTCTCTAAGTCATTCCTAGATCTTTAGTTTCTATGATGTTTTGATTTACCACATTATTATATCCTTTGTTCGACTTCAGTAGCATAAACCTCCAGCATATTTTTGAAAAGTGATGAACTCAAGTTTCATCTCTGTAAACAGTCACTTTTACTTCTTGCTCACTTTTGCTTCTTTTTCTTTAAATATTTAACCTTCACTGTCTGATAACGTCAGCTTCCAATCTGAACTGACATCTGGCTTCTTTCTGCTGAGAAATAATTTGCTTAAAATGGATTCACCTTTCAGAGGTTTCACAGTTTTAAAAATAAAATGCTGTCAGAAACACAGCGGGGCCAAGCAGATGTTGCATCACTTCTTTGTAAWCAACTTTTCATAAGTGTTTAGAAACTAAAAAAGGTAAAGTGTGATATTTATAAAAGTGCAATTGTTAAAATTGTTTCTTTTTAATTTACCCTGGCCCAGCTCCAGTTTTACGTCTGCTTTTCTCTGCTTCAGAGGCTGTCAGAAACAGCTGTATATTCTAATTTACATTAGAATATWCATTCTAATTAACATAAAAGGGAGTGGAAATGATTTAATAGGTTCTCCTGTTTTGATTGACACTTTTTTGACAAACTGGCTTGCTCTGTGGCTTTTCTGTAGCCAGTGTTGTCGAGGAAGGTCCATATAACCCACCTGCAGACTGCATCATTTGATTTGCCAGTTGGCTCTGAGCTTCATTCAGACACCACCGCTGTGTAGTCAACCAAGTTACCTTTTACGTCATATACAGGTTTGGGGGGGTTGGGACCTTGAGTGTTAAAAGAAAATTAAACTTAGAGGAAAATTCTAGCCTGGTAAAAACCAGCCCCCTTTTTTAATGCTTTGTTTCGTACAGAGGGTCTGGAAACTCTGCTATTGAGAAGCGATTGCTTGCTGGAGGRGTGGACTCTGTTTAAAATGCTTGGYTCTGATTTACCCAATTGCTAATGTTTGGGAATASAGAAACACTAGAAAATGAAAGCAAAAACACAGATCATGGCAGCACCCCCACCCGCCACCAATGTCGAAAAAGGGAGAGGTACAGGACTCAGGGAACACGGACACAACACAGGGGAACTCAGGACAAAAACACGCACACAAGTCRAGGGGGACAGTCAGGAAACCATCCAATGAGTGACCCAGTAAGAATAAGAGGCCTGGCAGAAACAGCAGCAGACGTTGAGCCACAGGAGGAGGCAGGAGCAGATGTAGAGCCACGGGAGGAGGCGGGAATCAGACTTGGAGCCAAGGGAGGAGGGAGCAGATGAGGAGTCGGCGGAGGTTGAGGAAGCCAGAGTCTAGACAGTGGCGACCAAAGGTGACAGAGGAGACGAAGAGGTGACGGCTGACAACCCAAGCAACATGGAGGCGACGGCAGCTGATCCATGTGACATGGAGGCAAAGGCAACTGACCCAGATGTTGTGGAGGCGCTGGCAGCTGACCCATAAACCTCAAGGACCGCCGACTCGAGGCTCACCAACTCAGGAGACACCGGGACCGCCAACTCTGTAACCAACGTGACTGCCAACTCTGGAACCACCGAGACCACCGTCTCTAGAACCACCAGGACCACCAATTCTAGAACCACCGGGACCACTGACTCAGGAACTACCAACTCTGGAACCACCAGGACCACCGACTCTAGAATCACCAGGACCACTGACTCTGGAACTACCAACTCTGGAACCACTGAGACCACCGACTCTAGAACCACCAGGACCACTGACTCTGGAATTACTGACTCTGGAACCACTGGGACCACCACCTCTGGAACCACTGGGACCAACAACTCTGGAACAGGGACTGGAACCACCAACTCAGGAACAGGGACTGGAACCAACAACTCAGGAACAGGAACTGGAACCACCAAATCAGGAAACTCAGAAGACACAGGAACAGATTCAGGTGGTTCAGCAGACCCCGAAGACTCAGGTGACCCAACAGACTCAGTTGACCCAGGAACAASAGGGGTGGGAGYATGGGCAACAGAATCACCAGGCGGTGCTGCTCTCAATGGGCAGAGCCAAGGGAAACGAGCAGCCAGCCCAATCCAGCTCTCTCTGTTGCTGCTGCAGCTTCTCCAAAAATTCAAGGTAATTAAAACCTGAKAAATTCTTGCCTGCTGGCTGGGTACTTGGTTGGATCCTTATGTCAGAGTACGGAGCAGGAAAAACGCAGGGCGCAAGCGAGGTTCAAAAAGGTAGCAAATGTTTTAATAATTAACTCAAAATGCTGGCAAGGCAGCTCAAAAAACACTGTCAAACACTCACAAATACAAAGCAGGGATTAGGAAGATGTAACACTGAACAAAACAATGATCCAGCAAAGYCCGAAGACAAGACACAGAATATAAAGGTGAACTAATGAGGGACAATGGAAAACACCTGGGGAGACACAAGAGGAAACAGGTGAGAGTGGGCGGGGCTGGAGGTCAAGACAGCAGGGAAGAGAGAAACACTAGCAAAAACACAGATCATGACATCAGTAGTCTACAAACCTTAATAATAATAATAA
>NW_013952419.1:1681358-1692972 GCF_001266775.1 Austrofundulus limnaeus | reverse complement strand
TTTGATATTTGTTCTTACTTCATGTACTTCAAAAATAAAGAACCACCTTAAATTATAATTATTTTCCCATAACTTAAAATATTTGAATACCATCAGGAAGACTGTTTATTCATATTTGATATTATCTCCAGTGTTCTTAAGTACACTTTATCACAAAATTTTAAAGCATAAGACTTTAAGAATAGTGGGTTTGTGGAATCAAAAAACCCAGCATTATTTATTAATCTAACTTTTTGGAAATTTAACTATTGGATCTATATTGGTTTTATAAACATTACCCAAAACCTCTACATAATAGGACATATATGGCTCTACAKGTGTCGGGTTTCAGACCCCATCATGGCACTGAGTCTGCACTGCTCAAAGTCCAGAATGACACTCCTGTCTCTTGATGCCAAAAAACRTGTTCTGCTGGTGATGCTGGACCTTTCAGCAGCCTTTGACACTGTGGACAATCTGGTCCTCATCACTCATCTGGCTCAACAGGTTGCCTTCAGAGAGTTGTGCTTTAGTGGTTTAAGTCATATTTAACAGGCAGAACTGTTTCCATGGACTCAGACAAAAGCACGGATTTCCACTGGTCTAATGTCCATTCCTTGTTRTCTTTAGCCCAAACAAGTCTATTCTGCTTGTTGCCTGTCCTTAGCAGTGGRTTCCTAGCAGRTATTTTACCATMAAGGRCTGATTCACACAGTCCCCTCTTAACAGTTGTTCTAGAGATGTGTCTGCTGCTATAATTCTGTATGGCATTGACTTGTTCTACCTGCTGAACTTATCGTCCTCAGCAGAGGTGACTCTTGGTCTTCCTTTCCTGGGGCAGTCCTCATATGAGTCAGCTTCTTTGTAGCACTTCATGGTTTTTACAACTGAACTTGGGGACACATTCAGTTTTCCCAATTTTTTGGACTGACTGACCTTAATTTCTTAAAGTAATGATGGCCACTCGTTTTTCTTTACTTATCTGTTTTTTTTTTCTTGCCATAATACAAATTCCAACAGTCTATTCAGTAGGACTATCAGCTCAACATGACGTTTATTCAATCTATTTGGTATTCCGTGGATAATGTTGGTTATTTTGACAGCTCCTAGAGGTAGAATCATTGTACTTGTAAATTTGTGATTCATACTTGTAATGTTGCAAATTTGTAACTTTTTAACGTGTGTTTGTAACTTATAAACTTGCATTCTCACAGAAAACATTTTTGATTTTACATGAATACAAATCCAAATCTAAAATTTATGCACGTTTATTGTACAAATCTAACATTTATGTATGATTATTGACTTAAATGTARAAATTTAGACTCTTACACATACAATTATTTATGACAGTTGTCTTACCCCATAGTGCTCACTTAAAAATCCTGAATTGCTGTGAGCAACATGTTTTTTTATTTATTACTAGCTAATAACATTGACATTTAAAGAAAAAAAAAATGTGTCAAAACATGTCAGTAAAGCTGCTTTCTAATACTTTTTTCTCTCCCATGATCTGTAAGTGAAACATTAGGGATCAACCCCATGAGTGTAAAATCACCTCTCAGATATTCTGCCTCYGTAAGTGTTGAGTCATTCTCTCACACTTCTCCCTGCTATCAGGGACTGAAAAAAAGTATGATATTGCTGCTGGAAGGTCGATGGTTTTTGCTGAGGCCAAATGTGGTTTGACACATTCTTTTATTATTATTATTATTATTATTATTATTTTTTTTTTTTTGGGGGGGGAGCTTGCATTTGTTACTTATAACAGCAGAGTGCAGAAAAGGGGAGACACTGAGGATGACACCTACATCTGCTGTATGTGACTAGTATGTCAACCTGTTCTCCTTCCCAGAATGCCACATAATACGTACAAGCAGTGATTTTGAGGTACACATGAGGTACCTTGATTTGGCGTAAGTGCCATATATTTTCGGCTGTTGCAAAATTAGTTGCTGAGAGCAGAATTGACCTCATAAAACCCTAAACTGTCTACAAATGGGAACTGGAGAGGTAGCAAGGTAAGTTGTTGGACCGAAACACCTATGAWGAAAAACAAAATTTGATAGTTGAGTTTTCTTTTAGTTTTGCTTCAGAATAAAGAAAGTACTTGCATACATGGTWAACAGGGCCTGTCCTAYCCAATTTGGTGCCCTAAGCAAGCTTTCAGGTTATGCCCCTTACGCATTTTTCTAAACCTCATTGCCAGTTAACGTACATTCACATACCAAATTAAAGTTTTTTTTCTTTGATATTATTATTTTTTTATCTTTATAAACTAAGCTGTCCATTAAAAAATAAACAACATAATTCATATTGAATCCAATAAGTCATTCATAAACCTGAATAACAAGTGACTATTCTACAGACTAAATCAACTATACTCTGTTAAAAAGTTGTGAACTTTTTCTTTTTTCACCCCCAATTGGTGGCACCCTCTAGATCAATGATGCTCTTAGCATTTACTTATACAGCCTATGCCACGGGCTGGCCCTGTTAGCAAACATGCATTTTAAGATGCATACACAACCAGGGAAAACACACTCATGAAGCTTATTATGAGGCTTAAAAAGTGATTATAAGTACMTGCCATGTTTTGTGGGTCATGATTTGTACATGGATCCAAATGCAGCCACAGAGAAAGTACATATATTTCAGTGAACTCAGCAGTACTTTGAAAAACATGATCATTAACTGAAGGAAATCAGAGAAAAGAGGTGATTACTGATTGATCAGGTGTGTTTTGTTGTGTCATGAGGGTTTTATTTTATTTTATTTTATTTTTTATTTTTTTGCAGAAATTAAAGGGTGTTTAATCCCCTGAACTTTGTTTAGATGCAGTGGAGCAGCTACAAGACACTGACAGGTATAAATGGTCTTCGATCCAACATGATGGGTCAGTTGACTCCATGAATGCAGCCTGACTTGATGTTCTGTGTTTAGATGATGTCAACAAAAGAAACG
The DNA here is from genome assembly GCF_001266775.1 of Austrofundulus limnaeus. NCBI lineage: Eukaryota > Metazoa > Chordata > Actinopteri > Cyprinodontiformes > Rivulidae > Austrofundulus > Austrofundulus limnaeus. The sequence goes on along the minus strand of NW_013952419.1, from coordinate 1,690,029 downwards.
AGGGAATTTAATCTAACTGAAAACAATTGAAAGAGATTAGATTTCTAATGTTGTTTCCTAAAAAACAACTGGAGTGTCCAATAACAGAGTGTCACTTGGGATTCACTGCAAAACTGATCCTGAATTCCTGATCATCTTCGGACAAATAAGTTAGTGAACCAGGTTTAAAAATCAGCTGTGATTTAGTTTCTTTACATTGATTATGGTGTCACTGGTACTTCCAAATATGTTTCTTTTATCATATAAGATTTAACATGAACAAATATCTTCTTCTTTAAATGGATTTCTGTAGGATTATGAAACTTTTTTATTAGTTGTGCGTCTTCATGTCATTTATATATAATTAAAATAATTTTATGTGTAATTCATTTATATCAGTGGACTGTTTATTTTTATTTTTTAAACCATTAATATACCAGGGACTACAGATGAAAACTAGCCCTTATGGCATATTTATAGAATAAACTTAATGCCCATTACTGTATGTTGTCTCTTTCTCAAGGAATTAATAATAAAAACAACTATATTATATAACAGTAGGTCCATCCGAGGGTAATTCAAATAAGGAAACCAAGCTGTTTTGTTTTAATAAGTATGAGGAGAACAATCTCTACAATAAAATCATTTAGTCATGCAAGTCATTTTCTTTACTGTTTTGTGCAAAAGTATGCATCCATCTATGACATGTGAACTGCAGATGAATACAGATGGGAGTGACACAGGATCCAATGATATGCAGAGAGTGGAGGTTAGTACCAGCAACAAGAATTACAAATGTGAATTAAAAAGTGGATTAATAATGTATTTAATTGTTGTACAACATAATTTGTAATGTTGTTTTCAAGGATAAGTTGTTGATGAAATMTATTATCACAATATGAAAATAGTTTAGTTTTTGTATCTTTCTTTTATATTTTTATTGRTTTTCATTACAGTATGCACTCCTTCAAAATGAAGTTTGTTAATTATCGTTCAGTGAAGATGTACTGACAGGAGCTTGGGCTTCATTTGTGTTTTTTGTTCCAGTGAGACAAAGGAAAAAAAAATCAAGACTGCAGTTCATAAGTTGTTTGCTTCTTTTTTTCAAATATATTTTGTTTTTAATTGGGTTTATCACATTTTTTGACAGCACCATTCATATTTACAGAAAAACATAGTCCATTACAGTTTGTTCTAAGCTATATTTAGGCTTGATAAAGCTGTTCAATGATGCAGTCACATGTTAATAGTTCATTATTTGGTGTTAGAGTGAGCTATTAGTATTGATTTTGTTAAAACAAGGCAAACATTCCAATTTTCATTACCATAAGTGAAAACCAGGTTTTTAGTAAACGTCCAGCATTATTTGATGCTGTTGAAATAAGCAGGATATGCAATACAAAGTATGTTGCAATGAAACAGCTTATGTTGATGAAAAAGGCTGTTTTATTACATGCAAAATATTTATATTTAGGCAGTGTGGAAACTTTAATAAACATAGAGGATGATATTACAGATATTTTGGGGGCAGTTTAATATTGAAACATTTGAGGTAATGTTACAAAGAGCAAGAGATTTGTATAACATGGTTAACATTTTTTTCCAATATAAGCATTCATTTTATTTATTCACAACATGATATTCATTAAAAAGCCATTTGCAAATACCAAAATGGATACATTTATCTTTTCTTATGTTTAATCCTTAAATTTATTGGTTTGAGCCCCTTGAAAACTGTTGTACAGCAATAAAACCTGTTTTTATAGGCTCATACTCAGAAATGTATGTACATTAATAAAAAAAGCATAAACATAACCATGCACACTCACTTTAACACACTCACGGTGAACATATTCACAAGTGGCAGTTTTAAAAACCCATTTTCCTCTTGGTTAGGCAAGCAGCAACAGCACTTGACTAATGGAAAACCCTGCTTTTAAATGAGGTCAGAGGAATTCTATCTCTCACACTCTGGTTGTTGTGAATTCTAATAAAGTTGCGTTTTCATCTCCTGCAGTCTCAAACACTTACAACGTGGACTTGTTTGGCCACAAGGCCACCCCACTTCTCTCAACAGTAAATCACTGAAAAAAAAAATCCCTCTAGCATGAAAAAGAAATATGAGTAAGGTGGTTAAAGTCATAACACTGATAGCAGACTGGGGCTAAATATTTAATATTTACATCCACAAGTTTATAGAATTAATTTGGTTTTATTTAAATCTTTTTGATGTTAGCTCTCATTTGCCTGGTAATATACAGATTTTTATATTTTAATAACAACATAAAATGTCCAGAGCACGTCCAGTGATGATGGATTAAAAAATAATAATGCATGGCCACAAGATAAAAACCCGTGGCCATGAGATATTTAATGCATGGCCATATGATAATAATGTGTGGCCACAAGATAAAAGCTTATTTTTTTAAAGTTCAACACTTAAAATGAGTTCTTCAACTCATGTCTTTGCTACGTAAGGAGTCGGAGTTCTGTCACATTCAGGAACACAATAAAAAAACAGTTTTCTGACACACACTTGGAGCATTCAGTGTCATCTCATGAAAACTAGAACCATGGTATACTCCTTAAAAATACACTAATAAAATCAAATAATAATGATACCAGTGGATGTGGGGTGCCTTTGAACAGTAAAAACCAAAAATGGCACATTCATATAGYATATAATCTGACTCTAATATCTATATCTTTCACAAAGATACATGGTTGCTAAAAATATCCTGTGGCCATGAGTTATTATCTCTAACAATGGCCATTATTTTTTTTTATCCAATGTCAGAGGGACTCCATAAATATGTGCTTTCTTTCTAAATCTCTTTTCTAGTTCTGGTTTACCTAACAGCATCTACAGTCACTTTGTTAGTTATAAAAACAATGCACCATCAYCAGGGAGTTTCCATTCTGTGAACCACAATGCGACAGTTCTTTTGCGGTGGGAACACAATTTCCTCCCCCGTATGGTCCTGGAGGATAAATTCAGGTTGAAACACATTTCTAAGAGTCCCTTTCTGCTATTTCTTTCAGCTCCTTTAGTGATCTTTATCTGACAACTATTCCCTCAGAGGCAGAGATAGCGGATGTACAAAATGTGTGTCCTCCCTSTGTGTTGCTCCCTTCACAGCTTCTCTTAACTTGACTCTTTACACTCCCACCTGTCATAGTGAAGACCACTGCCACTGCTGGTGTCGTCCACTTTGTCATGTCGGACGGTGTTTGGCTACACACTATATGGCAGAGCTCTTGTTCCAGCAGGTCTGCCCAGTCTGCTTGGAAGGCGTCCCAGTGGACGTAGCCATGATATTGTTCARTGTCTGAAACTGTTGTGTTTGTCTGGCTTCTGGACATCAAACAGCTGTTGAGTTGACCTGACACTGGCATTGAGCAAGGTGTGCTTTTTATTTATGTTTGCTCTATTATTACTTTACTCTTTTCTTGTTGTACCTATTATTCCCTGAAAACCAGAAAAACGGGTAACTGAACAAAGACACTTGRTGGTTTTAACATTTGAATTTCTTCCTGTCAGACACAGAAAAACTGTGCTTTCAGATATTAGAGACAATTGTATGAAATTCAATGCACTTAACCCTGACTTACAAGTTACTTAAATTTGAAAAATGACTTTTATCCCAGGTACATACCTGTTTTATACACTTTTTTATACATCTGCTGTATATATTTATCTTTAAGCCTGCCGCATTTTTTATTAATTCAATTTTTTAAGCACACGCTGAGATATGTCACATACTTGGCTGATAGTTCTTCTAGAGAATTACTTTCTTTGTGCAAAACACAGTTTTTAGGCTTTGCAAACGGTGATTATTGAAACTTTTTTTATTCAGTTCAATAACTTGGGACTGGCTTGTGGAAAACACACATTGTCCATTCTTTCTTTAGTAAATTATAAGTAAAACTTAATAAACACAAAGAACAAACATCTCTGACAATTATGAGAAAGAACAGAATAAAATAAATAATAGATAGAAAAATATATATAGTTAGAAATATATATAATTTTAATCCTTTGCTCAAGTTCATTTTCAAACGTTACAAGAAATCTAATTTTGACATTTAATTAAAACAATAAATGGGTTCTCAAAATGTTTTCACAGCACATGTTGGATGACACTAATATTTTAATTTAAATTGTGCATTTTTATCTTTTAAACATTTCATGTCTTCCACAAATGTGAAAAATAATAAAAAAAAAACTTAAACCTAGCCAATGGGCTGGAGAAAAATACTGAAAACAAGCATGAAGCCAATGACATACTGAAAATACTAATACTTGACATAATAGGAGACAAATTCTTCATGATAACTCTTGAGATTTTAGCCAACCAGGGCAAAAACAAAGGTTCAGTGATAAGCATTTAAAACCTTTCACCGACAAGAGGTGATTTTTTTTTAATCAGAAAATATTTAGTCTTGCAAATACATCATAATAAAGGTGGATGCAGAATTGGTCCTTTGAGGTGCAACAGGTTTACCAGTTATAAAAGCAATGTGTGTGTATGTGTGTGTGTGTGTGTGTGTGTGTGGGGGGGGGGGGTCCATGACAGCTTACTCATTATTCATGTTGTTATCCTTCAGTAGTCAGTTCTTTCTTCCTCTCACTCGTTTAGTCTGTATCTGTCAGTGTGAGGATAAAGTCCCTTTTTCCTGAAAGCTTAGCAGAGATTATCCTGGTGTCACATAGGAAAGTGGAAAGGGTGCTGAGATGCCACATTACAGATGTAGCAAACGTTAAAGTGAATTTAATGGGCCTGTAAGGTTGAGAAGAAGGGGCAGGAAAGGAAGAAAAGCCAATATCAGGATTGAAGGCATTTCTTCTTATTCTTTCACTCATTCCCTGCCTTTACTTTAAACCTGCTTCCCTTCACATTTATCCCCAAGTGATCGCTCATGTTATTATTTTTTTACATTAGCCAAGGACTGGTTATTTTTGACACCAACTTTATAATGTTTTCTTTAGTTTTCTTAAATAATACACTCCAAATAGCACTGTAGTCACATCTCTCTTTTTTAACTTTGTTAAATATGTAACAGCTAAAATAAAATACAAAAAAATGTTTCTCCTCCTTGTTCTATTTGTCCTCATTTTGTTCTTTGACATTAATAGGCCAGAATGRTTCACTAATATTGATTGAGGGGATGCAAGAAATGACTTTGAGGGTCTACATTCGATTTAAATCCAAACCAAAAGAAAATGGTTTGATTGTTTTCAGGGACTTACAATTTAAGCACTTAAATCCGTCTTTAGAGGAGCATAAAACACATGTACTAGTGGTTTCTGCAACATCAGTGTAGCCATAAAGGTGATTAATTACTGTGTGTTTGAAGCTTTAAAAAATAAAAATGCAAKCTTGTTGTTAAACTTGTTTTCCTATTCTGTCAGGGCTAGTTACACATTACTGCTGAGACCCAATGTATCTTCAATTAGCTTGTWCCTTGTATCTTTACACATATTGTAAATGTTGTTATGCTGTTTTTTTCTTCTATAACCTTTTAAAATTGCATGTTGGAAGATTCCCCTGGGAAAATAACTTGAACACTAAATAGAGCCATGGTTCATTATGGCATTTGTGCCTTGTTTTTCATTCTAAGAATGGAAAACATTTTCTATTTTAATACTGTGTCACAATACTGGAAGTGTCATGCCCAGTCCATACAGGCTTATATGACACTATCAARAATAAAGCAATGACAATCCATTCATTAATGAAGAGTATTCATTTCAACACACAGGATACAACGTCATTTGTCTAAACACTCATGTCCTCTCTGTGAATTTTACCAACATAAAAACTTCCTTTTCAAAAAGACAACTCAAAATATTGACCTCCAGCCACCAAAATAAATCAGATTTTTTTACACTGGATCTTTTCAAACATAGGCATTCTGAAATCATTACACAAAGAACAATAAAAAAAAATACAACTTCAGTTACACTTAAATTTCAAAATACACAAAAAACTTTGCTCTTCTAATACCCCTTTGAATCGCTCCACCTGAACTGCAAGAGGCAGAACACCTGCTCTTAACTGCACTGAGAAATTTRCCTTCTTCTTAAATTACATTTACCATAATGCTCTGTCTCAAAAATGGTTTTAAATTGAACATAATTCCTCAGTTTTGTCTTAGCAAACACATCTAGTGTCAGGTCGTTGTGTACCTGTAAGAAAGTCTGCTTTAAAATTAGAGATTTACATGACAAATTATAAAAAAATACAAATTGACTATTTTTTAAAGAAAATATTGCAAGAACATCACTTGACTGAGGAGTTTTATGAAATTTCCCCATATACATATATGGTCCAAGTTTTATTTCACCAAACTGAGGTTATTTGAGAGATATACAACAGGTAAGACAAACCTGTTTATTACCTTCCTACAGAATATCCCTTTAAAATATCTGAACTGTCACTTTGGGCTTCTAACATTAGATATCTTAAGCTAATAAATATATTTTATTGCTCTTCAGTAAAAAAAACAACAACAACATGAAAAACACATTTTAAATATAATTTGTTCTGATGTAATCCATTGTTCACTTTATATTCCCTAGTTTTAACTGGACACCATTGGTAAAAGTGAAAAGCAAAACTTGTTAAAAAGTTGAAAATATATCAAAACAGTAATAAAGCTAACAGTCATTCTCAATCTATTGAAACAGACAGTTTATATTTTGTAACTGTTTCCTAAGTTGTTGAACTTGTGCCAAGATACTTTTGTGTCCACAAAAAGAAAAGTTATATCTTTTGACAGATAAACCATAATTAGATGTTGTGTTGCACAGTTGGCTATACTTTCTACAACTGGTTCTAAAAGAAATCAAATAGATTGCTGGAAAACAATTCATTTTTTTAATAACAAATAACAACTTGATTCTTTTGTTTTCCRTATCAAACAGTTGGTAGTAACTTGATATGGTGAGATGTGTTTATTGATACTAGTTGCACAATGGGAAAAAATAGGAAATAAATAAATTAATAAAAAAACTTTTGCAGAAAGATGTTCACTTTAAAGCCAGCTTTCTACTTTATATTTTTTTTGCTACCATTATATGTTGTGTGTCAGCGGTCACAGATGATCTGAAACACAACAAAACGGACAAGTGTAAAAATCCCACAAACCCGCCCCACAGGCAAAATAATTACCAGAAACCACAAAGTATGAAACCTCACAAAAACACACATACACATATTGCTGCGTCCACTCACATCAGGAGCCCAAAATGATTAAAATGTAAAAAAAAATAAAAGAAATAAAAAAATAAAAAAATCTGTATGGTTAGCTGGGTTTTTACCTTGAAGCTGGAAAGTCTCAGAGCTGTAACTAGATTTTTGTATCAGGAGCTGCTTCATCCAACAACCACAGGGTGTGCTGAAGATGAATAGAGTTAAACTGATAATGGATTCAGGAAATGGGAGGCTGAATTTAATATCAGACTGCTGTGGGGTAGAGGTGAAAGAAGAGTGATCATAGTGTTTGAGATTGACTGATTCTGCATTCATTCAGCACCGCTCCATGCTGTGGCTGCGTGGATGGAAGTGGGAAGAAAAACTCCTCATAGATCTTCCTGTTGGACACATCTGGGAACGAAAGCATTTTTAGACTAGAATATATATTTGCAACGGGCTTGTTCTTGTGAATGAGAAAGAAAACACTCTAACCACATAAGATAAAATGCTTGGTAAAAAAAAAGGCATAAAAAATAAAAATCACAGTTCAGCCCAAAGTAAAGTTTGTTGCTTAGTCACTGCCAAAAACGGGTCAGTTTTTGTTTGTTTGTTTGTTTGTTTGTTTGTTTGTTTGTTTGTTTGTTTGTTTGTTTGTTTGTTTGGAATAGGGATTGAAGTAATGCAAAATTACGTTTTCAGTAGGGGTGTCAAACTTGTTTTCACTAAGGGCCACATGAGCTTTATGGTGTTTCTCAAAGGGACAGTTTTAATTGACTTTGACATTTCATGTTTAACTTTGACTAAACAGGAAAGATCACGTTCATTGCCTTTATGCTATGGCTGAGCACCGTTAACAAACAATGACCGAGCTCTACGTGGTATTTCCTGCATAGAAACAGCATTTTAACACATCCTCTTATAAACACTGAACGGTACTGTGTATGATTTATTAAATGTAAGAGAGTTTTACTCGTTGTTGAGTTGTGGTGTATGAATTCGGATCCCTTACACTTTCTGATAGGGAATTGCCACGCATAATCGACATGCATTATGGGAGATTTAGTTTACGATCAATGCTTTAAAACAGATTATTTTGAGATGTTATTAATCAAAATTGCTCAGGGAGGCCACGGATATTCAAGGATAACAGCTCAGGGACAGAACAATTATTATTTTTCACCTTTTGAACTTGCTTATTTTGTTGCAGTGAATCATAAACTAAACTTTACCAATGATGTAAAACTATTTCAATTTTAAATTAAGTAAAAAAAGGTATTTATTTACCTTTTTTTTTGATGGGCCACCCACTGGCCAAATGTGGTTCACAGTCCTTGCGTTTGACACACATGCACACAGGGCTCTTAAGTTAAGTGATAGGAGAAAATTGTGCACACACAATTCTTGAAGCAAATAAAACACGTTTCAGCAGAGAAATGTCATGTTCTCAGTTATCCCCCCCCCCCCAATAACAATAATCAAGAGAGTGGTGAAGC
>NW_013952419.1:1678227-1681348 GCF_001266775.1 Austrofundulus limnaeus | reverse complement strand
GTTTCAGCAGAGAAATGTCATGTTCTCAGTTATCCCCCCCCCCCCAATAACAATAATCAAGAGAGTGGTGAAGCAGCTGTTTCATGATAAGCTCAGAAAAATATCACATTTTTGTCATTCTCTTTATGTGTCTCATCTGTTATAGGGTGTTATTTTCTACCAGTTGTCAACAATTTATTATGGTGCTTCTGCTTATCATATTACGTGACGTGAAACTATTCAATTTCCATTTGTTTGTGTAAGAGCGTGTTACTCTGAAACAAACAAAAGCAAAAAGGATGACAATGAAGTGTGAGACAGCATAAGCAAGGTTTTAGATTGAAATGAGCTTGAAGGCATTAATATTTTTAGCCTGCATTATTTTAACTTGGTTTATGTGACTTATAAACACCCCCTTTTTTACTGACTTTCTTGACTGTGAAGAACTTTCTTTAAAAATTTGAAGTACATAAATTTCACATTCATGAGGGGCCACGTCAAGGCAGTGCTGAAGAAAAGCGAAGCATCAGCTCCCCAATGGCAAGTAGTGTTGGCTTCTGCTGACAGTGCATGACTAAAACACACAAATTCACATACCCACACACACATACACACTTCCTTGCCATCATGTCACACGATTACATAGACTTCAGGTGACTGTTGTTGTCTCCTAACAAGCTTGAAATAACACATATGTTCTTATGTCTTTCACTCTTTCTGATTTGGCTCAAACACACAAAAACATCGGCCACTTTCACCAATTGAGTAAGCATTTATGTCTAACAGGTAATCACTATAATAAATATCTACAGAGGCAGAGCCAGAGGGTTGGCCATGGTGGCAAGTATCATCCCTGGCACCTGATTGGCCACCCCAGTTGCCACCCKCAAATGAATGACAAGTGGGTATCTCATTTGGCAATATAGATGGTCAGTTAGAACTAAAACAAAGTAAATATATCTGTGTTATCTAATGCAGAGATAACCTGTGTTTGAAGAAACCACTGAATTAAGATGGAAACAGCAATTCCATCACATCAAATTTCAGCTCCATGTGTACAAAATTGCTGAATTGTAGCCATTTGCATTTAGTWATGGTGGACATCTTGGATTKTTTTATTTGACTTTAGAATCTGTAATTGTTTTCAGCCGGGGCTTAAGCACCAAAGAACTTTCTCATATCAATAAACTGTTTAACTGCTGTATTTTTGGGTGTGAGTCTTTCCAGGTTGAATTACTTATTTATATGTGCCCCCATGGATAACACTTCGCCACCCCTGTGTAACCCCTTGCAAAAAGGTCTAGCTCCGCCCCTGAACATGTAACTCCAACATGTCAAAATATAGATCTGATTTCAAATTCCCACACTAAACAAAATGATAAAAACATTTCAACAGATAATAGCACATGCATAGAAGTCTTAGAAAAAAATWAAAAAATAAAGTGCCACTATTAAAATCCAAGTCCCAGTATGACTATGAAGGTATGCACACAGGAAAAAATCTAATTTACAAGCACAAAGGCAGAGGGCAATATCATATAATCTGTATCAAAGAAGTAAAATAGAATCTGCTGAAAATGTGGTCGGGTCTAAATTATCACCACCTATTAATAATCAGCCATGACATGAAGARATTAGGGCTGTGACAAGACCATTTCTGTCAAAACCTTTTCGTAACCCCAATTACAAGCCAAATTATTGTTCATTTACTACTATCAAAAGGCTTCCCATACGAGATTTTTTTCTCTCACTCCACTCATATAAAATCTCTCTGCATTGCTTTGTCTAAAACCGGTAATGATTTAACCAATACACTTTTATTTTTTTAATTTTATACTTTTAATGTAACATGAAAAATAAAATGTTAAAGTATACAGACTAAATGCAAAGAATAGAGTGCATATATTGATAATTTGGTCCTTGTAATATTTTTTATACCAAGTTATTCATTCAAACAGTTCATTGGGGGGTTTAGGATATAATTTGTGTTTGGTCAGCTCCAAATAGTTTTGTGCATAATATCAAGGCTGCAACAATTTCTTCAATAAAAGATCTATTCTCTTTTTCATATTCTGCTTAATTCTCTATACCTGATTTAAAGTGTTTTTTAGTGATGAGCACATTAACACAGCTCATATTTTACAGCAACATTTTTAATGTGTGTTAATGCAGTCATTTCTTTATTTACATTTGTCTCTGTTCTTTGTGTGCATAAATGAGTGCATGAGGAATGAAKGATAGGTGCTCCTGTCCAATTTGTCAGCAATGAAAAACAAAACAAAACAATGAAAACAAAGCAATATAATTATAAGAGATGAGTAATTAGAAGACTAGAAAAATGCAAGAAAAGTAAAAAAAATACATAGTTTGTCAGACATGGAGTGTATTGCAACATAGAAGCATGCACATTGAGCCATAGTAGAATAATCATTTCTATTTTTATAAAAACAAGATTAATTTTGATTAGTCGCAAATATATTTTGACATTAATCATGATTCAAAATTTTAATCCATCAGTCCTTCACACTGGCCAAGATCCTGAAACATTCCAGCACTTTCAGGACCTTGGACAGCTCCTTCAGTCCTTCACACTAACCAAGTTCCTGAAACATTCCATCACTTTCAGGACGTTGGACAGTTCCTTCAGCCCTTCAAACTGTCCAAGGTCCTGAAACATTCCATCATTTTCAGGACCTTGGACAGCTCCTTCAGTACTTCACACTGGCCAAGGTCCTGAAACATTCCAGATTTTTCAGGACCTTGGATGGTTCATTCAGCCCTGCACACTGTCTAAAGTCTTGAAACATTCCAGCACTTTCAGGATCTTGGACAGCTCCTTCAGTCCTTCACACTATCTGAAGTCCTGAAACATTCCAGCACTTTCGGGACCTTGGACAGTTCCGCCAGTCCTTCACATTGTCTGAAGTCCTGAAACATTCCAGCACTTTCAGGACCTTGGACAGTTCCTTTAACCCTTCCCACTGTCCAAGGTCCTGAAATATCCCAGCACTTTCAGGACGTAGGACAGCTCCTTCTGTCCTTCACACTGTCTGAAGTCCTGAAACATTCCAGCACTTTCAGGATCTTGGACAGCTCCTTCAGTCCTTCACACTTTCTAAAGTCCTGAAACATTCCAGCACTT
>NW_013952419.1:1670014-1677353 GCF_001266775.1 Austrofundulus limnaeus | reverse complement strand
ACACACACACACACACACACACACACACACACACACACACACACACACACAAACATAACTTCTCCAAACATGATCAAATAAATCTGTGCAATTATGCATCTCCAGTCTGTGGTTTATGGCAGTGAGCAAAGCTGTTTGAATGAAGGTGCAGACTTCCAGATTACAAGCAGGTTTAGAGAGTTAGACGTGTTTACCTGGTGAACATTTTTTAGCTTTAAGTTTATCCCTAAGGTTTGGAAGCATATGACATGAATTCTTTAACAGTACAAGTAGCACATGAGGAGCAAATTAGACAAAAAGCTTTTTTTTTTTACATTTCATCCATTGTTTCCAGTGTATTTAAAATATAGCAATATTTTCTCCATCAGATTTAATATAAATATGRAGCTCGTTTAGGTTAGTGGTATATTTTGCATCGCTCTGAAATCAGTTGTACTTATTGTACTGATATRACCAACCTAATTTTATTTAACCAAATAAGTAAAAAAGCGAGAGATTTCTAAGAAAAAAATCCTAAAATGTTTRATGCCAATTTGTTTTCCAGATATTCTGCCAACAATAAAAGACTGGCAGAGTAAGTGCAAAAGGCTCTCACACAGACTAATCTGAATTGCTGTACAAGGTAAAAGCTGAGCACGTTTAGCTTCTTAAGTACCTCACACTTCAACTGCTCCTGTCTGGCCCAGAAAATTGTAAGGACTTAGCTTTTTTCCCCCARCCTTGTCAATGGCTTTCTTAAAAGCCAGGCCATGATTTAGTTCAACTGTCACTGCAGATTTAATGGGATATTATTCATGCAGCAAGACAGGGTCAAGGGCAATAAAAGTTGTAAGGCTTTAAAATCCCTTTGTGTGGAAAAAAATGGTAATGTGCTTGAGGCAGAGAGGTATGAAATCAGTTTGCATTTGTGTTTTTCTAAGTTCCAGCGAAGTGCWATGGTTTTAGGGAAGAGTTGACAGGGTTACCTGTTTGTCTAAACACCTGCTGCTTGCTCAGCAGGTGCTGCACASAGAACACCTCATCACATTTGAAAGCTGGTTAGCTCATTCATTTCAATTGAGTCATATTCACAAGTAATAATGTGAATTGCACATGCTTAAAATACCTGAAAATTTTTTTTCTTGGTGATTTGTGTATCTTTTRCTTTCAATATATGAATGCTTATATCCTGTAATATGTACTTTTTTAATAGTTTAGCAGGTTTTGTGACTTATAGTTTTGTTTTTCCTCTTCGTGACACTTTTTTTAAAAAGTCAGTTCATACTGACCAACATGAACCAGTAACGCTTTCTTTTACAGTACCCGTTTTACCATGTAATTGCATGGTAATTACCATGGTGCCATCACATGAAAAGTTGGTTAATACCACGTAAAAGTATGTAATTACCACCTCATTAAAATTTAATTACATGTTAATAATGTTGTAATTACAATGTAATAATATGATTTTTTTTCAAATATTTAAGATGGTAGTAATTATAATGTAATTACATAGTAATTACCATGGAACATCACTTGCAATAAGGTTTTAATTACTATGTAATTAACATTCTATTTAATGTTATTACCTTGCATTTAAATTTAGTAAAGTAATAATTATCATGTAATTACATAGAAATTAATGTTCTATTACATGTAGTAATGTAGTAATTACCATGTAATTATTGTTTTCTTATTTCATGTAACTGCCATGTAATTACATGGTAAAAAAAAGAAAGCGTTACCCATGAACCAAGGCATAAACACTACTGTCTTTAGCTGTGATAGGGATCTAGGCTTGCACGACTATCTGGTTCCTGTACAAGTTAAAAAAAGTACCATTACTCTTTGACATTGTTGCTCCCTTATGTTAAAGGTGAAGTTTGTAAATGTTAGCCATTACATCTATAACAAAAATACATCAAAGCAAACCTTTTTCATCCAAATGAGCACAAAAAAAGTTCTTCAGCTGTTTCATTTGGCAGCAAAGAATGAGGGGGTGTGTCTCATGATATGAAGGTCCACAAGAAGGGGAGTGAGACACCAACATCTTAAGTTGCCAAATCTTTTTGTCCATTACACTGAACTTACCACACCAGGATGTGATGCTGCTTGTTGAGGATGCACTGAATAAGGCTCTGGTAAAAAGAAGGTGAAAATGGAAGTGGGAGAAGAATGAGAACAGCGTGTGTGAAGTGCAGGGGGCTGACTTCACACACACTTTAGCCTCCTGCTGAGCCTCCTTGATCAGGTGTGAGGTGAGATCCTCAGTAATGTAGAATCCCAGAAGTTTAGTGATGCTGACCTTTCCACTAACGCACATGGGGAATTGGGGGAGTGAGGGGGAGATGAGCCTTTTCTAAAAGGTCACGACCAGCTCCTCAGTTTTGTTGACACTAAAAAACTACAACATGTAGCTCTCTTATCAAAGCTTACATAGTGTTTTCAACAATATTCAATTATTCAGCAGGGACTCAAAATGTACAAATGAAATTCATCGTCATAGTTAAAATGTTTATAGCAACAGTTGTTGGATTGGATAAATCTTGACAGCTAAACAGTGGATAACTATGACAAGTTAAGGTATAGTGATTTTAAGTTTCTTCAACTTTAAATGGTCAGTGGTTAGCACTGTCGCCTCACAGCAGGTGGTTCGGACCTGGTGTCTTTCTGTGTGGAGTTTGCATGTTCTTCTCGTGCCTGCGTGGGTTTTCTTCGGGTACTCCACACCCTAAAAAATGTACAATAGGCTGCCTGCAGGCCCAGGCCACCCTTGCAAAAGAGATCTGTGTTCATAATGGGATTTTCCTGGTTAAATAATGGTAAAATAAATACATAAATATGCAAAATTTTACAAAACAAAAAAGATCATGACGCTGTTTAATACAWGAAGAGCACATTGTTTTGGCTGTGTTACTAATAAGTTTTTCTTTTCAGAAAGTAGTTTTAAACCAAAGATCTTGTCCACATTTATCTTCTTTTCTTAATTTAAACTAAAAAGTTGTAAATTAAGATTTAGTTTTTGTTTTGACTGTGATGGTTTTGGTTTGAGGTGCTTGTTCTTGCCTTCTCAGTGGCAAATATTTTTCTTGGTAAGTCCTAAATTATTTGTTAAGTCAATTAAATATGTACTAAATAGCAGAAATTATTAACAAAAACATCTCATAATTAATCTATACAGAAAAAAATGAACTTATTTTAATGTGATTAGTTCAGCCCACTGTCTATAGCAGGGATGCCCAAACATTTTCACTGAGAGGGCCAAATTTAAAATCGATCTGAGGGTCGCGGGCCAAATGCAATAATATAAGAAATGCAAATACTTCTTACATAAACTTGTTTTATTTTTATGATTAAGCTAGGAGCTAGTGTGGTTGCCTACATTTTTTTAGCCCATGGGCATGGAGAAAATTCAATGTATGCAAAGTCAATGCAATGTCAGCAAAGGCTCATGAAACTATTCATAATTTAAAAGTTGGATATATGGGGTCTTTTAAGGTGTGCAAATCTAGATGTGGGCTTAAATCTAATCTAAATGTCTCTTGTAGTTACTTGAATTTTATATTCAATCTGAACATAATTACAATCTAATAACCAGGACAGCTGTTGGTGGGCCAAATTGGCCCGCGGGCCCCACTTTGGGCACCTCTGGTCTATAGTTTTCCTGTGAAATCTAGTGTCGTTTCTTATTTCCCTCTAAAATCTTGTTGTTTTTTTTTGTTATTAGTGCTGTCAGTTGAAATCATGTCATATTGATCAGTTCTCGCTGCTCTTTAATTGTTGATTTTCATTATGACAGAGTTCAGCAACTTAAGAATAATTTTTGATTAAATTCTACTACCATAAGGTTTTTTTGTTGTAAATGAACACACACAGAGAGAGACACATTTGAATTTCTACACTTATTAAGACATGTTGATTTTCATTCATTTCTATGGTGTGACCCTGACCTTTACCCTTCCAGTATTTGTCTAATCCCACTAACATAATCTCAAATAGCATCTTAGCCCTAAACCTAGCTCAGAAATGATCAAATTATGACCAGGCTTTGGTCCTAAAAATAACTACTGGTTCTGACAAGGTAGGTGTTTATACCATAAAAGGATCTAAGCTGGGTACACACATAGTTCAAAACCTCCAGTTGCAATTTATTTGCTCTGATTTATTCAAGTTTCTTTCTAACTCCTTTGCTGTGATGCCCATAAACAGAGCACACTCACATGTCATACCATGCAGCATGTCAAGGTGAAAAACAGGTTTTGTTTTCCAAGCACTGATCTTAAGAGACTGTGTTGATTTGCTTTCTATTTTCTTCTGTTCCAAACATTGTCTGTTTTGTCACTACAGTGATTGAATAAATGACTGGGTTTGTTGTTTGACAAAAGAGTGTGCAAGAAGCTGGAAAATGAAAAGTGGAGCCAATCGGGCTTATTGGCTCCTGTGACAGCTAATGACAGCTGCAAACATAAGAAGCAGAGGAGATGCTTAATATGATGCAGTTGAAGCTCCACTGAGCTCGTTCACTTTAAGTTACATTTTACATTTTGAAAAAAATGTTTTTTAATTGTATTTTTATGTTTCAAATTCTATTTTTTAGCCTCAGTGTTTCTGGAAATGCACCACATGCTGTATCATGCTGTAGTTTGATGCAGTCACCCTCTATTTAACAAGTAAATAATGCATCGGGTTAGTGTCAGGTGAAAACATAGAGATGCAATAAAACACAAAGAAACAGTCTACACCTGTTTAGCAACACCTTATGTGTGATAAGACATACAATATTTAGAGCAAAAACCTTTAGAAAATGAATCTTAGATTTTCATTCATATTTGTCAGATTTAATGATAAAAAAATATCAAAATGTTGCAGAGAAGTTCCAAATGTTTGCAGTCCAACACAAATATCCAATGAGATACAGTGAAAAAAATACATTGTCTTACAACTAACAAAATAAATTAGCACTATTGTACTAAGAGGTCAGTAAGAATACATGCGTACATGGCAGTTTTGCAAAAAACGATCCCCTAACACTAGTTCCTAACCTATTTTCCTCAAAGAACAAATCTATACATAGACAACTTTCAYTATGTGTTAAAGGTTTTACAGGATAAACAAATCAACATGAATGATTTCTTGTCTCTACAAAAGAAAGAAGGTTTAATACAACACGTGTTTCAAAATTATAGAATTGATCATTTCTGGTGCATAACGAAGCACAACACATCCTGAGTGCCTGGTAACAAATAGGACAATTATTACTACTGTGAAAATGCCCCACTTTTATTTGATATCTAGACTGTTTACGTGTTTTATTTATTTTTTTTTTTTTTAGTTTTCACAAATTATACTTTCCTATTCAAAACAACAAAATGATTTAGATGTTTTGAATTCTGTTACCTCCATTAGGGCATAAAGCACAGTTAAATTAAGACCTTTGGACTTTCAGGTCTCTGTAAACAGGGTATCATCTTTAAGTCACAACTGCTGTTTAGAGATATTAAGCCTGAACCAGTGATGTGCAGACTCCCACACAATTACAATCAGTACCATAAAATCGATAAGAATTGACTGGAGCTGCTCGTCTGTGTTGTCTCTGACTCAGCGGTACTGAGCGGAGCTTTAAAAAGGATGGAGAGGGGATCGTGAATGTATCAGTGCACTGCATGTTATTAATGTCTTTACTGCATGATCCTCTACATAATATGATGCCTTATAAAACAGGCAGAAAAATCAGAATCCTTATGTGCAAAATGCTCATTCGGCTGAGCTAGAAATATCAAGAAGTGTCATAGACAAACATTTATAGCTTGTATGACCACAAATAAATTTCTGCTTTACATGCCCAACAATATCTCCACTTTTTAAGAGCTTGAAAAACACTCACTCCACGCCATCCTCACTTCTTTCTGTGAAGGGACGATCCAGCATTCTGAGCAGTTATTTAGTTGGGCAAAAGGCACCATACTGAGTTGCAAAACATTGCACTGGATTGTAGAAGACAGCTGAGAAAATCATGTTAAATTTTATTTTACCCTTTCTTTACAGACATTTCTATCACACTATGCATCTGTAAAGCTACCAGTGCAGCGCATGACCCTATAGAAGCCTTTCACACAAACTCGTCTCACACTTGTTTTTTTAGGAAAATGTACCAAATTTCCTGGACCCCTTATCTCCACACAGTTTATTTTCTCATGCAATCTGACTAGCCACAAGCACAACACGGGTTTCTTTGGTCTCTACTTTCATAAAACATCAGAATTTCAGAGCAAACATGTTTTTTCCTGTTATACCTTGAATTTGCAACTCTGCCTTGTTAGCAGATCAATGCAGTTCACCAGGAAAAAATGTGTTGGTATTAAATCATATTGACTGATTTTGTATGCATGCAATTACTGTATTTACAAGCACACATCCTTGAGAATTGTGTCTCTGGAGTAGGGTAAGAAACACAATACAGTATACAAATGTGCTCACCTCTAAAAAGCTGTTAGAGGATAAAACACAAGGATGCTTCTTTGAGGTTTGTGAATTAATGCTGGTGAGTCAGACTAGGTTAATAAATATTTAACACAGCATTTAGGCTCTTTAAACTGTTTTCTGCACACTATGCACTTGTCAGTATCTTTTTTTTTTTGAAAGGCTATGAAGACCTGAAAACTCACGAGCGATTGCATGTGTTTGCACAGGTGTAACTTTGGTGTTTACTGTAAGGTTTTGATTATGAGAAGAAGGAAAAAAAAAACAAAGCTGTTTTAAAGGTTTATCCTATGAAGTCTGTGTGGTCCCTGTACTCCTCCCAAAACACTTACAAAGGGTCAAACCTGCATTTGTACTAACACTAGTCATTATAAAACACCTACACATTTAAAGCCCCCACATGAATGCTATCACAGTGTCTCTCCTTCACCTTTGCCATTTCTAGAGCCCTTTCATTGAAGAGTGCAAGCATTTGTAAAGTAGCTTCCAATAAAGGATATAACTATGCAAGAGCTTAACCCAAGCACATTATCATTCTCTGGCTGTTGCTTGGGGAAATATTGCAGTCACCTTCCACACTCGCAGGACAAGAAGAGGTTAATTAGCAGACTAGAAATTGAGAATGAGGAATATCCATCCATCCATCCATCCATCCATCCATCCATCCATCCATCCATCCATCCATCCATCCATCCATCTATCCATCCATCCAATGCAATTAAAATGCCTATGGAAAGAACCACACAAGTCAGCAGAATAGAATATGAATTGGAATGAACTCATCAATCAGCAGGCATGCTCACTAGCTGCAAACGTTCCGTTTTTTTTTCAAACACTATCTCAGACTTCTTAACATAGTTGGTAGCTCCCTGTGTAATCT
>NW_013952419.1:1667511-1669932 GCF_001266775.1 Austrofundulus limnaeus | reverse complement strand
CCCTCACCAGAATTCACACACTTCCAGACATAAATTCAAAACATCAAACTTAGCCTTATCTGTTTTTGCTTACTATCCGATTTAGRGACAAGACATTGTGACGTGTTTAGCTCATAAAGCTCGCAGGCAGAATCCAGTCAGTTTGTGCTGAAGGACAACATCTAGCTTCTGTCACAGCCACATCATTTAACTCCATAAATAAAATCTATGATGGTTATAACAGACTGTTATAAATATATATAACTTATAACCCACTATGTGTGAGAAAATTGCAATAAGTTATTGTATTTTAACCAGGGGTGCCCAAACATTTTCCTCGAGGGGGCCAAAATGAAAATCTATCCATGGCTGTGGGCCAAATGCAGTTATATAATACATGAAATACAAATACTTTTTAAAGTAAAGTCCTTTATTTTTAAGGATTAAGCTGTGCAATGGTCCTCTTTAGTTTTAGTCTGTGCACTTGGAGAAAGTCTGCTCAAGTAGCAAAGCCTCATGGGACATACCATAAATTGATAAAATATGAGTTTTGTGGCCTTATAAAGTGTGCAAATCTACATGCGGGTTTGAATCTGATTTAAATATTTTTGTTGTCGTTTCATGTTTCATGTTTAATCCTAATAAATCAAAGATATGTCAGCACCATAACTAAAAGCTACCTTCACTACAGCCCTTTTGTATAGTCATCTGACCAATGGAAATACTGTGTTTCTACCTATAGGATAACAGGTTACAACCTTGTAACTTTGGCAACTGTTGGTGGACCAAATCAAATGGCTTGGAGGGCCAAATTTGGCCRGTGGGACCCACTTTGGGCTCCTCAGATTTAAACTATCAGTGTTCTTTGACATCATCTTTAATTTTATATTTTGTCAGTAGTTTGCTGATTTTAGTTGGTACTCCTGAATATGTGATCAGAAAGATTGGAGTATTTGACAATATGAACTCATGACCTGTGTAACTACTACTAATGCAATTGTTTTTCCACCAGAACTGTCCTTTGTTACAAGCCAGCTTGTTTGCATAAATGTCTAGCGCTGGATTCATTATAAGTAAATTTTTGTGTTGTGATCACTCTAGCCCAGATTTTGTCTTGCAACTAGTCTGCTTTACTATATTTAGATTGTTTTTGTTTGGTGTCCGTTGTGCAGGGAAGTCTGATGTTTCCCCATCATCTTAAAGCATCACCCTTGCTCCCGATGCTGAAAATACTTGATGTTATTACAATATTTGTTTTTGTGATTCAGCTGCATGTCACTTGGGCAKTGATGGTTAATACGCTGTAATCAGTTTGTGAAATGTTGAYTGGCAGCTGGTAGAACAACAAGGCATAGGAAAGGCAAGCTGCTGTCCAACAACTGAAACTGACTAAAAGTAGGTCATTCAACAAAACAATAGACTTTAATAAGACTGAAATTATGACTATTTTAATGGTGATGTGCATCAARAAATGTCTTCAAACCACAATGTCAATATCTTTACAAAACATCAATTTTAGTTTGAAGACGTGTTATTACATCTAATAATAAAGGCCTACTTTTCAGGCTTGGAAGCAGGATTTTCCRGACATGGGCAACACAGTGGGACAGTGGTTAGAGTTAAGATCCTATTGTATAAACCCAAGACCAAACTTTAAGCCCTCCACATACTCCATCTGAACTGCTAAAACCTGCTCTCATTGCGGGATGAAAATTGCATCATTTATTTCCCAGTTTCATGTCTTCCACCCCTTCTTGTCACAACCTGTCAGGAGAACMTTTCATACCCCTCCACATCCAAAATAATTATATTATTGGTTAAACGTTTGTGAGCATGTTTGTCTAGGCTGAATTKGCTCAGACGCTGCATTTTGTAATCACTCACTTCCAGACTCTGACTGTTGTACCTGGAACAAGACATACGTTATATAAATATAGTAAAAAGGCCAAAAAGTTATGGGTGGAAAAAAACAAATAMTTTGCAAGGAGGAATCTATCATACAAAAACTGAAACACAGATTTGTGGACAAAATAGTAGAAGATATCTGTTTTTTTTTATTTTTGTTTGTTTTGGTTTTGAGTGCAGATGCCAGAGGGGGAGAAAAAAACAGTGGAGTGTTACATACAGTACATGTCAAACTCTTGGGCTTTTTCCCTGTACACTGACCTTCAAAAATCCATAATTTTCACAAAAAATTGCAGTACTTTCACATGATATAAGCGACTGTGGGGTGGTGGTGGTGTTGGGGGCAGCATGGCATGACACCGCCCACCTCTTTCTTTCTTCTTTCAGCTAGAAACAGTCCAAGGTCGCAGTCAGAGTCTCAACTCAAGAAAGGTATTGAAGGGATCCACGATTAGTTGTAACATTAAACTTTATTTGATAAACATTTATTTTAACTGTAAAATAAAGACTGTAAAAATACTGTAGGCTGTTTAGTTT
>NW_013952419.1:1657041-1661987 GCF_001266775.1 Austrofundulus limnaeus | reverse complement strand
GGGTGAAAGCCCGGCCACCAGACGCTCGCCATCATGCCCCACCTCCAGGCCTGGCTCCAGTGGGGGGCCCCAGTGACCCGCGTCCGGGAAAGGGAATGCCAGATCCAATTTTTTTGAGCATCATAAGGGGTCTTCGGGATGCGCTTTGTCTGGTTCCTCACCTAGGACCTGTCTGCCTTGGGTGACCCTACCAGGGGCATAAAGCACCAGACAACATAGCTCCTAGGATCATTGGGACACTCAAACCCCTCCACCACGATAAGGTGGCAGCCCAAGGAGAGGAGAATGCTTTACATGTAAATAAAATGGCCCCGTCCATGTAATATACTTTTAAACTTTTAGTTTAAAAATTATAAAAAAACTGAACATTCTACAGTATTTTAACACTCTTTATTTTACAGTTAAAATATGTTTATCATGTAAAGTCTAATGTTAGAGAAATCAAAAGCCCAACATTAAATTTCAATTTAAAGGGATCCCCAATCAGTTGTAACATTAGTTGTAACATGTGTGTATACTAGCAAAAAAGAGGAAAACTCACGTCATTTACAGACAAGCTGGCATGTATAAGTGACATACACCACAGTGGGAGGGGTTTCCCAGGAGCTCAGTGCAGTGTGTCTCAAGGGCTATGAAAGGTGTATGCGAACACAAGCGTAAAACCACTGGACCACGCGCCGACTGTTCGGCTTCAGATCGAGTATGCTAGGTCTTTTAGTGCTCTGTAATACAACTGCACAGCTTCCCATCGAGACGRTTGGCATACCTGCAAGAGGAGGTGGAGAAGAAGAGGGAGCTGTGTTTGTGACAAACCTCAAAGAGACCCAACAGACCCATTATCCTGCAGAACAACATCTATTTTCATGTGATGGACAAGCTGGCTCACCCGATGCCAGAGGGAATATTAGGAGTGCATTATCTCAGATTTTGTGGAGACTTTGCTGACTAATCTGACTGKGGACATCAACTTTACACAGGAAGACACGACAGTGGTAAGAATAAATGAACTGCACTATCTTTATTTCAAAATGGAAATTAAATAGTGCAACAGAGTACTGTACATAAAAAAACTCGACAGTAATGAAAGTGAGCTGCTAATTGTTAGCGCCATGGCTCACTATAGGCATCTTTAGAGGTAATTTTTACATGTCATCAAAATAACTTTGTAAGTTCCTTTGCTTATGTTAGCATGACTTGTGGTGTCCTTCACTTTATCACAAGCATGTCACAGCCTCAGCACCTGCCCGTCCTTATCTCATGGAGCTTCAATCATGCCTCTCCCTCCTCCAGTCTGCCCACCCATATCCAGTATGTCACCTGTCACACCAGAGACAATAAAGCTCCAGAGGAGGATCAGGGAGGGCAACAACAATTACAGGAGGAAGATAAAGGATCAGCTTCTGCAGCTGTTGCGGAACAATGCCAGTCCGGAGACCAAGCTGGAAACTTGCAGAGTATCAAGGATCGTATGTCCAGAAGGAATATTGAAAAGTGGGCGAATGTTCTGAACCAGTTCTTTAACAGTTTTGATCCGTCTCCTGTGCCTCTTTCAGCCTAAACATTCCTGCTTCAACCTCTCTCTCATAGCCCATTCAACAACAGCAGGCTCTGAGAAAGGCTGCTCAACCTGAAATGTGAGTGTTATCACAGGCGCCTTCTCCCTTTAGCTGACAAATGCTACAACCAAAACTGCTCCCAACAAACCACATGAATACTAAAGTCTTAACATCTCACTGCACAATCTGCTGCTGTTAACCACCAATAACTCTGCTTGTGGTTGCTGCTGTAACAAAGCTGGGTCGAATTCTGAGAGTTTTCATTCAGTCTTTAACATCTTTGCATTTTGGAGGTACATAACAATTTTATTTTCAATTCAAGCTTTCATTTTCTTATTGGTTTAGTTACATTTTTATAGACCCAAACTAGAAATACAAAATAAATAAATTAATTTATTAAAACTCCATAAAAATAATTCAGTCTTGGTGACATATATAATTTATTTATGTGTTGCAAAACATATTGTGAGAAAATTAATCTATTCACTTAACTGTATTAGGTTGTTCAATGTCCATGAAAATATTAGAGATGTAAAAGATAAAAAGATGTTTAACCAAAACATGGCATTTCAAATAAAAAAAGAGAAAATTAGTGAAACTCTAAAACTCTAACTTTTATCTGGTAGACATAACAAGGACAAACAAGCTTCTTGGCAAACTGGTGTTTTGATTTTTATTTTATTATTTTTTTACTTTTATCCAAGAGTGAAAACACAAGATTCAAAAGAAATGCCCAAGAGAAGAGAGCAGAGAAACAAACTGGAGTGAAACACATTTGAACAAACAACAATACACTTAAAAACAGTCACAAGTTAAGATCAAATAGAGCTGCATAGAAACCAGAATTATTTGATCATAAAAAAGAAAATACCAACATCAAGAAAATATTCAGAGTAAAAACACAGAAACACATGAATAAACTCAACCTACAAACAGAGCAGTCCTTATATACACATTTTGTTGTTCATCTGAGCTAACTTGTTTTAAAACCTGTTATCAACCCGACATTTAAAATTTTACCAGGATATACTTTGGTCTGACTCCTTTTGCATAAAATGCCGAGAGGAGTATGTTTAAAGTGTTGTGTTTCAGATAAAATAAAGCTTTTTGGACAAAGACAACTCCAGCCATCACCTGTATCTTATGATTGCAAAACATATTACTTCATGCCTGACCCCAAGTGACTGAAGTATGTCATTTATTTTATAAAATGAAATTAAATTCATTTAAACTTGTCCCTGTTGAAACTCAGCAGTATCTGAATGGATATTACTGCATTATCTTGTAGCCATGCATTAACTTTCTCAAAGCCACAAGTTATATCTCATGGCCACATTTCTTTTAATCCAATGTCACCAACAGTATCCATACTTTGGTGCAAATTTTTCACCCCAGCCTTTTCTGTTTGTTTGTTTGTTTCACCTAACATTGCCAAATGTTGTCAACTGAAGATCATTTCTGTCATTTTCCTCTGGAGGAAAATGACAGAAATGATCCAGAGACCCCCAAATTTTCTTGTTTTCACACTTTTATCCATCATGCCCCTTTCAGTCATTCATCACCACTGTTGTCAGTGTCACATTCTGTCACAGGCTTAAGTTTGTAATTATTTATGACAGAAGGGATTCATGCAAAACTAGCAGTACACAAGAAAATCCAGAAGGCATCACTGTTAATACACTTTTTTTGTTTCTTCTGTACCAGTAATAATTAGTATTCAGCTAATAGTTACATCACATTTAAACGATGCAACACTGATTATTTTCTTCAGCATTTAATCCTTATGTTGCTGTTTCCCCCCTCTCTCTGTAAGACACCTTTAAAGTCTTTTGCCAGTAACAAGGAAACCTGAACTTTTCCTATTTTAATATTTTTGAGTTGAGACTTTGATCTGTTTGATACCAGGATGATAAAAAAAAGCTAGTCACCTAAACAGCAGTCACATTGGTGAGCAAACAGGCACACATATTTATACAGCCTTTTTATTTACCCCAACTGCTGCTTCACTTTCTTCTTACTTAAAACCAATTCTCCAGTACTGAGCCAGACAGACTGCTTCCCACCAACTTTCCTCTTTCAGCTTCTCAATGCCGGTGAACAAACGCATCAGTTAATATCCTTGAGAAAAAGTAAAAGCTGTTTGCATCTTAGCAAGGTAATACTTTTCCTTGAGAGAGGAATATTGACTCCAACAGAAAAGCTATGTATTTAGCCGACTTTATCCAAGGACTCTCCTTTTATTATTCAGAGAACAGCTCACCAGGGAATTGCAGATATAAAACGAGTTAGATGAATATGGTGGTGAAAAAAAAGCATGGCCAAAAACTTGTTTTTTTTTTTCCTTTATAAGATTTTCATCTCTCAGTTTTAAAATTTAGTTAGAATATTACCACATCAAATCACCACCAGTTGAAATTAATTTGTTTTTAGCCATTTAGAACAATAAAAAATTGAAGGCTCTGCTTTTTGGTTAGAGAAATTGGAAGACTTTTATAGTTCAGAACTTTTAAAAAAGTAACTCAGTTTTGAGCAAGTTTTTGATAAATTACAAGACACACGGACAAACAGTAATTTTGTGTATCAAATGAAAATATGCACCAGTGACCCCCATGACCCTGAAAGAAAGAAGCAAAGATAATGGATGGAATTTAAGGTTGTGCACCGAAATAAAGACCCTCCCACAGGTATTCTGTATTGCTCAACTCAGCTGACAGTTGAAGATGCCATAAAAATTATAAATAAATAATTCAACAGGATCCATGGAGGCTAAACTTACATAAGGAAAGTTGCTCTGTTCCATCTTGTTGAACAATCTACCATATATTGTGGATTTTTTTAAACAATGGCAATGTGCCATAGTTACCTGCACCAACTGCACAAATCTTAAAGGATGAAATTACATTCAGGTGGGATTACAGCCTAAAAAATAAATATCGGTGATGTTTTCTGAAAAAAATAAATAAATAAAATGTAAACCAATGGGTAATTCATTTGCAAAACACTGACAGCACCAAATCAATCCAAACAACCCTTCCAATCTGTGAAAAATGATCAAAAACAATGGCCACATTTATAGGGCAGACTCACCTTCAAATTCTAAAAACAAAAATAGTGGCTGTAATATGCAGGGATTTCTCTTTTTTCATTAGTCCAGTTCAACACATTACTGATGTTGGATTAATAACCTGAAGCCATTGATATAAATATGTATATTTTTAAAAAAATGGCACAGCAATTTTTACATCATTCTTTATAATTAATTTTTAAAAATCATCTTAAAAAAGGACTTGTTTTTCACAAAAGTATTTTTATAAATTTTGAGCAAGATTTCCTCTAGGAAAGAGCTTTTTTCTCAGCTGAACAATCAAAAGCTAAGAGACAAGAAGAGAC
>NW_013952419.1:1653200-1655700 GCF_001266775.1 Austrofundulus limnaeus | reverse complement strand
CCCTAAAACTAACCTAAACTCAATTCACAACTTGGTCCTAAACCCAACCATCCCACCCAAAATCAGCCTCTGAAGTCGTGGGGATCGGGCTTTGGTCCCCACGAAGCTGCATTTTCCTGAAAAATTGTCCCCACCAAGTAGCAAACACAAGGGCACACTCTCTCTCTCTCTCTCTCTCTCTCTCTCTCTC
This sequence comes from Austrofundulus limnaeus, assembly GCF_001266775.1. Lineage (NCBI taxonomy): Eukaryota > Metazoa > Chordata > Actinopteri > Cyprinodontiformes > Rivulidae > Austrofundulus > Austrofundulus limnaeus. Next base: position 1,655,510 of record NW_013952419.1, on the reverse strand, counting down.
TCTCTCTCTCTCTCTCTCACAAGATTTAAAACAGACAATATAACAGTAAAAAACATTAACATTAAACTGGTGTAACTCTTCTAAAATGTTTGGAAAAGGTCACAAATGTCTTATGTAATGTTGTGTAATGTTGTGAAAAGTTGTGTAATGTTGAGAATGAAAAGCTTGGTTTCCCCACCAGCCCACTGCGGTGCATCCAGAGAAACAAGCACACCATTATCTGCCTCTCACACTTTCCATCCCCCTGCGCTCATGTGCCCACTTTGACACATCCCCACAAATCAATCACTTTTGGCAGCAATTACAAATAATTAACAGATAAACAGTAACATACACAAAGTCTTCACCCTCTGACATTGTTCTGCAAGCATGGCTGATTTGCATATTAATGTTTGCCTGCTCAGCCCTTTGGGACCTGCCCTGATTAAAGCTCAGCGATCAACCTATTCTTCATCCACACTTTGTTAAGGGTGTGCTGTTTTTCAGAAACGTCTGCAAGCTTCTCCCACACAGTGCGGTTGCTGCTGAATATGCAAGAGTAAATCTCCAAAGCCCAGTGGACAACAACAACTCACTTGCATCAACTAAGTTTATTTTTAAACCCCCTCATATGGAACTTTATGAGCTCCTTTGAATGRTTTGGATCTGGTTGATCATTGCAGCTGCTAATGTACAACTGTATGAATCTGTCATTTATGATAGCTTGCACAAGAAGCCCTTGTTTACTTTGGTCAGGTCATATGCTCTGCTATGTGGGGACAAAATGTTAAGTAATTAATTTCTTGATGTTGGCAACCATCAAATCATCTGTCATATAATGAAGTTGGAAGGAGATAATTTTCTTGAAACTGGTAAAGTTTAAGGCCACTGTGAAAACATTGCTAATGCACAAACTTCTATACTCCTGGAAAAAGTATGGAATCACCAATCTTGGATGAGCACTCATTCAGGCATTTCATTCTGTAAAACAAACTCAGATCAAAAACATAATACAATAATAAGGTCATTCCAAAGTGCAACTTGTTGGCTTTCAGAAACACTCAAATAAATGAAGAGAAAACACTGTGGAAGTCAGTGCATGTTATTTTTACTTGTTACAGAACCGAGTTGGTGGAAAACCGGCTAGTCTGTGTTGTTAACCATTGTGGCAATGCTCTGTTCACATGCAGATATTCACCTTTGACATCACTTCCTGTTACTTTACATGCAAACACCTCAACAGCTGTTCATCTCAGTAGCATGATTTATTTTTATTTTTATTTTTTGCAATGTTATCAATGTTATATTTCCAAAAATGCATTCATATTTATGTAAAAAAAAATACAACTTGATGTCAAAGGTAATTTAAACAACCTTTGTTTGGAGAAACCAAGTTTAATTCTGACTGCTGCAAGTGCTCCAGTCTGTACCAGAAGTGCTACACCCAGCTTCTGTTGCCATTGCTTTTTGTGTTTATAAATAACTATTTTTCTAAATACTAAATTGACAGCAATGTATAAGTCTATCACACTATTTGCATGAATTTTTCTTTTTTTAAGTCTGGAGTTGCTCTAAAGGCAGAAATCTACTTTGGTGTTCACTTTGTCTTGTCAGATTGAAGCTATTTTCCTCCAAACTAGGATGATTTAAAAGTTATCTACAACAAGTGACTTATTAATTGTTCCTACCAAACCCTACTTCAAACTGTTACTTTTTACTCACACATGATTTAATTTTAAAATGTCTAAATTGTACAGAAATATTGCACTGTATGTTGGTTTACATCCAAGAGCTGTTTTTTTTTATTTCACCTCTCTGTGAGAAATTCTGAGAAGCAAAGATTTTTTTTTATACAAGTTAAAGCTGAAACAGTTCAGTTCCTCCTTTTGTTGCTACACATTGGTGCCTCTGGGTTTGCTCATGTTTCTGCATACGCACTTCATTGTAGGATTTCCAGGGAAAGAGACAATAAGATAAAAGTAAAGGTGGATAGCAGAAGCAAAAATATAGACATTTAAAAACAGCAGTGGACTGATGGGTAAGCTGAGGAAGTGATTGGCAAAGAAAGAAAAAAAAAGTAACTGGAAAGCTGTGACAGCTTGACGGTGATAGAAGATGGAAAGACTGTGTTTGTGTGTGTGAGGGTGGAGTCACCTATAATACATCAGAAAAACAGCATGACTGTCTTTTCCTACATTTCCCTGCTGACCCATTCACACAACCTATTTCTCATTCTCTCTTTCACGCACTCATGCAAGAACTCAGAAAAAGAGAACACTGCATTCAAACACACACACACACACACACACACACACACACACACACACACAC
>NW_013952419.1:1647542-1650340 GCF_001266775.1 Austrofundulus limnaeus | reverse complement strand
CAGCTCTAGTAATATATTTACTGAGAAAAATGTTGACATGTTCAATACTTATTTTACCCGCTGTATATTTTGACACGTGAGTCCGCGGGCTCATTTAARTGCAGTTACTCGCTTCCTTGGAAGGTAATTCTCTGTCATGTCTCGCAGTAATAATTAACCGTAACACTAGCGTAGCCTTGGCTTAAGTGATTAGTTGTGTCACCTCCTAGAATTAATCCCCTGCCCTGATTCTTGCTGTGTGGTGCGGGCTGATCCACAGAGGAGCTGCACCGTGTGTAATATAGGTCATGGACTGTCAAGAATCTATCCCATTGTTGATGTCCACCTGTTGACCTGCCTTTGAAACTGTGAGCCAAATCCAGGCAAAGGAACAAAGAAAAACCTATTCTACTGTTTGAGACAAAAAAAGAGATTTATTTTAGATTTGCTCAAAGCTTGAAATATTCACAATGRCTGCAACCACATTCAGGCTTTTACATGATGGCCTCCGTATTTATCTTCTCCACTCTAGACAACAAGGCACAGAATTATTGTTGTAATCTTTTGATTTGGAGTTCTATGGAAAGGCTTGAACATTTAATAATTTAGTAGGTCCAAGACAATAGTGGACCACTATCATATTAAAGCAGCTCTTCTTTCAAATTGTTTCATTGTGATTCCATGTATTAAAAACTGTTAACTTACCATTAATATGTGGTGAAAACAATTTTATGTTAAAAAGGCCTTACAGACCACATGGTGCTGCTGCAAAGTAAACTAGTGATGGTTAAGAGTGGAACATTACTGGTTAGTATTATTCCTTCTGAAGGTATAATACACACGTATGTGTATTTGTGTGTGTTTGTTCACGTGGGCACACAATCTCTTTCCAGCAGATCCAAAACCTGTGGGACCCAATTAAAGTGTAATTGTGGAGTTGACAAAGAGAACCTACTCTGTCCAGCCCACCCAATCCCCCACCCCAACCTTGATGGCCAAACAGAGGTTTAATAAGAGAGGTGTCTGGCACTCTCATCTCCTCTCAGACACACAGGAAGCTCCGTGGCCACAGAGTTTGGGCTTAGATGAGGTCACTGCCCCGGTGGGCTCAGCTGGAAGAAAGGAGACAGGGAAATAAATGGACAATAGACTGAAGAGCAGAGGAACCAGTTACTGAGCTCAAACCTCACGTGTGTCACTGGGATGTTATATAACAGAATATTAGATGATATTGCAGATCAAATGACTCTGGTATAACTGGAAGTCAGACCCATTTCTTCTGTAAGGAAAAGTGAAACAACAGGTTTATCTTCCCACCTTCCCTCAGTAAACTGATGACTCAGKAGATCATCAGGGACCGAAATAAGCACAGCTAATGGTTTTAGGTATTTTTTTCAAAATCATTATATCAAAAAAATAATGAACAAAACAAACAGAATAATAACAATAAAATTTGACCTTTATCACATATTTCATGCTGAAATGTATGTCTAACAGTTATATTCTTGTTTGATAAATATGAATAAAAATGTCTGAAGAAAACAAAAACATACTTTAGCGAGCTGAAGTGCAATGGCATAAAGGCTCCAGCATGCTGCAGCCGAACTGCTGAAATCATAACCGAACTTCTGCAGTTTCATGACGAAAATTGCATCATTCTGTTCGTATTGTCGACATTTCGGCACTTCTTGTCGCAACCCGCTGGTCGAACTTTTCACCCCCCGCCACATAAGAACACAAACAAACTTTAAGTTGTGATTGGTCAGAAGTTTGTGGGAATGTTTGTTTGTGCTAAAAGTGCTCAGACACTGCATTTTGCTTCAACCACTGGCTTAAAAAAAGAAGAAAAAAAGTGACTCGTTCCAGAGCCGACTGTTACCAGGAAGCAGCGATTTATGAAGATGGTCAAATGGCCAAAACCTCATAAAAAGGGGATAAAACAGAATTTTTTCACGGTGAAATCTGACTGATAAANAGTAAAAAGCTGCTGTTTTTTTATGTGCTTACAACTTCAATACACAACACATCCAGTTCTGTTGATCACATGCTCAGTATGTGGGAGTTTTTTGTAAACCTCATTGATTAAGCTGGATAGATCTTACCCATGTGCCTGATGTGGCCTCCAGACCGCCAGTTGCCTATTCCTGCTTTGGGCTTTTTATGGGGCTTGGAGTGCATTAGCTACTTTAAGCTTAAAACAAAAGCTAAATCTGTATGAATTTAAGAAGATTTCTATGTATTTTCTTTTCTATTATTACTTTTTGATTTCTGTTCAAGTTGTTAAATCTTTGCACAAACCAATTTTCTGCTTTAACAATATTGTTGGCGTAGTTTCTGATTTAACTATTTCCTCCAGCATACGTAGTGATGAAAGCATGGAGTTTTACAGTGGTAATTGTGTACATTGAACATCGTGTTTTGTAATGTATTTTTTTTTCTTTTGATTCTCCAAATTAGTCTTTTTTTGTGGTCTCTGGCTGTATTTGTGGAAAAAAAACAAGTGTGCCATACCTCTGAGGCAACACATTACATCTTTCGTTTTGTCACTTGCTGTGGGTTCTACAAATCTCTTTTTCTCAGCCAGCTCTCTGGCAGCAGACACAGCTGGGGAACATCTAAAGTCTCTCTATCACTCGATATTCAACTGCAGGTTCTAGCTGTGTCACTCTAAGCTCCCTCAACTTTTTTTTGTCTTGTTTTGTTTTCAGCTTGGCTTTCAAACAAAGCTCAAAAGAAGAACTGAGGGGCTTTTTGTGTGTCTTACAGCGAGCAATTCACCGTTACAATTGTACTCACATTCAGCTTCTTCATCCAGGAGC
>NW_013952419.1:1641452-1647532 GCF_001266775.1 Austrofundulus limnaeus | reverse complement strand
ACCTTGATCACATGTTTCATGCTCAAATGTATGTTTAACAGTTATATTCTTGTTTGATAAATATGAATACAAAATGTCTGAAGAAAACAAAAACATACTTTAGCGAGCTGAAGTGCAACGGCATAAAGGCTCCAGCATGCTGCAGCCGAACTGCTGAAATCATAACCGAACTTCTGCAGTTTCATGACGAAAATTGCATCATTCTGTTCGTATTGTCGACATTTCGGCACTTCTTGTCGCAACCCGCTGGTCGAACTTTTCACCCCCCGCCACATAAGAACACAAACAAACTTTAAGTTGTGATTGGTCAGAAGTTTGTGGGAATGTTTGTTTGTGCTAAAAGTGCTCAGACACTGTATTTTGCTTCAACCACTGGCTTAAAAAAAGAAGAAAAAAAAGTGACTCATTCCAGAGCCGACTGTTACCAGGAAGCAGTGATTTATAAAGATGGTCAAATGGCCAAAACCTCATAAAAAGGGGATAAAACAGAATTTTTTTCATGGTGAAATCTGACTGATAAAAACTTTGGAGCTTATCCAGGACCAGTTTGTGGATAAATAATGTCGGCTAGAAAGTCTGACTTTTTTTTCCGCCTTGGACTCCCCCGGGAAGAAAACCCATGCAGTGATGTATGCTGCAGCGGGACAGGTTTCCCAGTAGCTTGGCGTGGGGTGTCTCGGGACCACGTGATGGCACGTCGACCAATCGGCTGCTGAGCGACCATACTGCCTGCTTAAGAGGCCTTGAGTGCAGACTCCTGTGTGGTTGTGGTTCTAGTAAAAAGCTGCTGRTTTTTTATGTGCTTACAACTTCAATACACTACACATCCAGTTCTGTTGATCACATGCTCAGTATGTGGGAGTTTTTTGTAAACCTCATTGATWAAGCTGGATAGATCTTACCCATGTGCCTGATGTGGCCTCCAGACCGCCAGTTGCCTATTCCTGCTTTGGGCTTTTTATGGGGCTTGGAGTGCATTAGCTACTTTAAGCTTAAAACAAAAGCTAAATCTGTATGAATTTAAGAAGATTTCTATGTATTTTCTTTTCTATTATTACTTTTTGATTTCTGTTCAAGTTGTTAAATCTTTGCACAAACCAATTTTCTGCTTTAACAATATTGTTGGCGTAGTTTCTGATTTAGCTATTTCCTCCAGCATACATAGTGATGAAAGCATGGAGTTTTACAGTGGTAATTGTGTACATTGAACATCGTGTTTTGTAATGTATTTTTTTTTCTTTTGATTCTCCAAATTAGTCTTTTTTTGTGGTCTCTTGCTGTATTTGTGGAAAAAAAACAAGTGTGCCATACCTCTGAGGCAACACATTACATCTTTCGTTTTGTCACTTGCTGTGGGTTCTACAAATCTCTTTTTCTCAGCCAGCTCTCTGGCAGCAGACACAGCTGGGGAACATCTAAAGTCTCTCTATCACTCGATATWCAACTGCAGGTTCTAGCTGTGTCACTCTAAGCTCCCTCAACTTTTTTTTGTCTTGTTTTGTTTTCAGCTTGGCTTTCAAACAAAGCTCAAAAGAAGAACWGAGGGGCTTTTTGTGTGTCTTACAGCGAGCAATACACCGTTACAATTGTACTCACATTCAGCTTCTTTATCCAGGAGCAGAGATTTTAGGAGTCAATGATTTGAATGTGAAGGATATTCTAGKAGGAAAAGCAGAAAGGAAATTAGGACAATCATTTTTCTTAGCCTAATAAATTAAGATAAAAACTGCCTTGATGTGAATAGTTTTGTGGGTTTGTTTAGGGTCAGGTTGATAACCAGTCTTTTGTCAACGCTTACAAAGTTCCTGACAGGATCTTCAGAAAGAGAATGTCCTGGAAAAGCTATATTAAAAAAAAAACAATTGACAACAGTACCTACAAAGTGGAGAAGTATTTTTTTCTTTAACCAGCAAGTTTCAGACAGAGCTCAATGTGATTTATAGAATGGAAAAAAAACTGTACCTGCTCCCCACCAGATGGATGAGTCTTTGACAGTTATCCACTGTAAACAACTCAGATAGATGACCAGAGTCTAAAGGATGCTGCCCAAGTCTTTGTTGACAGTCACCAGCCAGCTCGGCGTCTGGGTGACAGCACACTCTTACATGCTGGAGAATATGACAGCTTTTTAGTCCTGCTAGCACCATGGCTCCAGGGATGGCTGCTCCTCTCGGCTCCGTTGATTGCTGAGGCATCGTTTAGACAATGTTTGGACAGACTTGTCAGGAAACTTAGAGTTGCGAGATAGTGAACATTAAACTTGCTCAGCAACCATATCAACATCAGTAATGCTGATGTCATGAAATAGGGAGGCATTACTGAGCAGTTTATTTGGTTTGTTTCGTTATAATAGATTCTTTCTCAGGTAATGCCGGATATTAAAGCATCATATGATGCGTATTTTCTAACATAAACCATTTAGTAGCATAGCTTAAATGCACAACATTCTCGGGTATGTTTTGATAACAATTCAATGTTCATGTAAGTATATTTTTCTAKGTAGGGGGGTCTCTGCAGTACATATGGAGAGTTTCTTGGTGTGTGGATGGAGTGTGTCCAAACCATGACTGGCGGAGCTTGTAAAAAAATTAAAATAAAAAAGAGAGGTTCTTGGTTGGGCAGAGTTTGACAAAACAATGATTGGTCAGCTTGACTTGCCTTGTGGGGCAAGTTAAAAAATGAAGTAACGGTYACAGTATTAAATTTATTGAGCGACTATAATTTTAAACAGAAAAAACCCTCAAATAATAATTATTATGAACATGAAAACATAATTTGTTGATGACAAATTCCCTCCACGTGTAAAACATTCAAATTGTGTGCGGTGAGCACCTTCGTGTTTGTAGTTATGAGTAAAATGAATATTTACATTTGCTATTTGGTTGTATGACTTRTTCAAACCCCATCTAAAATAGTCAATCTGACCAGACACYTTTACCAAACTCCTCCCACAAAAGCCCAACAGACCAGCCAGGTCTTTGACAAGCTCCTCCCACACAACAAGAAACTCCAACTGCAGACCCTATTCTCAATTTTTTCCAGGATCTTTCATCAAGGTGATAATTCTTGTGCAAAGTGAGCGTCATGTTTGTGTGCCAAGTACAAGCTTAAACGTGGTTTTGCTGTGCAGAACCAACAAGTATTAAATCCTTACTTGATGTTTTTTTTTRCTTATTAACTAAATCCAGATGATATGGTTAATACAAATGCTTATTGCAACAATCACTGAAGCAAAAAAAAAGTTTTTTTAATTTCTCTTGCACTTTTTGCTCTCGCCATTTTCATGCAGATAAACCAAACCAAAATAAATACTTTAACTTATGAGATATGGTTTAAATATCAGTGGTAATTGACTTTGTTGGGCCATTTTGCCAATGTTACTTGAATAAAGTAGTGACTATAGTACTCAAGGAATAAACACTAAGAAAATAAGGAGATTATATTTGGTTTCACATTGGACTTTCATAAAGTCTTTGTTGTTATTTATAAAGAGAAAATCAAGCAGGTACTGCAGATAAACACAAGGATGTAATGATAGACCATCTGTTATCCCAGAAAGATTATATTGCAACTGTCTGCAAGAAGACAAAGCAAAGAATTTATTTCCTTCACTGCCTTGGGGGCATGAAAACAAATCCAAATCATTCTTCCTCTTTTTTTGTTGGATTTAGGATTATGAATGTTTTGCAGAACAAGTTTGTTTGCTACTTTTAAAACGTAAAAAATAAATAAATACAAACTATTACACGATCTATAAGAATCAGCCCTATTGTAGTTATAAAAAATATATTGGCCAACCACATTGTTTTTTGAGTCAAGTTGCGTTCTAACAAGCAAATATAAACATTTCCCATCAAAATAAAAATACCTAACCAAATACATTTTGAAATTCTTTATTTAGGAAAGTAACAAAAACTTTGAAAGTTAAAAAAAAAAGAATTATATAAAGCAAAGTTCTATTTTATGAAAATGCCTCTCGATTTATAGTTTTTGCAGCCATGTGGTGCGCACCTTAACTACTCACCTGCTGAGCTTTAAACACAATCATGAACAAATTAGAAATAAAACAAACTTTCCAGAAACCGACATGACTGTATAGTGTGTGCTCAAGTCTTAAGAAAGAATCTATTGGTGCAACTACACCAGCCCTGTTTAGTCTGCTTTAATCAAACTAGTTTGTTTGCCTGGAAAYTCCGGTTCATTTGGGGAGGTGTGAATGCGTAATTGAAGTCTGATGTGGATCAAAAATACGAATTCTAGTTCGCCTGAAAACTTAGGTCTCGGTTGGGTTAAAGCAAACTCCGGTGTGGTTCGATTACATGTGTGAACACCAAGCGGGAACTCCAGTCCAAAAGCAGGAAYTGGACTATAACGCAGGGCATTTTGAGTAATAACAGTAATAGAGTTACTCATATTTTCCACTCATGCTGAGCTCATTGTTGAAGACTGTCCGACATCACTCCATGTTTGTCTTCTTCTGAGGTTTTCATGTAGATTCCTGCAGTGGTTCTTGGTGCAGCGCCCCCACAGTTGAGGAAGGGAACAGGTTGTTCACAGGGTTTAGTCTGAATGGCAAATTGCAATGTGAATGTAGACCCCAAAAAATATAAACAAAGCTAACATTTTTGTTTCCTGATCAAACTGAGTCTACAGGACTATCAGGTGTACAACCTTAATGGAAATAACCACTGCTCAAGCTAGAACTACAAAATAAACAGATTTTTAAAGCAGTATTTTGATGTGATAATAAAGACAGTCAATGTCTTAATTTGTGTGGATAGATCTTTGAATGACCCCAGTTTGGTTAAAACTGGAATTAGTCCTGATCAGATAATCAAGCTAATAGTTAGTCTGAGGCCAGGTCAACATCTCGAAGCTCAAATCTCAAAAATTGTGGGGGGAGGGGTTGATTTTGCATCATATTGAGTCCATGCCTTGTTGTGCTAAACACATTTTGTTTTACATTTTTTTAATCAAACATAGTTCATGACATGGTTGTAACTATGAAATTTTTAAAATAAATTCAAACGGCATCTGCAGCAGGTAAGGTACTGACTGTTTCCTGTGTCCTACAATACATATGCCTATAATACTTCATCTAGCTTAGCTGACACACCTCTCCCAAACCACGCTGATGGCTGGTTGAGATTTTAGTGCTTAGTCTTTTGTCATACAGTATAGTTCTCAAACTATTTCCATTATCTTAAGGTCAGGGGCTGGCTCTGCCTGCTGGCTGCAATATTTATCAATCAAACAGGCCTGAGACAACAGAGAAAAGTGGAGTGGCACAGCAAAGAGCACTTAGCCTGGATAAACAGGCGGGTAGTACCATGGATCACTGCACTGCTAAGCCTGTCACTTGGAGAGGGGCTAGAGGGAGACAAAGAAACGAGAAACTCTGGACAGTGTGTGTGTGCTTGTGTTTAGGCGTAAGTGTGTACGAGAAAGACAGTGCGTGTGTGACTTAGAGTGAGGCTTTGGGGGTGGAAACACAGGCCTGGTCAAATGTCATCAGTGTGCCAGCTTATAGCAACTTGAAAGGCTTAGAGTTGTGATATTTATCCTGTGGGCTTTTGGCAGGGAGGTGGACTGGGAGAGAAAATATCTGTAATTTCACGGTGTCTTCAGGGGAAATTTGATTTCAGATGGCTGGCAGTCTGATAAATAGGAACTGCTGGCTGGAATCCTTTCCTAAAGGGACGGAAGAAAGGTACAAGTGTCCATTACACCTAAGTCAGTCTGGGAATAAATGTATGCTCTACTATGGAAATCCTTTGCACTTCAATCCCTAACATCAGGAAAAATCTGATATTTGATGCTTGTTTGAGCACTTTTTTTGTGCACAGAGTGACACCTCAGAATGAAGTTCTGTTTTGATCTGACTGGATTGGTGTTGATTATCCCCTGCACGGCGCTGCACTGGTTTTTATTTCAGTTGTCCAAAGAGAGCACTTTTTCATGAGTTTAATAAGCCCCCCACCCCAACACACACACACACACACACACACACACACACACACACACACACACACACACACACACACACACACACACACACACACACACACCTAATGTTATTC
>NW_013952419.1:1636131-1641442 GCF_001266775.1 Austrofundulus limnaeus | reverse complement strand
TACTTGCTTCTGGTGACCATTTTGTCACACTGGGGATTCAGCTGCACACCTCATCAGAGTCAAATGCACTGACTAAAGTGTCTGAGCAGGAACCAGGCTTCCAGTACAGCAGAAAATATCCATTTATTGTAAAAATAGCCACAAACACACACACACACACACACACACACACACACACACACACACACACACACACACACACACACACACACACACACACACACACACCAATCTCTTTCAGGTGACTGTATTTTATTCTGTCCCTCTGTGGATCTGCCGGCCTAGTCTTTCACAGAATTAAAGCCAACATCTAGACAATCTCATCATGAATTTTTAATGGTGGAATCATACCCTATTATTTCAATAGAGACCTAGAAATTTCAGGATGGTGTCTAAACAATTAGACTTCTCTGCTCATCATTTTTTCTCTATTTATTTTTAATGTGACTCCTCACACTGTAGAAGGGAAGGATATGGAGATAATAAAAGGGAGCTGAAGCAGAAAGCAGTTAAAAGGATGTGGGAAAAAAAGAAAACAAGAGTGAGAAAATTCTGATGTAGGTGTGACGGCATCCATCCTATGATGGATCAACCTTGTAAATGCAATAARAGCTCAGTGCTGATAACAGCTCTTAGCTGATTAGTCCTCATTTATTTCCTTTCACAACAGTTTCTCAGCGACGCATGTTTTGAACACATCCTCCCTACAGATACTGAAGATTTACCCATCTCATGCTGTTTATCATCCCGCTAAAACTGTGATTACAAAAGGGGTGAGATTTTTTTTAAGTATTCACATGACTCCAATTAGATTAGGTAGCATGTAAACAGTGAGCGCTGACTCTGGGAGATATTCAAAGTAGTGTGACCTTGTTTTTTTTCTGAAAGAGCCTGTAGGAGGCAGAGAGAATGGATTTAGCAGCTCTCAGGTGGAAACAGCTGACTCCAACTGCTGTGCCCAATAACTGGTCTATTCTGCCCGTCTGCCAGCACCTCCAAARGCTGCTGATACTTATGAGGAGTTGAGCCCTTGGCTGTCAGCGGCAGTGGGTTGCTCTCAATCTCTCCTTCTCACAGAGAATACGTTATCAGTGTGTGCACTAGAGGAGCAGGGACAGGTCTCAAGTGATGCTCTGTGGCATTTCACGTATTGCTACAGTCATGTTTGAGCAGCAGGGCAGTGATTGCTGAGTGACTAGAAAGTTAAAACAGACACAAATTATTGTTAGGAGCTACGCAATAGAAATGGGGCAAATGGCTCTTTGAGAGGATCTGGATCTTGTTTCATAGAGCCATTGGCTTTTGAATGAGTTACGCAATCGTACATACATTTAGCTGTAACGCTTTCTTTTACGGTACCCTTATTACCATGTAATTACAAGGTAATAAAATTAATTAAACTTAATTACTACACTATGTAATTGCGTGGTAATTAGGGTACAATTTTACTATGTAATTAATTGTCTGCAGTAATGTAGCACTTACCTGGTAATGTATTACAATTCACTATGTAACACCTAAATAAGTAGCAGGTAATTTGGACAGTTTTATTTTAAGTTATATTTTATTGCAATTAACCACTAACCCCAAAATTTAGTTGCATTATTTTGGTTATAAATATAGTGTTGAGTTACTATTGGATGGTAATTTGATTGTAGTTACGTGTTACGTGTCTGGCAGATTATTTTCTTCCTCCTCTTTCTTTTCTCTATTTTCAGGTTCAGTTTGCAGGCTGGAGCCAATTTGGATCTTTAAAGGCTGATTGGATGGAAGYGTTTCAAACAGACCAACCAGGACTCCACCACACTCTACTTAAGAAGCTCACCTGGAGGTCTGGGGTGGCTTCTTCTCCTCCCTGCTGCAGCTGCTACTGCTACTGCTACTGCTACTGCTACTGCTGCTGCTGATTGCTTGGTGCACCTGTGCTGCTGCTCCTCCTGTGGAACCTGCTCCATTGTTTAAAGGTTTATGGTGGGAGTTAAGAGGACTAGGTAAGTTTGGGGTACCCTGTACATTTTACATCACGTAGGTACCTTTGTTAAAAACACTAGGTAAGTAGGTTGGTGCCACCCATGTAATGTTTTGGTGAGACCTTTTTTTAGAGAAGTTTATCAGGGTGTTTTTCTTTCTTAGTTTTCTATTTAGACCAGATTGTAGACAGGCCCTGTTTTGTTTTGCTTGTTTCTTTTGTTTGGCACCACACCTAATGGTCCCTTTCTCCCCCACAGTGGTACAACTTTTTGGAGCAGAGAAAAAAATAAAACTTTTTCTACACCTTTTGCAGTGACTCTTGTCTATTTATTGTGGTTGTCGTGTTGCTGCCCCTTGTTTGAAGGAAGGGGTCGTAACATTACCCAATAAAGGTAGTTTTACTGACAGTAGTTTTTCTTTTGTACCATAATTACCATGTAATTGCATGGTAATAAGGTAGTAATCACATTTAATTGCATTTTTTCTTACCTTGTAATTACATGGTAATAAGGGTACCGTAAAAGAAAGTGTTACCCATTTAGCTTGGGGGTGGGGGGCATAYTTGTAACACATTTTCTTAGCTGGTGATGCCTCAGGATGTCCTCACGTCACTGTGCCAATTCTGCAGGGATGAGACATTGCTTAAAGTGCCAACACCCTCTTCCAAGCTCCTTACCTAAAAGCCTGGCCACATATGATAACATATATCATCACATAGTGTTATATGTGATGATGTCATCATGTCCTGTGAGTAGAGCCATGTGTTTTGTTAAGTGGAACCCCACCACTGCCTTTCATCCTGAGCTCCTGTTTTCCACCTCTCTGCCTGTTTTCCATGAAAAAGCAGAGGGGAAACATTTGTCTCTGTGATTAAGGAGGAATAAAAAAATACGATGAACAGCTGTTTCCTTTCACCAGCTCAGTTCCTATCGCTCATTGGAAGGAGTCGTTTATTGATTCAAAAAGTATCAGATTAAATTCAGTGTCATTCAAGTGATGGGGAATTTCCAAGTTTCTGATCATTTGGCTCAGCCCACTTCAAAGAATCAGCTTTTTCAACTCTTGAGTTGCTCTTCACCAAGTTATGCTTCATACTTTTTGATAAAGCCAGGTTTTTATAATTAATTAGGGCAGAGGAGCCAGCTCCCATCATTGAAATAAATCATTAAACATCTCTTTGAGTCACAGTTCATGTAAAATAAAAAAGGACCCTCAAATATCAGAGGCAGATGCAAGCAAATCCAACTTTAACGAAGGATGAAAAACAACTGCAAACACAGATAATGTAGGGCAAAAAAAGGGAAAAAAACAACAACCTAAACTGACTCGGCTGAACACAGATACTGTGAACAAACAGTTTGTCAGAAAACAAACAAAGCTTGGCTGGAATACAGTGAGGCAGCAAACCAGGTGTACTAATTAACACATTAGGACCAGGTGTGCTGAGGAAGTAGACAAAGTGATGCCTTGACTACACTGTTKCAGATATTATCAAAAATAAAGATTTTCTGCTGTGTTAGCACCTCCTATCCCCACACAAATGGTATTTTTGGTGAAAGAAAAAGCTTTACAAAGTGAAGATTGTTAATAACTCTATTTTTGGTGTCAACTTGGAAGTTTTTGCACATCCACACGATCACTTTTTGGCCTAGAATAATATGATAAGAGCTYTTCTAACAATTTTTAATGTCTGCCTGGCCTCATTCTGATCGTGTTACCATTCAATTTTGATTATGGGCTGAAATAATTATTGGTTGTTTTATGTGTAAAATAAGTGTGGGGTAAGAGAAAAGTATGAATGGACAAATAATGCATCTAAAATTTAGCTAACTAAAAACATGCTGAAAAAAAAAACAGGAAGCAAAGTAACATGACAGAGTTTATTTAAACAAACAAACAAAAAAAAACATTTAACAAAGGACGTTATGACACTCCGCACATAGCAAAATGTGTCTGGCCCAGGTCTGCAGTTCTGTCCCACTAACACTAACTAACTAACAGATGTGGTTTTCCAGAGACTGTTCATGTATGGGCCAGCACAACATAAACCAAACCAAAACTGGGCCATTTGTGGCATTRCATCTTAAAAACAGTGYAATCATTGCCAGACATGGCCCATATCTGGTTGCCGAACAAATTGCCATGCCAGTAGTCAGTTAGCACTGCCAGCTTTGACACCAGATCTGGCCCACACCTGTCTGCTGTGAGGGTTTGTTGGGCAAACACAAACATTTCATATTTTGACCTCAGTTATTATTACAGTCATGTATTTTTATTTATGTTTTTCAGTACTCTTATGTTCAGCTGCTTATAAAGATCCTGTGTGAATTTGRAAAGACACATTCAGGTATTCAAACGTAATGAGGCTTTGATGTAAGCCACCACTATAATGATCAGGGCTTAGCTCATCTCATTTCCTTGATTGAAGCTGTACAGCAACATGAATATTTGATTCTCATGTATATTGCAATGCTTTAAATCATGCTTTTAAAATTCAGTTTGATCATTCAATTTGYAACACGTGTACACCTTTGGCAAGCTGTCTGTCCTAAATGTTATTCAATGTTGGATTGATCTATGTGTAGGACAGGTGAACATCTGCCTCTAAAGATCAAAAAAATGAACTGCCTTATGTTAGAACTGACACCTCAAATAGAAAGTGTTTAGAAATATATTTCACAAAGAAAAAAAATTACAAAATGAAATAAATGCACTTCTATTCTGAAGCTGAAGATGTTTTGCTTCCTGTCCAAGAAACATTTTCAATTCGAAATGTCTGGAGACGTGTGGCGTCACAGAGGCCTCGTTAGCTGCAGCGGAACTCAAAACTGTGAAGTCGGACTGATGTCAGTTCCGAGCTTGAAGCATTCCAGTCCCCAGATTGTCAGGATGTTAGAAKAAAGTATTTATATTTTTTTTACTCTGATGGAATAATGCAACAATAACATTTACAAATATAAAATTTAATTTGTTAAACRATATAAAATGTATAATTTGTTGGAAGCTAGAAATAAAAAAAACATGATGGTTAATTAAATTATATAAAACATGAGGGCAAGTTATGTTTTTAGTTTATTGGTGCATTTAAGTATATTTATTTAATTATTGGACCATTTATTGTCTGCATTTATTTTAAATTTTGTCAGTTTCYGTCCTCCATACATGGATGACTGAGAATTGTCATCTGCGTATTTTACATGGCTTCTGTCTATAAATCCATCAATAAATCAACCTTTTTTTCCCAGAAATTTTGATTGTACAGGTCTAAATTGACTAAATAAAAAAACAGACTGGTTGAGGGATATTGAGGGAGTCTTGATGGATGGATGGATGGATGGAT
>NW_013952419.1:1628377-1635471 GCF_001266775.1 Austrofundulus limnaeus | reverse complement strand
GTGTGTGTGTGTGTGTGTGTGTGTGTGTGTGTGTCTTTGCTGAAATGGTGGGGGGCAGAGTGGTCATTCTGTCACCCCAGATGGACAGGAAAAGCCCCGGGGGCATCAGAGAAGCCACGGGCAATGTAGTTTGCATACTGTTTGTGTGCATGCAAAAAACTGCTGTTTGTGTGTTGGTGTGTGTTCACAACACAGCCGTGCAGCTGACAGAGGCAGTACAACCCCCTCCTCGTGCAACAAATGCCAGCCATGTCGGCTTGGTTTTCCCTCCAAATCATCAGATCAATTCCACTAAAGTGCATCGACACACACARGCGGCTCACAGACGTGCTCTCACACACACTCAATTTGGCAGCACAAAAGCAGGTTAAAACCTTGCACCAGGTTATATTCTGGGAGGTCTGTTTAGCATCACTTGAACCAATGAATTTTTAATTTCCCTGGCTGGCACAATGTGCTGCTTGTCAAAGCTACATGCACTGATTAGATAAACCCACCAAAAAAAAAAAAAAAAAGTTCTGTACTCAAATTAAAGACAGGTGAGATGGGGGTTTGGCTGTTAATCACAAAACAAGCCAAACAACTGTTTTTCATTTCTATATTTGCTTATGTGTCACCTTGTCTTTAAGGATTCAAAGTGCAAAAAAGAAAATCTACAACCAGTCAAATGTGATATTTCAGACGTCTCATCTTCTCTGAGCTTTTAAAACAGTTTATAGTGCTTTGCAAGCACAGTATGTGAGCTCTATTTGTAGTTTCTCCAAATGCAGCAGAAAGATTTGTTATCAGTTGGGTGTCACAGCTGGTGATGAATTAATAAAAACTGAACTCTGACGGAGATATTAATAGCATCTCTAGAAACCCATAGAGCTCTGCATTCAAGTTATGGCTTTTTAGGGGTTGTATCAACTAAATATATTTTTGTCTTGGAGGTTATCATGTTTCCATTGTGTTTATAAAAACTTAGCTTTAAAGAAACAAAGTCCAGTGTTTTTTTTTTCAGATTAGATTGTTTTTGTTATCATTAGGAGCTGAAATTGAAATACAAAGTTGATTAATTGCACAGCTGTAGTTTCAGAGCACGTCTGGACGAAGCAATTATGCYAAACACTCAGGACAATTTGTGTTGATGTCTTTGCTTAGAGGTAGACTTTTGTCAGATAGATTACTCACGCTCCAAACAAAGCTTTTCCATTCCGAAACAAATTTATTGTTGCTTTTCTTTAAGTCTCCTTGGTAGAATTTTTTTCATAATGAACTATTCATACACCTGATTAGAAAGCAACTTGTTTCAAACTAAATGAAAAAAAAAATACATATAGGTAGTTACTTTTTAACATTATATTGTTTAAAAAAATGTCTTCATTTTCAGAACTAAGTTGCTTATTAACTTTTTTCATTTTGTTTGCAAAAACTCAGACACAAAGAGGCACAATACAGATGGCAACGCTTTAGTATTTATCATAGACAGAGCATCAGTGCCAGTTCAAAAGATAAAGCAAATATTTATGAACAAATATTTATCATTAAACTCATAAAAAAGATCTGCAAAGAACTGTATTTTTTTTAAATTGTCATTTACAAAGGGATATTTACTTGTAGAAAATCACACTGGGTTAAGATTATATTCACTCTTCCATCACCAGAAGCTGGGTAATGTTGTAGTATTGATTATTCATATTGTCCCTTAGTTGAAACTATGTTTCTGCCAGTGGGCTTACAACCACTTCGTGTTTTAGGTCAAATAATGCTTGAGGGATGCAGCTGCCTCGGGCATCTGGAGGTTCCTGGCTTATCTCCATCATTTTATGTCAAATGTGGAAAATTGTCAGTGTAATAAATGAAATGCAACAACTGAATCAATTTTATGTGTAATCTATTTTCATGTAATATAAAAAGAAAACTGTTAAAATGGACTCTATTTATAGATTGTATACAAAGGCTGTTTTATTTTGCATGGAAGTTGATGATAAGAGCTGTAAGGTGTGAAGCAGCAGGATATATTAGCATTTGTGTCTGCAGGCACACATATATGGGAGGTGTTCAGTTGGAAAAATAATTACAACATAGACAACAGTCTTAAGCAGAAGTAAAATGGCCTTTACTCAAATTGCTTGAAGACTTCCAGCTTTAGCTTGTTTAGATTGCTGATATTTCCTTCAGAATGACCCCTGATCTGGGCAATCGTTAGTTTGACTCCGTAATTGTTTTTCTTATTCTTTAAGTTATGACACACACATTGAACGTTGTCTGCTGCAGGTAAAATGCTGACTATTTGTACGTACTCCACACAACACCACATCAAAAAAAGTTATAAAAGCCAAAAGGGTTGTAGGTGCCCTTGTGTCAGCATTATTCCAGYACATTTAAAATACATCTGATGAACTTGCATTGTTTAACAGTGCCTTGCATCTGAAATAATAAAGCAAAAACTGTAAACAGCGAGTGAAACATGGTGTGATGATGTAATAAAACAGAATATCATTAGCTAATTATGCCACAATTCAAATGAGATCATATCCATCTCAGTAAGCATGAATCCCAGTGAACTACGTTAAACTGAGTGCATGTATTTCTTTTAAGAAATCACTAATTACATCTGAATTCTGTAATAGAACTGAGTACATCAYCGGGTTTCCCTTGGTGATTTAGATGTACAGTCACATGTTCAAGTGCTTTTGGCTTTTATCTTGTGCAATAAATGGACCTTTTGAGGTGCCCTCAGAGAGATGAACTCTTCTTCGCCTTTTCTGCTCCATAATTGTGAGCAATTTCCTCACATTTGTTAATCCTGAATGATAGCCATCTGCACAAATTCCATCTCACTAAATCTCTCTTAATGTCAGCTATGTAAAAGGCCACTGCTATTACCATATTATTTAACAAAATGAAAAATTACTTGCTTCTGGTGACCATTTTGTCACACTGGGGATTCAGCTGCACACCTCATCAGAGTCAAATGCACTGACTAAAGTGTCTGAGCAGGAACCAGGCTTCCAGTACAGCAGAAAATATCCATTTATTGTAAAAATAGCCACACACACACACACATACAGTTTATATTGTGTGTGTGGGCTTCTTTTTTGTGGTGTATCTGGTACCTGTAACAAAACAAGCGTACACATTCTCATGACTCTCAACCTTGAATGAGGTGGAATGCTCTATCCAGGTTGGGAGAAAAAAATCTCTGGCTCAGTCGGACAAGTTCACGGGCCTCAGAGTCATGTTCACAACTGACATTGAATAAAACAGGAGGTAGACCAGCAGATCTATGCTTTGTCTGCAGAGTACTGCTTTGGTCRGTTGTGGTAGAGAAGAAACTGAACTTAAAAAAGCAAAGCCCTAAATTTTCTAATCCATTTATATTCCAACCCTCAGCAGTATTCGTGGGACATGGATCATGACCAAAAGGGCGAAAGCCTGGAGCAAAGCGGATAAAATGAGTTTTCTCTGCAGGGTAGCTTCCTTGGAGATAACGCAAGTTAGCTGATATTGTTCAGGCTTCCTTGAATGTGTTTTGGGCGCATCCTTCTGGGAGGAGATGCCACAGCAAACCCAGAATCTACTGAAGGGATTAAATATACCCTGTCTGGCCTTGGMATTCCCCAACAGGAGCTGGAAAGCATCACTGGTGAGAGAAAAGTGTTGGCTTCCTCTTTCTTTTTTTTCTTTTTTTGACCTGTTGCCTCCTTAACAATGAATAAATGGTTTAATGGAACATGTTGGAGATCGCCAAAATGGCACTGAAAGACAGGGTTTGGCATTGAGTCTCGACTATCAATTGGAAGCTGGGCTAACTTTATGATTCTCCCAGAATAGTTAGAATTTTTAAATTTTGATTCCTAGTTTCGATACCTAGTCTGCAGAGTGGAAAAATAACTGCCGAACACCAGTGAAGAAGAATCCGCAGGTAGTGTGCTTGCAAATGGACAGTGTGCAGCGGCGACCTAAAGAATGGCTTAACTTTGATAAGATAATATCGTGCAAAGGAGGGCCGCACGAACAACATGATTKAACACTGCTCCGTGTTCGGTCTTTGACGTGCTGCACAAGCCTTCAGTTACACTTCTGGATAAGTGATGCAATAAAATACTAATACCAACACTGAGACAGCTAAAAGTTTTACAAGACCATTGTCATGGAAATATTTATTTAACAAAGACAGAAAAACATGGTCCAAGAATGAAGGTACTCTGTGGAAATGATCAGCTGAGTTTTATTGCAACAAAAGGAACAACAGAGAACAATATAGAGCAATCAGATTGTCCCCCTGCTGTCTGCTACTGATTCTGTTTCTCTGAGGCAGTTGAGGCCTCATARATACTAACAAACACTATTATGTCATCTTAATAAAGCAAGATTTCATCCTAAGGAAATGCTGGGTCAAGGGAAAACACAAAGATAAACACAATTTATATCTAATAATGATTGTTGTTAGCAAATCTTGTTCTGACTTTAATCATTCTATCTGCTGATAAACAGAATGTCATGAAAGCCTAGGTCATTAAAAAACAGGTCCTTCTCAAAAAATATCATATTGTGATAAAGTTCACTATTTTATTTCAGAATTTTCTTGAGATAGGGATTTTGATTTTTCTTTACTTTTTTTGCCAAAATCATCATTAATAAAACAATAAAAGGCTTGAACTACTTCAGTTGGTGTGCAATGAATCTAAAATATATGAAAGTTTAATGTTTATCAGTACATTACAGAAAATAAMGAAATTTATCACATGTTAATTTTTGAGAAAGACCTGTATGTCATGAATTGCTTGCTTAAACCTAAAAGTATTATTTCCATTACACCGTACAGCTTTATCAGCTCAGTAACATGTTTAAGTACATGCAGCATCACACTGGATATGTCTCTATGTGTTTTCACAAGTTTTTTGTTTTGTCTTTTTTTTAAAAAAAAACTCTCTTTTGAAAGTGTACCTCTGTGAAAATTCATAACATTTAAATTCGAGTTTATAAGTTTGATATTTTGGTTGCTGATGTCCCCATGAGGAATTCTTAGTAATTTTTATAAAGTTTATAGAGAAGTTCAGACTATTTCATCCAGAAAGAACTAGGTTAGCCACCTCATTTAAACCATGTAAACATTTTGACCCTGCCTCTAAAATAACCAGAATCAAAATTGGAATCAGAATTGTTCAGATTCAAAGAATTTCCAACCCTACTGACAAAAAACTAACTTGCATGTACTATGCACAAATATTGAAATAAAATATGGTTGAAAACATTTTTAAAGCACCATTTAGAACAGATCTTGAGTGTTTTTGCTTCAGTAAATGTTTACTCAGCAGCTCTCTACTAGACAATCAAAGCCCGTACGTATTTCTGTGTCCTGCTTCCACAGAAGATGACTTGAGTGCAGGTTGTTGGGACACACAGGCAGGCAGCCGTGGAAAAGTGGATTCCTGCGATAAAGCCTTCCCTTTATCTCCTGGAAACTGACAGTGGCGCACTCCTGCCATCTCTCTGCCTTTCTTCCACAGGACCCCAAACATCACAAAAGTCATCGAATCCCCCAGAGAGCATTTCTCACAACTTTGCAAACACTCCCTGTTTTGATGTGTCTGTTTTTTTGATGACGCAGTACATTTCAATGATCAAGGGCAGCTTCTGAGAGGACAGTAAAGGTTAGCGGATAGCCGCACACACACACACACACACACACACACACACACTTTGAGCTGTTTGCCAGCACACCTGCGTGTTTGAAAAGGAAAGCATCATAAAGAGTATCTCATTTTTATTCTGCAGCCATGAGGTGACACACCATTGTTTTCCCCTGTGTTCCCTTGTGTATTTTGATTCCTGCCAGAGAAAGGATGAGCCCATTGAAGTATGCTCCATATGAGAGGTCATTAGATACAGAAGTGGTCATCACTCTTCCATGAAAGGCATTCTGTTGATGTGCTGTCCTCCGCACAGGTAAACTTTTGAAACATGCATTCTATTAATATTAGGCTTTTTAAATCTTTTTTTTTGTTTTGTTTTGTTTTTGACAATAGCTATTTTATCTCATTAAATGCTTTTTCAGTTGTGGCTGTGATAGCTTAGAGGTCACTGCAAAAGGTCTTGTAATCCCGAGGCCACTGTTCAAACTCAGCTTGCATCAGGAAGGGCATCTGTCGTAAAACAACTGCCAAATCTTTCATGTGATCTTCCCTGCAGATGGGAGCAGCTGAGAAAACAGCAAATGAGCTTTAGATTCACAGCAAAACTTTTAAACAGATCCCACACATKACGATAAAAAACAATTATTAATATAGGATGTTCAATCCTACAGTGTTGGGTGATTTCACTCATGGATATTCAGATGTCAGACGGGAAATATCGCGAGACCTCTCAAGATTAAACATGAGTTCAGAGTAAATAAACATGGCAGACAAGGAAGAAGCAGCAGCAATAGTTTGTGGAATTTTTCTGCCACCTTGCTTTCTGATTGGCTACAAATCACATTTAACTGGCTGTGAGCTTGTTTGTCCTGGGGGGAAACATGACACGCTGGGATATGAGGCCATGACAATCCAACATGTTTAATATCCCTGATTTAAGACATAGCCAGACGTCCTTCTGAGCCATCTGACACACCACACACAAGGCAGGTATATCTTCTAAGATTATCTTTAGAGCCATCACAGTAATTGGAGTGTTCTTATGATTGTCTAAAGGGCAAAACTGGGTCAAAAGTCTGCATAATTATCTTGTAGTGTAAACCCAGCAGTAGCTTCATATACCACAAGTTGCAAGACAGTCACCATAGAATGCATTCAGTTAGCAACTGAACCTATAGTTTTAAATATGTTGATAAAAGTAAATCCCAAAATATACCCAGAGAAATCCTAGATATCAGCTATAAAACAATATTCAAGCATTCATCCTTAAAAGGAAGTTTATGATTGGGTAAATCTAGAGAGGAAATCAGTTGCGGCGAGCTCTCTCTCTGCTTTACTTTGCTCCTGGTTACCGTTTAATCAACCTATCTCAACTTATACTTCTAATCCGGTTGTAACTCACAAAATAAAAATCTGGAATCAGTGCAGGAGGTCGCTTAAAAGTACAGAATTATTATTGTCTGCTCCAGT
>NW_013952419.1:1618684-1626435 GCF_001266775.1 Austrofundulus limnaeus | reverse complement strand
ATAAATAAATAAATAAAGAAATAGATAAATAAATAAATAAACTACAGTTTCCTATGTCAGCTCCATGAGTTACTGAGCCTGTAGATCTAAGAGGAACCAAAAGATCACTGAGCAGTTCTTACTATTACTGAAGTTTTTTATCCATTGTTGAAAAGCACCAGGCTTTTTGTATTTACTTTCTTCTTCTGTCCAAACTTTTAGATTTACAGATACTAACTTTTGTTGATGTCAAAACACATTTTGCCACATTGTTAATTTCAGGAAATTATCACAAACTCATGAGCTTTTTTTAACAGTTCAAGGGGCATTATCATGTGTTTCTCAGGCATATATTTAAATTCTATAACATAATAAAGTATCTATGTCACCTTTAGTTGTTATTAAAATGCTGTTTTTTATGGTTAAATAAAAAAATTAACTCTTCTTCTCATCATTTCCATTTCCAAACACCTTGAAATTGGTCTCTGTCTCTTTAAGAACCTCCTTTGCACTTCTGTCTCACCCATTTCAACATGTAAGGTGGGATGGGGGGGTGCTTTGTTATACGGAAGCTCAGTGCAGTTTACTTGGCATCTGAAAAAACATTTCCTCAAAGGCATTTTGAATTTGAAAAGGGTAGCATTCAGAAGTGGTATTGGGAGCTCAGCAGATAGTTTCAGTTTCACTTTCAGTTTCTCCAGTTGTTTGCTGAGAGTCTGCAGGAGTCACCGGCAGGGTGCAGGGGTGGGTGGGTGTGTGTGCTCTGTGATGAGGAAGCTCAGCTTGGAGACACAGCCCAGAGGCGGAGCTAGTCCCAAAAGGCGGTTCTATTCCCAACCCGTCATTTTTATTCCCGTGCCTGGCTGCCTCAGGACAGCACAAGATTTCTCAGACATGCATGAATGAATCAAAGTAAGACTCTGGTTTTTTTATAAGAGGATAACATTAAAACATGATATAAAACTCAAAAAAGTTGATTTTACATGATACAGCCCCTTTGATGATAAAAAAAATCTCATGGCGGAAAAATGGGCTTATACTTTCCGATGTCTTTTGTCTTGTCATCTGAAAAGGTGCCATAGATTACCAAAATTAAAATGTTTCAACTTGACCATATCCTGGTTTGTTTTACAAATATACACCAACATCTAACTGGTCTGATCAGCAGGTTTGGTTGCATCACGCTAAATAAAAACATTTATGTTTTCTTAATTTGCAGCCCAACACACAAAAATGACAGAAAATTTTGCTTCACAATAGAAGAACTAGAATCTGCTAAACACCTTTCTGAATATCATTGAGCAGAAAGTGCAAACTGCTTTTTTATTTACTGTATTTATAATATTACATCAAAGGGGCCGTTCTTCTCTCTCTCTCTGTGCGTGTGTGTGTGCGTGTGTGTGTGTGTGTGTGTGTGTGGTGAGGTGAACATTTGGGAGTACATCCATCAGAGTAAGCATATTGACCTGTCAGTAGGGTGTTTGTTGCTTGTGTTGCCCTGCCAATGGTTCTCACTTCCAAATTAATCACACATGATGAGATGATTAATCTGATTTATGTCCCACTATATGTCCACTGTGCCCATCCATCTGTCCACCTGTCTCACTTTCTCTTCAACTCTGAATGCTTTGTGCATGGCCTCTTTTAATAATAATTATTTCCTGGCTCTATTATACACAAAAGCAATAAATAAATAAATAAATAAATAAATAAGAATGAGTTTGAAAGATTGCAATAATTCAGAAACTTTAGCTTTTAGTCATTGCTAAACCACATGTACAATCATATAGACTCACTGAATAGAATGAACATAATTTGTTTCAAGTTTGATTTTATATTAGTCACTTTAACTAGTTGTTTATATTCTAAAACAGCYAAATGAATGGACAGTTTTTTTAGTCATGACTTCAGGATGACCTAAACTTTGGAATGACTATCTCCTTTTAGCAAAACGTAGGTCTTCTGTGAAATAGTTTAAATGTTTTCAAAAATTGTACATAAATGGTTGTAATAGTGACCTTTATCATTGTTACATATTTAAACTTCCATTCATATTTTTGAAGGTGATGTTTGCATTTAGGTTTTGTTTGTATATTGTATTTCTTAATTTTATTATCAACTTATTAAGGATTATATTGTTGGATATATTGTATTATTTTATTATACTGTTTGGGTGGAGGCTTTGTATAAACCCACTGGGCTGTTGCTTCTTCGT
Organism: Austrofundulus limnaeus; assembly: GCF_001266775.1. Classification (NCBI taxonomy): domain Eukaryota; kingdom Metazoa; phylum Chordata; class Actinopteri; order Cyprinodontiformes; family Rivulidae; genus Austrofundulus; species Austrofundulus limnaeus. The sequence continues at coordinate 1,624,241 of NW_013952419.1, read as the reverse complement.
GCAGTTATGGTTTTATTTTATTTTTTTGGATTTTTTTTTCTTTGATTTTTGATCTGCATTTCTATGTGCAAATACAACTAGAGTAAACCTGAAGCAGGAAGATTATTATACTAGTTGGCGTGACATGAAATAGACATAACTTGGAGACTTCTTCTTTGTGCAACAAGTCTGTTGTTTTGCTAGCAACATCTACTTTCACTCACCTGCACACMGAAATGTTCTGTTCTTTCATAAAGATTCACTTGTGTTTGCTTAACAGAATTATCATCAGTGGTGTACATTTTGCCTATCTTATTCAAAGTTGCCAACATAATCAAGCCCAGTCTGTTCTATGTCCTACTCCAAAAAGCATTTTTTTGCCAGACTACTTTTGGCCAGAATGACCACACCAACATATGGCATCAGCAGATAGTCAGTAACCCTCTGCAGTACAAGCCAAATTATCTTATAACTTAGTAAAGCAGATTGAAAAAGTTTTAGAAGCTAAATATATTAAATGTAAAAACACATAAAATTTGCCTACAGATTGTCTTCACAATATATATTTATTTCATTAGTTTATAATAAAAATATTTTTTTACTGTTTTATTTTGCTATCTAGTTAATTAAAAAAAGATGACCAATCATCTTTTCTGTTGACTTTACAATATGAGATGTACAGGTTTATGGCCCATCAACAATGTCACATCATGGGTTTTACCATCTCCTTCAGGCTGGCTTTAGTCGACTCACAGGGGAATACACCCACTTTGAAGTTTACCCCTCCGTCTCACAACATGTCTGGGTGGTATGGACTTGGCTCTGCTCCGCCTGCAGCTACAATCCCTCGTGTTCCAGTTCAGATTCTTTCATCCTTGTTTTTTAAAATCCTGTTCTCTCACATTTCATGCAGTATATGTTTAAAGACAAACCACGGACTGTACATCAAATAAACCCTGGGTTTTACATGACTTTACACAAGAGCAACAACAGCAAAAAGGACACGAAACTTTTTGATCTTGTGTGGAAAGTTTTAAATGGAAATACTGCTGGTATGTTTTGTAAAATGTAGAAAACCGTTGTGTTATTAAAATGTTTAAATCTGAACAAAATCAAATTATTAAAAAAATGTTTTTTTTTTTTATATTATTCAGCAGGTTACTGCTGCAAGTGTTCATTTTAAATCTGTTAATAAATGTTTGGGTGCGTTTGCTGTTTGCACTGAGCTTCATCTATTCCAATATGCATGAATCAGAACATGTTGATTTTGTATTTGTTTTATTTAACTTAATGTTTATGCATTCTATAAATATATTTTATTTTCAATTGAACTTGTGTTMTTTTTTAACATAAGCKGCTCATATCAGTGGAACATGTTAMTTTTTTAAACCAATCYCAGATAATACAAKATATGTTTTAAAGACYTTTCRAGTTCCCAAAGATCCAATGTAACAGCTTGAAAAATTTTCTCCAGCATGTTGAGCTGTCAGTCATGATTCCACACCCAGTCATTTGAACCCCCACCCCCACACCAAACCGTGGTCAGAAGTTTGAGACTAAAGAGAAATTTTGAAACTTTTTTTTCTTGTTTTGAAAGGATTCTCCAGTCTCATTTTTTTTGACAAATTTTGTGGTCCCAATTTAGCTCCATATATTTCTGACTGATTCAACAGCATGAATTGAACAATGACAGTATTTTAACATGTATTTAATGCAGTGTATATTTGATGCAAATGTAAATCTTTTGGAAACATAAAAAAACATTTTTATGATTACATTTTTCTGTAAACTCACTGTAATTTAGTGGCAAATGATCAGCTGTAACAATGTCACTATTTATTATTTATGAGCCTTGTTGAGTGAAATGTGGAGAATAAAACAGCTCTTAAATTACTACTGAGATCAAAATACAGTGAAACTAAAGTGGTTGTGTTTGATTGTGGCATTGTGGTCAGTGACCATTCTGCAGAACTTTCCAAACGATGCATCCCCCACCCCCTGCAAAAACTCTGAACACATTATTTTGATAGAGCACTACATCGTCCAACATAGTCCTGATTCCCTTCTGTGAGGCATGTGGGAGGAGGTTATCAAGCCTTACTTTGTCTTTATTCTCATCTTTATATTTTAATGTCTTTAAATTGTAGCTTAAAACATAAATACCGGCTCCACAAATATATACTTGGGATGTATTTTTTATTATTATTATTATTATCCCCATACAACAGAGTGGTCAATATATCATTTGAAGTCTATCAAAAATGCACGCCATTTAAATGAATGTGACACTAGATTTTACAACATTGTCAGGACGACTGAGTGTGGAACCCAAGACAAAGCAATTAAATGTGCCTGGTATCAGGGGACTGGAACACACTCCTCTAACCTTTTATTATATCGCTTTTGTTGAAGTACATACATTAACATGAATGCTTCTGATGTAATTAACTTTTCTATTAGCACACTGGCCTCAGAGGCAGCCCATGCCACATACTAAAGCAGTTGTTCAGTGTGTGTAGTTCCAGAAACTCTGTGGTGTTACAGCTTTAATTGAAATGCACAAGTGCTTTATTAACAAGCTGAAATATCTTAAAATTATAAGCATTTTTTATGTAGCAATCTAATGATACAAAATGTCTCAAAATTCGATCAAATTKAATTATTATTACTTTATATCAATAATTTATCATATCCATTATAGTTTGAACTTTGTTCCAATTAAAATGTTAAACACACACTACTTTCATCTAATTAACATCATGAAACAATTAAAGGAAAGCACAAATCCACTTCATCAGTGTGCGCATACTTCAAAAATAAATTAAATCAGGGTTTTTTAAATCATGCATTTGTTTTGTGGATGTATGGTGATTAGTAAAATATTTCTATTTAAACACTCAATAAAAGCCATTAAGGAAAACAGGTTGTTTAACATGATGAAACTGACAAATCTTGATGAAAAAAATATTTTAAAATGGTGTGTTTGGATCATGAATAAAATGAACATGATTATTTAAGATCTCATCAAAATATCAGTCCTATATTTGAGAAACCACATTGGCCTTTCAATACTCAAAGTCACAGCAAACAAGAGTTGACCCAGATGCTGTAATTATAAAGGATCCAGGAATATGAGAATATGCAAACAAAATGGTTTTTTTTAAGATCTATTACCTTTTTTTACACAGTTCTTCAACTGCAAGTAAATGTAATACAGGAGGAGCTGGAGCAGAGATGTGAACTGATAAATATTAATTTAAAATGTTTGAAATATTAATTTCAACATATGGTGAAAATACTCAAGTGTAAAAACACCTCTGGTTGATTCAACTACTGTAAGTTTTTTTTTTTTTAATTTGAATAGTTTCTCGTGGCTAAAATGTACTTTGGAGTACCATAAGTCTGGAAGCCATTAGCTTGATCCCTTTGTGAAAAGTTCTCCCTGATTTTTACCCTTATACAGGTAAATAAAAAGAAAGAACTGGCTGCCAGAAGAACATTTTCAGAAAGCACCACACAAATTTTACCCTATTAAGGTAAACATCCAAAAAGTGATAGCATTCAGAATCAATTTTAAACCAAAGTGCAGTCAAACACAACTCTGCTGTTGTTGTAATTTAATGTATTTTTTTTGTTGTTTTGAGACAAAGCACCAAAATAAACCCTTTTAGTGCTTTAGTGTTCAAACGCCACATTTGCATAGAAATAATGTCAAACATAAACACAGCCGTATGAGACTTTTGCAACACTGCTGTCAGAGTTTTACTACAGGAATCAATCACTGCCTGATTGTTCTACGATTCACACTTTTGTTTGCAGCCCAGGTGTCACGTTTAGCAATATCTTATTTTTACAAGTGGCTAAGAGGCTGTCAGAGTGATCATAACCTTTTGACGACTGTAGCCCAACATGTTGACAAATTTACTGACAGAGCCTAAGAAAGCAATSACATAACGACCAAGGATTATTGAGGATGGAAAGACATTCAGAGATGTGATGCTACATACAACTAAAATGCCCTTTTTTACAAGGCACTCAACATGCCACCTGTGCAGTTTATTCTATTATCAGAATAAAGGAAGTACCAACTCTATTTACTGAATGCCTCTCCAAAAACGTGACCCTGAAAAAAACCCAATAAAAAATCAAATTATGCAGCTGTGATGTCTTGTATCAGAATGTTGACATGAAAAAATGCAATGGCTGCATTATTTCTCTTCAATAGCAGGTATGTACCTGCAATTCAATAGACAGTCGCAAACTCCATAGCAACAAGTCTGAAATATAGTTGCAGCATGACTAAGAACAAATTATCAACCAGTTTGCAAACATAAACCCACTGAACTTGTGTTTTTTGTTGTTCCTCCTACGTAGGATACTCAGATGCAGCCTTGATTTTATTTTTTAATATAAGAGAAGAAGAAAAAGAAAGAAGAAAAAGGAGAAATGTAACAGGGAATAACTGAATTTACAAGTTGAATAATAATTTGGCTTTCAAAACAGCCAGGGTAATGTAAATAGGCAATGTAGGCAAAGACTAAGGGCACCATTCATTTAAGGGGGGGGGGTACAAATGTGAGATAAAAAAAATCTTTATATCAGAGCATAGTTTATTTAGTCTGTAGAATAATCACTGGTTACTCAAATTTGTAGGTAATTTGTGCTGCGGTTTCTCAGCCATCTTTGAGCCTTCTTTCTTACTAAATTGTGATTTTTGTGCAATGTCTTATTCTTTCAGATTCTTATTCTATTTATGGTGTTTTTTTATTTTATGTGAGTTACTAGTACAAATTTGGTTATTTGTGTGRGTATGCTATTTATGCTGTTTCAATATATTTTGTTTATTTAAAATGTATGCRTTTAAGCAGTATTGAGCATATGTAAATTGGCAGTAGAACAATTGTGGGACTTGTGGAGGGCACCACAGAAAATCTTGCCTAGGGTGCCAAAGTGTCTAGAGCCGGGCCTGAGAGAGTGACAGATATAGTGACCACCATGCATAACATATTAAGATTCACCATCAAATATGGTACAGATGAGAATTTATCAGCAAACACATCTTAAATGTGCTCGACGGGTGTTTGATTTAAAACGAKGTACTAATACTGAAGAGTAGACATTAAATCTCAAACCGACACAAAGTGATAAGTGGAAAGACGAAGGAATGAGGAAAAGAAAAGGTCACAACCTGGTGAGAGAACCTTAGGGACACATTYAAACGGTGGATTACATTCTGAGCCAAATGGAAAGAGGACAGATAGAGATGGAGAAACATACAAAAGTGCAAGCGTCTGCACTCTGCTCCTTCTGACATTCACATATCTGAGCAGAGGAATTGCCAACTGGCCTGAGCCAGAATGACAAACCTTTTAAAGGAGGTTGATGTGGCCACATATCATCTTTAACTGTCTGGTGAGATGTCTATTTGTGGAGCTGGTCATCAGACATTACGTCAGCTTTTTCCTACATATTTCCTACACGTTGGTCTGGGATGAGTTCTAATACTTTACAAAATGTCAAACAGAAATCAAAATTCATTGATTCACTCATTATCTTTGTGAAATATACAACATGTAAT
>NW_013952419.1:1611037-1616759 GCF_001266775.1 Austrofundulus limnaeus | reverse complement strand
TATATATACAAAACAAAAATGTGTGTATAAAAAACTTAAAGAATGAGCAGAATGTTATTTTAGACCGTGTAAGCTATCCAAAGTTTTCAAAGTGATTTTGTTCCAGTTTAAATGTTGTTTATCAGAGTGTGAGCTCAGTGGTTGCGGAGCAGAAATGGGAAAACCAAACTGTCACATGCAGCGAGCCTAAGGCCCCTCTGAGCCACTGGGTGGTGCAGCTCTAATAACAACCCATTAGCTACTGAAATAATGTCATAAAACAGAAATGATCTAACAAATGCAGCTCTGAAATGATGAAACAACATTTGTTCACCTCAGCTGAAACATCAGTGGTCAGTCTCTTTTCTCACTGTCTTTCATCTTCAATCACTTTCATGTTTAGGACATAAAAAAATGGAATGATCTGTCACTCGCAGGTGTACAGCAGCTGGTTGATGTGTCCATTTCACACATTATGTATTATTCTGTCATTATAGACAATGAGCGGGGAATACTGAGAAAAGTGGAAACTATTTCAACTAAAAACAGTTGTGAAGCAAATAATGGAACGAGTGACATATATACATAGATGATGTAGTGATGTAGTCTCAGTAAATAGAAAATCTTAACTCAGTCTTACGCACTTTGTTTTTAAAGGCAGAGCATTATGAGTGTGGATGTTATGATTATTTTTCTTTCTGAAAAAAAAACAGTTTACATGTAAAAAAACTGGGTCCAGTTTATGCCATTTTTGTGTTAAACCATTGCATTTCTGCTGCAGTTTGACTGCAAATCAGGGAAGGGCAACTGATGGCCTGCGGGTCGTATGTGGCACACAGGATAAGTTCTGTCTGGCCCACCAATGAGGCAGCTCTTAGAATCTAAGATTTGCTTTAAGAGTGTTTTTTAAGTTTAAAAAAATAATTTAAATAAAAAATGTTTTTTTCAAGTCTAACCAATGTTTTTAGTTTGCTTAGTGATACTGTCTGCCATGATGGATTTTAAAGGGGCAATATTATGTGTTTCTCAGGCATACATTTAAATACTATATCATAGTAAAGTATATATGTCACCTTTAGTTGTTTTTAATATGCTTTTTTTATGTTTAAATAGAAAATAAACTTATCTTCTCATCACTTCCTCTTCTAAACGCCTTGAATTTGGCCCCTGTCTCTTTAAGAACCTCCTCCTTCTTCCGTGCCATTCAGCAAGGTGTGTGTGTGTGTGTGTGGGGGGGGGGGGTTCGCGCACAGCGGGCTCGTGCATTTACTTGGCATCTAAAAATACATTTCCTCAAAGTTATTTTGGATCTGAAAAGAGCTTCACTGAGTGAGAAGTAGTATTGAGAGCTCAGCAGACAGTTTAAGTTTCACTTTCAGTTTGCTCTGTTACTGCCAAGAGCCTGCAGGAGTCATGGGCGGGGTGTATGGGGTGGGTAGGTGTGCTCTGTGATGAGGAACGGCTTAAAGACACGTCCCAGAGGCGTTTCTGGTCCCAAAAGGCGTTCCTGGTCCCCACCTGTCGTTTTGCTCCTCAGCATGGCTTCCTAAAAACGCTGCATGATTTCTCAAACATGCATGAATGAGTCAAAGCAAGGCTTTGGGCATGTTTTTTTATGAGAGTATAACATTATAACATGACATAAAACTCAAAAAAGTGGATTTTACATGATATTGCCTCCTTAATAAGTCACCAATACTCATTGCACAAAGCTAAATATGACACAGTAGGTTTACTGATAARAACAGAAACGTTTTAAAATAACTAGAACCATGCAGGAGTTTGCACCCAAAGCCRTTTATGCCGTTGCACCTCAGCTCGCTAAAGTAAGTGTTTATTTTCTGTTTGCTTCAAATGTTTTGTATTCATACTTATTAAACAAGAGCACAACTTTTATATATGTATTTGAGCATAAAATATGTTAACTGCACAGTGTGTTAGTTTTAGTAAAATATATTTACACAAACATTTTTAAAATGGCAGTTTTATTACATTTGGGTAAGTATGCAGCTCAATGTGGCCATCTGGTAGTGTGGACAAAACAAAAACAAAAAAAAAAATTGAAGTTGCTCACCCTGATGCAAATCAAGACTCAGTTCAAGTTTTCCTGACCCAGTCTATATGACTTTTTTGAGGTGATACACATTAGAATGAGCTTCATATCCTGTGGACATTTTCACTTCTTGAATCGATTCTATGGGCATAACCATTTCTTCTCATGTTGTTTTGTCCATAAACTGAACCAGATTAAGACTTATTTTTCCTGTCGAAGTAAAATAAAAAAAGTCAAAATCATTTTTTATTAAATTTTCACTTTTTTTTTTTTTGTAGGAGGACCTGTCTAACCTTGCAGATTACGGAAATCACCCCTCATTTATTTGAACCTTAGGCGAGGCAGAATAGATGAGGATTTATTGAATGCCATTTAAAATGTCATCTTGCAGGATGAAAAAAAGTCTCCTCATCTATAGTAATTAGGTGCATATTTAACGAGCACATTATCTGTTCCTGACAGTGTAAAATTTTCAACAAAAAGATGAGTTCATTGTGTTTTTTTATGGAAACAATGAGTCATCGCAGGTATTGTTTCTTGCTTATTCTAACGGGGATAATGTTTCTTACTGTCGTTTACTCACTATTGATCAAACAACATGATGCTTCCCATGGCGCAAACAATAACTACCGTGGAGATTTTAAATGTCATCTCCGAATATGCTGTATATATTGTTCTTTTTTCATCATGCTTCAATATAATAACGACCCTCCTTCCATCGGTTTTTAGGTTTTTTTTATCTGACTATTGAGTTGGAAGGAAAAAAAACAAGGTATTGATTTTGTAATCTATGTGGAGACACAAAAAAAAAGTAGCCTGAGAATTTTTAGATCGTTGACACCTTAAAACTATTTTTTGCTCTCAGGATGTTTTGCATACCCCATGATGAGAGATTGGCACTGATGTACGAGCGGGGTGGCAGCTGCGTGTGATAGCTATCAGCTTTGCTTATTCACACATGTACACATATGCAAAAACAAACACTCACACACAGCAGGATCAGATACAGACATGAAGTGTTTTGATCCTTTTCCCACTCATCTGAATACAGTTCAAAGTAACACAGCCAAAAGATTTTTTTTCCTTTTTTTTTTCTTGCTGTTGTTGCCATTCACAAAGGTGTGTGAGTCATGTGATTTGATGTGACAAGCGAAAAGGGCATTTTTATAAATGCAAGCATTTATACTTTACTGCTTTATTTTCCTCATGCAGATGCAGGGCCTATTTTACTTTCTAATTAGARTCCACACCTCCTTCTACTAAATACTGCTAAATGCAAAACTTGAAAGAAAACAGAAGACAAAGAGAGTGAAACTCAGTGTCACACTGACATCTGTTCTAATTACTTCATTCGGCTCAGGTTTACCCCTCGGTGCCTTGTTTTATTCTCAAATTTACAGTTCATTAACACATAACATGACTCGTACGTCTCATGGTTCTGAATTTCCAAAGTGTTCAATAGAGACAATGAAAAAATAGAAACTTCCTGCTGTTAATTTCTTAGCCCATGAATAACCCCCAGTCCCTGCCTTAGTCCCAAACCATCGCCCCTGGAATTGGTATTAATTGCTTCAGAGAGGAAAGTAATTATCTCAGGTAATTATTACTCTGGGTACAGTGAAAAACTACACAGCCCTTCTCTGTCGGTTCCCTGCGGAGAGAAGTAAAAAGAAATTCTTCCTTTAACATGCTTTAATTGGAGGGGCTGGCTCTGAGAGGCATAAGCTTTTATGACTCAAGGGTTTATAGCAGACATGTAAAAAGAAACGTGGACGCACACATTAAAACAGTGTGAAACACTACAATACAAAGATTAGTCTGATTTAATCAAATATAAAACTTCTTTCTTTGTAGGTGTTTTGACCCATGTTTGTGTTACATAAAAGAAGGTTTGATAGTTCACGACAGCATCCCAACCACCCAAAAAACAAGTAATAAAAGGAAAAGTAGTAGCCAAAAGGAGAGCTTGGAGACTAAAAGAYTAAGGAATGTTGTGTAACGATGCCTCTGGAGACATGCCCAAAAATATGCCACTCAAGCATCAGGTGGCGAGTCCCCTGCCAAGCAGTCACATCTGTAACTCYCACATGGACACATAAACAGCCACATGGAAACGCACAAACTCACAGCTAAATGCGGAGGCAGACAAGTAAAAAACTGTAAGAGAAAGAGATCCAGACGTCCCTGATGTCTGTTTTGCAGCTTTCTTTCTATGTCTATTTTTTTTCCAATTCTTTGGATAAAAAACCAGATATTTGGGATAAAGATCCACATTATTGACGTTTGATCTGACATGCTTGGTGGATTAGCGAACACTGTGTTTGCTCCAATATTTTAACAGAAGACTGAAACAGCTCACCTGCTAATATCTACTGATCATTGACTGAAAGTGAAGACAGCTGGGACGATAATGACCTGTTCTCGGGCTCTCTGTGGGTGGTTGCAATTGGTCGAGGGATTTTTCAGAAAGGCTGTGAGACATCTAAAAATCCATGTTTATTTTACTTCTTTTTTGAACATCATATTCAGCTAGCATTTACTTCAGAAGGTATGCTGTGTGAACCAATGTGTTAGCAACATGATGCTTGTTGATGTGCTTTGATTAGGGGCAAAAAGGAAAAGCTGAAGAAATGATTTTCATCAGCAAATTATGATTTATATTAAATGTTGAAACTTAAATATTTAAGTCATGTTGGATCAGAATATATTACCCTTGGTAATGTTTTATTAACAGTCTAGTTTAAGTCAAATAAAGTTGTTGTCATTCTGTGTGATCTTTATCAATGGGTTAATATGAAAACATACAGCTGTGAATACATATATTTCCTATTTCCCTTGTATTAAACAATCAGAGCAATAGCCACAACCTACATTTTAAATAGGGCAATTCATTTCATCATCTAGAGAAACAAAAAAAAAAGAACCATTTGTCCAATTCATGTCTGCAAATGACTGAGATAAAAATAAAGCAATCTATATTCTGGGCTGATTAACTTCTCCACTAGCCTACTTCATTCAGTCTGCCATTAGATGATGGAGCAATACGTCTGCAGTATAAATGTGTCAAAAAGTACCTGGAACCTCATTACTAAGTCTGAACACAAGCTGTAATATGTAGTAAAAAAGTTTTATTTTTTGTATTGCATTCCATGATTATTATTTTTTTCATACAGGCTTTGATACTCCAATAGGTCCCAAATTACACAGTCAATTTCTTCTTCAGATATACAGTCTTCAGTTTTTTTTCTTTTAAATTATCCTTCATGGTATATATAAAGGCTATATTTCAAACTGTGTCTTCCCATTGCATTCCTTATAAATCTTTTTTTCTTTATAACTGTGCATCAAATTCCAATCAGGTGAGCATCTGCTAAGAATTCACTAAACAACCCTTCATTTTTATGCAGGGGCGGGGAGTGGGGGGGACTGGAATTGGGGGTCTAGGATATTGCTCATTTTCTCTATCGGCTGTTTGAGTTAGTCACTGTGATTTATTCATTTTTCACCGTTTTGGACTGGAGATAGTATTCAGGGCCAGTTTTTCCTTTTAATCAATGTTGAGATAAGCAGGAGTTGCATTTTGTAATTTACAACGCTATCTCTGACTAACTCTATCTAATGTCCTGAATTTGCAGGTGTGTGTGTGTGTGTGTGTGTGTGTGTGTGTGTGTGTGTGTGTGTGTGTGTGTG
>NW_013952419.1:1608244-1609365 GCF_001266775.1 Austrofundulus limnaeus | reverse complement strand
GACAACTGATGACTGACAAGTAAAACTGAGGATGTCCTAAAATGTACACCGTACACCAGATGATTCAGAGGTGATTTGTTCGGTTAGTTTCGTCACTCCAGAAGCTGCCAGCTGACGGACTTTTTTCTTTCCTTTTTTTTGGTCCAGAGCAGCTGATCCACATTGGTGCTGATATATCCTGCCAGAAATCCAACRGCACATGGTCYATTTCAGGTAAAGATCTCCAGTCCGTCTGTTTTGGTTTTCAGTGGGAGACGCGTAAAGCGGAAAAAAGTTCAGATATTTGAACTCTGGCGGTGGCTCGGGCGGTGGCGGCTTCCGCAGCACCGCATGCGCGGAAAACGCTCTGCGCCCCTTCCGCCTTCCWTGCGCACTGCCAAAAACGTACGTGACGCGACGCATGACCCCCAGAGGCGCCTCCACCATAGACTTTGCATGTAAATCGGCCGCTCCTGCCGCTCAAAACGTGTTTGGCGTGAACATAGCATAAGAAGTCACCTAAATGAAATGGGATTTCAATACAGGAAAGCTAAAAGAAAACCATCACTGACACCTAAACAAAAAAGAACAAGACTGCAATGGTCTAAGGAGAGGAGTTAGTGGACTGTGGATGACTGGATTAAAGTTATCTTCAGTGATGAGTCAAGAATCTGCATTGGACAATGTGATGATGCTGAAWTTTTTGTTTGGTACCGTTCCAGTGAGATTTGTGAAGAGGACTGCCTGAAGAAAACAACCAAATGTCCACAGTCCTTGATGATATGGGGCTGCATGTCAGGCAAAGGCACTGGGGACTGTGGTTCATTCTTCTATCAACGCACAAGTTTACATTGATATTTTGGACAGTTTTCTCATCCCTTCAATTGAACAGATGTTTGGACGTAATTAAATAATTTTCCAAGATGACAATGCATTGTGCCATAGGGCAAAAACAGTGAAGGCATTCCTTGGAGAAAGGCACATTCAGTCGATGTCATGGCCTGCAAATAGTCCAGATCTCAACCCAATTGAAAACCTGTGGTGGAAATCGAAAAATATGGTCCACAAGAAGGCTCCGACCTGCAAAGCTGATCTGGCAACTGCTATCAAAGAGAGTTGGCACCAAATTGATGAAGAATACC
>NW_013952419.1:1601540-1607634 GCF_001266775.1 Austrofundulus limnaeus | reverse complement strand
GTTCTTGGTTTTGTTTTAGTACTGGACATGTTAACATGTTTTTTTTTATTGCATTAACACAGCCAATGCTTATTGTCAAAATATATTTTAATGCACATTAAAGCTGTTAGTGTTTTTTTCTTCTTTTTTTAAGTCGGTTGCTCCTTGGATATGAACACACAAACCAACCCAGTGGTCACAGGGGGTGGGATATTGATCACTATTGGTTTTAGATAGCCACCACGCATTTCAACCAATGAGAACATTTGTTTTTAGGGCTGCTGCAGAGCTCCCCCGATCAGAAAATCTGCAGCAAAAACAGAAATGTGGGGGGAAAAAAATGGACGTTTTTATTTTTAAACTCTTCTCACCGACAGGCTAGGTCGATGTAAAGCCCCCCAACACTGAATTGTCTCACCATTGAAAAAGTTTAAGCCTGAAATAGCTTAAAATAAAAACACACTGTTGGTGCCACTCAGCCACCTTGACAAGAAGTGGATGGTTGGGGTTCTGAGAAAAGGGTGGACATAATTTGTTGAGTTTTTTTTACAATTCATTGAACCTTTTTTTAAATATAAGACCCTAAAAATGCTCTAAACATCTGTGCGTCATAATTAAAATTTCGGTATAATAATGAAATTAATCACCATTAATCTAATTTTTTTTTTGTATTTGTTAAATTTCAGGACATTCATCAATTCTATAATTTCAAAGAAATATGTTTGTGTCTAGTTGTAAAGACTGTTTTTGGGTAGGTGCAGATTTGTCTTGAAGAATTTCGATGTTCATCATAAATCCAGTGCCATCTGTGGTGGCGCTGTTACAATCTTTTCACACCAAARAATAAAACCAAGTGCATCATTTATTTTGACGGCGCGTAAAGCTACCCATGGAAACATTTTCTTTGTCATCATTAATTATGAAACAAGAGTTTTCAAATAGGATGAAAAGTGTGGATTCTGAGGGAGGGCGAAAGATTGAGGTCAGGAGAGAGCTCAGAAACAGTATAATGAAAAAAATATGTTTATGTACTCATATGAAAATTGTGCTCTTAATAAATTCAGCAATGTGTAATTTCACAAAGACATATTTTTGTATGAGGGACACTTGATACATTTATTTTACCCTGAAAGTAGAGTTTCTTCTTGAGGGTTCTCACTACTTACAGTAAATGGGAAACATAAAGTATAATAGCGCAACAAATCATGAATGAATGGAAATTAATGATCAAAGGCATTGCATTGGAAGTTGTTTCCTGGAATAAATATGTATTTGTGCCTTGGTTAGTTTATCATCAATTACAGGAGAGTTATTGTTGTTCTGAAAGCCAAAGTTACAAATATGAATAACATTCTTCAGCCATGAAAAGACATCAAATACTCAAGGTTTGCAATAAAACAGTCATATTATTTAATTCATGTATCTAAATCCAAACAAAAGATGTTGTTTTCTACACTATAGCAAGGAAAATTAACAATAGATTTTTCAGGTGATTGGGGTGAACGAAGCGTATGAGCAATATAAATCGTAAAGATTAACTTGCTCCTTCATCACAAACCACTGCTCATTTCAAGCCCATTAACTGCACGAGGAAAGGAAAAAAAAAGAGTAATGCAAATTATGTTGAAAAGTCTGCAACATCTGTGGACTCTTTTCATTTTCTAAGCATTAAAATATTCTGCATGTCAACGAGCATCCAAATGGCACCGTGGAAAATGTAGTTTGGAGAAATCTGCAGCCTAGAGGAGACAGGATAAGATAGCTTCTCAAGGAAGTTTGAAAAAAAAATCCAATTCTGAGCCAAATAGGTTTGATATCCTGTGCTCAGGAGCATCAGTTTGTGCATTAACCAATCACTGCACTGCTTGATTTGTTGAASGTGCTGTCAGAATTCACATGCTGTGTCTGAGTTACACCCTAACAATCTTTAGCAAGCTCAGTTCATTTTCGCTGGAAGTGAAATACTGTGCTTAATTGGGCAAATTCAGTAAACTTGTCATCTACAATCCAGTCAATTTACTGCAATCCAGTTTAGTTAAAGAGCAGCCAAAAAGTACACCAGAATGGAATTAATCTTGCACAAAAGCACAACTGATGCACTCTCACTCAAACAAAGCTAACCTCAGGATTAAACATCAAAATATACATCTACACACTTAKACTTTGTAAATAACCATATTCCAAACCTCTCAGCATTCCAGTTGAACTATCATTTTAATTTTCAAATACTGACTTTCCTGAGCAGTCATAAAAAAGAGTCTTTATTATTTATTGTTTTAAATCTGAATGTATTTTTTAATAATCTAAAACCAGCTCCATCTTCATCCGCTTATCTYTAGTTGGTTCGCGGAGGCAACAAGTCCAGGGGCCTCATYCAGAAAGGATTGTGCAGCTTTCACACTAAAAGTTGATGCACAGACAAATTTAGAAATGTGCGCTGCACCAAAATATTCAGATGTACAAAACTGTGCGCACGCATGTTCCTGTGCACCTTTCCTTTATATACATCCCAATGAACGTGGAACTTAGCACACATAAGACACCTCCCCTGATACGCCTCCATTTAAATATGTTAAATAGATGTAAATGTGTCCAGCGTGTGAGATTCTCCTCAGATTCCTCTCTGTGGGATCAGAAATMATTTTTAGATGCAGGAAAATTATACATTAAAGAGAGAATGAGTTAGTAAATTGTTTAGATAAGAAGTGGTTGTCATTGTTTTATGTGGCGCATTTGCACGGAAGATAATCAAAGCCTGAGATTTTCCTGAAATTTATAGACATCTTCCAAAAGTGATGTTGAAGTCTGGTTAGTTGTTGTCTATTTAGTTGAACACGGCGTAGAACAGACGTAAAAAAATAAATAGATAAACAAAAATAATAATAAAAAACAAACGTCACATTATCCACTTTTTCTGCTCTCCTTTCCTCCTGCGTTACAGCAGGCGCTGTCATCTCCATGGATGACAGACCCCCACCCCACCYCCACGTGCGGGTATGAGTGGTAGGCTACGGATTTTTAGCAAAAATTATAGATTTTTGAGGCTCATTAGACAGGTAAARGTCCAAAGGGGTTGACACATATGAACACTTTCCCAGCTGGCGAGAGTGCGCYTGCCTGGCACAAATAGCTACCCAAAGCGCGAGCCTGCTGCGCTACAGCCACAGCTCAACATTCAGCATCAGCCAGAAGGCTACAAACAGAAAAAAATACATATATTCTTACCGTACAGTGAGCCATCATTTGCATCCGATTTTGCTCCCTCATTCAGCCTTTTTTATTTATTTTTTTTTTTTTAATGCCGCATGTAATGTGTCGGGTTTTCCCGGCCCAGGACCCAAAAGGTTTTCAACTATGTGACAAAAATATAAAAACAGTTTACAGACTGGACTGAGGTTCTTCTGATCATTTTTAGGCTGATCTATTTTCTAGTCTGAGGTTAAATGATTTTCAGTCCCGGGGTTCAGTTTCATGATCGTTCGAGTTTAAACAATAAAAACMCAAACTAAAAAATACCCTGACACCGTGTTCAGACGCTCCTTACATCCAGAAAACAGAACAGAGTCATATTTCTGTGAATTCAGGTCAGATTCATGACTGTGAGTTAAAACTGTCTACTGATAAACTTTGCGTGGCTGCCGCACATTCTCARGGCAGGTGAAAAGTGTGCACAACYTTGGTTTTGATACATCACAACGTGGGCGTAGAACCTGGCYCARGCAACTTTTTTATGCCTACACACCGTTTGTACATGAGGCCCCAGGAGAGAAACCCAGACGACAATTTCTAGCTTTTCCTGGGGTACCCCGAGGCATTCCCAGATCCGAGAGGGTATATAATCCTCCCAGCGAGTCCTGGGTCTGCCTGGGGCCTTCTACCAGTGAAATGTACCCGTAGCACCAGGGAGGCATCCAGGAGTCATCCTAATCAGAAACCTGTACCACCTCAACTGACTCTTTCGATGAGGTTGAGCAGTGACTCTTTCATAGAGTCGCCGGGCTCAGTCTTAGCAATAGAGTAAGGGGCTTGTCATCAGTTGAGTCACTGATCCARGTCTCATGACCATAGATGAGGGTTGGAAGGTAGGCAAACCAGTAATTTGAGAGCTTTGCCTTTCGACTCAGCGCTTTCTTCACCAAGATCCTCATCACTGAAAATGAGGCCCAATCCGTTGGTCCAACTCTTGTTCCATCTTACCATCACTGATGAACAAGACACCTAGATAAATAACTCCTACACTAGAGGCAGGGACTCCCTCCTGGGCATTTTACCCTTTTCTAGTTGAGAACCATGGCCTTAGACTTGGAATGGCCTCAAGTGCACGCTAAAGGCCTTGGCCCAAAGACGCCAAGAGAACCATATCATCCACATAAAAAAGATGAGACCATGTGGTTCCCAAACCAGACACATTCCTTTCTACGACTGTGCCTTGAGGTCCTGTCCATAAACACTGCAAACAGGACTGGAGACAAGGGACAGCCCTGGCGYAGTCAAACCTGCACTTAGAACAAGCTCCACTTTGTGCCGAGTACAGACACAGCTAAAAGCTAATCTAAAACTAAAAGATCTTAATCATATGTCTGTACTTGTGGTTGACATGGGATGACATAGGAAAATTGTGATTATTTTTTCTCTTTTTTTTACAATGGTTGAATATTTTTGATAAACTGTGGATATTTATATTCACCAAATTTGTGGCTGCTTTTTTGTCTACAGGCTCCAAGCATGTCGTTGTTAAAGAGAAATAGTTGAGGATGGACCATGGCAAGAGGGTTCTGCTCAGATTCTGTTTCAAGCTGTGCAGCAGTGGGGTGGAGATGTGCCTAAGCTCGAATCTCAGGGAAACAGGGTATGTAATTGCCGGGGGACTGATTGTGTTACCTTGCTGTGTGTCCGAGTAATTTTATTGTGGAGGGTCTTTGCTGGCTCTTCTAACAAATTGCGATCGCAGCCAGGTGTGTGAAGTGATGAGCTGCCAGCCAAGGCTCCAGTGGCTTTGCATCCCTTTTGCATGCTCTGCTCTTCTCAGTTTATGTTTGCCAGCCTTTGAAAATGGGGATCAGAAAATGCTGTATGAATTTTGTTTTTTGCCATTAACTCTTAGAAATAAACGTTTCCCTCTGAAAATCATCCATCTATCCATCCATCCATCCATCCATCCATCCATCCATCCATCCATCCATCCATCCATCTTCTTTACCAATTTTCCCATGCAGGGTTGCAGGGTGCTGGTTCCTACTTCGAGTGGTCATTGAGTGAGATGCAGGGTACACCCAGCACAAACGTTTTTTTCTTGTAACATATTTTATTAACTGTAGTACTATATTAATTATTTACCTTTATTATCTTAACCTGCTTCTTCTTTTCAGGGTCATGGGGGGTCACTGGTTGGCGGGATATACCCTGGACAGGTCACAAGTCCATCACGGCAGCAATCATGTTTATGATTGTCAGGCCTTTATTTGTTTTCTATTTTGTTGGGCTAAATCAGCATAAACCATCATTATGCTTTATAAAGTAACTTTTATGAGTATCAAACACAATAAAAACACATTAAACTGAACAGAATTTAGAAACATGAAATCTAACAAATGAAAGTGGACAGAGGCTGACAATAAGAGGGGAGAGATAAATGGGTGTCATATGAGTGCAATTGTCCAGTCGTAATAATAAAGGGCATTAAATGAAAGTGCTCATAAAGAAATTATTAATGATGCAAAAGCTTTTAAGCATTTATAGCATGATCAGACCTCCACCTAAAGGACAACAGTGATGTATGAATTCCCTTTGTATTATTATTAGAACCTCTTCATCACTTTTATTCATCTCTGGTTTCTTTTTTTCTCAGTAGAAATGTTAGCCCATTTTGCTGTTCCTTTTCTATTGTTTCCTTTTCTTGCTATCTGACTGCTTCCATCAGCATCAGTATTTTACAGGGCAGTGTGTTGCAGTGTCCATTATCTGTGTTACAGTAACTGCCTGTCCACTGATAACAGCAATCAATTACATCTCTGTTTAGTGTGCCAGCAGGCACTGGATTATACATTATTCCAAGAAATACTCTCTATTCATTTGCATATCAGGTCATTCAGAAAAGGAAAAAAAATGTGCACAC